>NC_142009.1:158154181-158459034 GCF_049901735.1 Notechis scutatus
ACATGACCACCAAGCCACACTCACAAATTAGACCATGCCCACAGAACTGGTTCGTGGCCCCTGGGATTTAAAATTATGAGTTTGGTGGTCCCTGAGGTCCAAAAGGTTGGTAACCCCTGATATAAACAATTATAATTGCAATTTTAATTGCCTATTTTTGTTGAGCTGGAACCAATTACCTTATTTTCTGTAGAAATATCACTTTGAATAATGTGAATTGAATAATGTGGCCATTTCATAGGATGTATTAATTGCACCAACTGAGACACATCTATATCTTTAATGCATTTTTATCTAGCTCTATTTTATCCATTTTAATGAATCCTTTAGTAGGATCCCCAACCTTTTCGGCGCCGCGCCCGGTTCCGGCGTCAGCTGAGCGCCGCGACCTGGTTCCGGCGTCAGCTGGGCGCCGCCATCTTTTGACGAAAAATCACTTCGGTGGCGTCACGGAAGTGATTTTAAATCAAATAGGCGCGCTAGCGCTTCTGGTGAGCTTTTTCGGGTAGAAATGGCTTTCTACCTGGAAAAGCTCACCTAGCCGCCATCTTTTGACGAAAAATTGCTTTTTTACCAAAAAAGATGGCGGCGCCAGCAACCAGCGGCCCGGTAAGGCTTGTTCCGCGGCCCGGTACTGGTCCGCGGACCGGCGGTTGGGGACCCCTGCTTTAGTAGACAAATGTCAGAACATTTGCTGAGCAAGCCAACTAACCTGAAGAATCTTTCTTTTTAAACTGAAGTATCAATCATTATACTATTTTAAAACTGTGCTATACCATTCTCTCTCCTTTTGCATCTGACCATATGCAAATGCTGAACTAATATATAAAGACTTTTTTCCTCACTCTTCAGAAATTTTTTTTTTTAAATGTTGAATAAGTGACTGAAAAATAAGTGACTGTAGCACATAGCCCTCTGAACTCAGCTGGCTTAGGGATTTTAAGAGATACTGGAAAAATTTGCTCAGTTGAGTGCTTGGGTAAATAATCTCTTTGGAGGTCAGAAATAAGATAACAAGGAATAAGAAAAGCCTAAGTAAACTTAGAGGGACATTGAAAGCCTTCCCTAGAAGAATATATGGATGATATAATGAATGGCATTCTACTAGCGGAGAAAGCTCAGGATCCAAAAAATGGGGAATTACCTGAGGATTGGAAAAAAGCTGATGTGGTTCCCATCTTCAAAAAAGGAAAACAACAACACAGACCCAGGAAACTACAGACCAATCATCCTAATGTCAATACCTGAGAAGACACTGGAAAAGATAATAAAAAAAAAAACAGATCTGCGAATATCTAGAAGCAAATAAAGTTATAACTAAAAGCCAACATGGGTTTGTTAAAAATAGATCATGCCAAACCAATCTTATTTCATTATTTGACCAAATGACTAAATTAGTAGACCAGCAAAATGCTGTGGACATAGTATACTTAGACTTCAGCAAGGCATTCGACAAAGTAGACTGCAACCTACTTCTTGGTAAGTTAGAAAAATATGGGATAGACAACAGCACCAACAGATGGATTTGTAACTGGCTGACAAACCATAGGGTACCACGAGGTTCTGTCTTAGGCCCAGTACTCTTCAATATGTTCATAAATGATGGACTTCTGGTTTGAGCTTCTTCAGCGACAGACCGAAACCTCGTCTCTGCGAGGCTTCAATCCATGCTCGCTGCTAGAGCGCCCCAAGCTGGCTGGTTTTGGGGCTAAGCCACCCCGTAGAGGTGGTGAAGAGGGGGAGACTGCCAGCAGGGTTGAGAGAGCCACATCTCTCCTCCCGGGCTGGCCATTACTCCCTTTCGGGCGGTTGCAGCGGTGGTCAGAAATGGCCACCACAAAGAAGAACTCCACCGGAAAAGAATGTGCAGGAGGAAGATAAGAAGAGAAAGTTTTGGTTGACCGGGTCAAACAGCAAAAGCAACAAATAAGGTACCCTGGAATTGAAACTGTTAAAAACAATAACATTGTTCCCTAAGAAGATTTTTAAGCTGCTGAAGGAAGAGAAAAGGAAAAGATTTGGTTTTCTCCTTTTCCTATACTGATAATAAGAGACTTAAGCAAGAAATTGGAAAAAAATCCACTTTGACATCAATAGGCATTTAATGCTGAAAATAAAAAGTCAAAGGGATAATAAAGATTTCTGGATAATTAAAGGCTTTTGAAAACAGGAAAGGAGAAAAAATAAATAAAAAGGGTCTAGAAGGGAGGAGATTGCCTGGAATTAAAAAAGAACTTACAGCAAAATCTCAACAAGACTTCCAAAAGATACATTCTAACTGAAATATCGCAAAAAAACCCCAGGAAGAGAAAGTCGAAAAAGAAATAAGAAGATATAACTCGGGACTATCTGGATTACTTGATGATTTCTGGATTCTTGGTTATTGTTTTGAATGACTAAAATCAATCGGGTGGTTGTTTAAAACTGTAAAATGGCTCCACTTTTAGAAGAACTGAAAATGGAACTTAAAAAGTACAAAGAAGATGCACAAGAAGGGAGAGGTTCTTTTGGCTTCGTATTTCAGTTTTTAGAAATGGAGATTTGGAATTATGAGAAACAACAAGAAATGCCTGCAGAACAAGAAGATTGCGACAAAGAAGAAGCCATCTTTAATGAACAAGTAATCTTAGATGGGGGAAAAGGAAAGGGGGAAAGAGAATAGAAAGTTTAAGATTGGGAAAAACAACTCCAAAAAAAAAAAAAATTAGAGTGAAAAATAAGTAGAAAATCAGAAAGCAAGAGAAGAGGGAAATGCAGAAGAGAGAATTAGAACTAGAGAGACAAGGGGGAGGGAGAAGATGAGAGGGAAGAAAGAAAGGAAAAGAAGTTATAAAGGACAGAAGCAAAATATAGAGAAACAGGGTCTATTTAGAGATAATGGATGAAAACTTAATTGAAAAAGGGATTCTGCAAGGGTACATAAGATAGCATGGTTATATTAGAAGCAGAAATAATTTTAGAAAATATGAAACAATGTATGATTAAAATGTCTGATAAAATAGCTATTGTAATTCAGTGGAATGCTTGTCAATAAATAAATGTAACAAAAGGTGTTCTGTTTCACTTGTAGCCACAAGTGAGAGTCCAAATGTCCCAAAGAAATAAACACAAACAAATAATACCAGAAACCACAGAGTTACTTTGTCTCTGTAATCGTCGTTGGCAGCTTTCCCAGAAACTGTCTTCAAGCCGAGATAACGCAAGATAAATCAGGAACAGGAACAGAGGGCTTCTTCAAAGCTGCGCAGTAATTAATGAAGTTTGATCCAGACAAGGGCCGTTAACTAACACGCCTCCTTATATTCCCTGGAGGGGCGCGTCAGTCTCTCTAATTAGTCTCTGACTTGACGTTTCTTTTCAAATTGTGCTTGATGTCTCAACCTACGTCTAGTCCTTGCATCAACCCAACATTCGTCATCACTCAAGGACTCTGGTATGTTCTGTGGATCAGCTGCTGACACCTGAGGCATGATTGAAGTGGAAGGTTCTGGAGAGGGGGAGTTTCCGACACTCCCTCATCCTCCTGGCTCATGTCTGCATCTCTCATTAGAGCAGGCTCCAATTCCAATGCCAAACCTTCCTCATCACTCGACCCTGTGTCTTCTGATACATCAGACTCAAAGCTCACAGCAGGCTCAAACCTTTCAGTCACAACACTATCCCTCACCACAGGGCCCTTCCCCGAGTCTGACAATCCGGATGTGGTTTCGATGGGAATTGTGCATGATATAGCCGGATAAGGTCTGGGGCATGCACCTTGGACGCATCCTCCCAGGAACGAATCTCTGTTTCATTTTCCAGCCTCCCTACGAAGTACTGAAATCGTCCCTTCAGCCATCGTGAATCATAAATGCCAACCACCGTGGTATCAACAACAGGATCAGAGCTGGGCCCAGATGGAGGACCCGTATCATCGGGAGAACGGAGAGTACGATGGGGTGTCAGGTACCAAAGGGAGCGGTGGAAGACAGGGTGAATGCGCATGGAGCGCTGTAGGTGAGCCAATAAGCCACGGGATTGATAACTGCCTCGATAGGGAAGGGACCAATAAAGCGATGATCCAACTTCTTAATTGGACGATCGACCCGAGATGCTTCGTGGACAACCACACCTTGTCTCCCACAGCCAGCGGAGGCGTCACTTGACGTGAACGATCCGCGAAACGCTTATAGTCTGCTTTCGCTCGTTCCAATTGTCTGGAAATCAATTGGTGCACTGCATGTAATTCAGACAAAAAGTCTTGTGTCTCTGGAACCGGAGAATCCAAGATCGACAGGGGAAAAAACCTCGGATGGTAACCCACATTTGCATAAAAAGGCGTCATGTGGGTGGAGGTATGCTGAGAATTATTAAAAGCAAACTCCACCAACAGAAGATAGGTCACCCAGTCGTTTTGCCGTTGATTAACAAAACACCTGAAGTATTGGGTGAGGATGCCAATTACTTTCTCAGTCCCGCCATCGGTTTCCGGATGGTGCGCCGACGCTAAACATACTTGCACCCGTAATGCATTCATTAGGCTCTTCCAGAATTGAGCGGTGAACTGGACACCGCGATCTGACACAACTCTGTCCGTAAGCCATGCAAACGGAATACATGTTGTATAAAAAGCCGGGCAGTAACACGAGCTGATGGTAACCTTCTACATGGGATGAAATGGGCCATCTTGGTAAGCATGTCAACCACCACAAGTACCGTTGTATAACCCGACGACGAGGGCAAATGTGTTAAAAAGTCCATGGAGATTGCCCCCAGGGTCGGTTCAGAGTCAGTAGTGGTTGAAGAAGGCCAGGAGGCGCACCCGATGCAGTCTTTGCTTGCTGACATGGTATACAAGAGGCAACAAAAGCGAAGACATCATGCCGGACTCTCGGCCACCAAAAAGTCCTTGTGACCAGGTGAAGGGTTTTGAAGAACCCAAAATGACCCGCAGTTGGGTTGTCATGACATTGGGTCATGATGAGTGCTCTAAGTGTTTTGGTGGGCACATACAATCGACCCCAATGTCGTAATAAACCCTCTTCCAGATTCCATGGAGAATCAGGACCAATTTCTCTCATTCGTTGCTGCGACCAATCATCCAAACGCTGTGCCTCTCATACGTGAGCCCTCAAATCCGCCGGTTCCTGGATCACGGCCAAAGATTCTGGTGGTAGCACCGTACGTGGAGGAAGAGGTTCTTCAGGACACAGATATTCCGGTTTACAGGATATGGCATCGGCTCTTTTATTTTGACCAGCACAGATGTGTTTTAGATGGTCCACACACTGGAGACTCGAGAACGAAATAGCGTTCTGTGCCCATGCCACCCGAGGATCGTGCAACCATAGCCAAGCCATTCCAAGAACCAAGGGGAGATGGAGATCTGAGGTGATATAAAAGCTAATTGCCTCCTCATGATCCCCAATGACCAAGCGTAATGGCTGAGTAGCAAAACGAATAGGCCCAGACCTCAGTTCCCGCCCATCAATGGTTTCCACTTTAATGGGAGGTTCCACAGTAACCAAGGGAATTTTATAACGTGTGGCAAAACCCAGTCCATGAAATTGGTAGTGCCCCCGAGTCCACCAACGCCACCGCAGGAATCCCTCCGACTGGGACTGCAAGAAAACCTGTGTGTCCAAAAGCAAATGTCGGGAGGACCAGAGTTCACCTCCGCTACTTCAGGTGGTTGTGTGGTATGTGCCCGACCTAGGGTTTCTCCAAGGCCGGGCCTGCCCTGTTTCTCTGACAGTACAGGATGAGATTCGGGCACTGGTTTTCGTGTTCCCCTTCGTTTACCAGGGCAGGAACTGGCAAAATGTCCCGACCCTCCACAATACAGGCATAGGCCTCCCTGAAATCTCCGTGTGCGTTCTTGTGCCATCAACTGAGGGCGGAGCGTACCCAACTCCATCGGTTCCTTGGTCCTGGTCATGGCATTATGGGATACCAGGGGCATTGGTTGTACGGGAGGTTGCAGCCATGCGTGGGAGGGCAGCTCTGGAACGCATGGCCTGGTCTTGCACCTTTGAAGCCGGGCGTCATGCGCAAACATTGCACCACTAATGCATCCAGGGTTAAAGCCGGCTCCCCATGCACCAACTCATCTTGAATTTCTTCTGCCAAACCCTCCTGAAAAGCATCCATGTGGGCTGCCTCATTCCAAGCAGAGTCCATGCAGAGCAGACGAAACTCTGCAATAAACTCTTGCAAAGGGCGTTTCCCTGACGAATGTCCTTTAAACGTCTGGCTACGGTTTGAGTTTTTATGGGGTCTTCATACATAACACGTAAATGGTGCCAAAAGCCCTGATAGTCAGTTAATAAAGGACTATTTTGCAACAACAGAGGAGTGGCCCATCTTGCAGCCGAACCAGACAAAAGACTAATAACAAACCCCACCCGAGCCCGGTCATCAGGGAAATCTTCTGGCCGTAAAGACATAAACAGTTGGCACTGCCCCATAAAAGCCGGGAACATTTCAGGCTGTCCAGAGAATTTATCTGGCACAGCTACCGGGCATTTCCTTTGGGGGGGGAGCAGGAGGGTTAATTGGAGCTTGCATCTGCATTAAATGATTAACCAACTGGGTGACTTGGTTCTGCAGTACCTGGTTATTCTGCAGGAGTTGGTTAATCTGTTGCTGTTGCTGCTCAAGTTGTGTTTGGTCCATCTTAGTTAGAAGATGGGATGAAGGTCTGGATCAAAAAAATGTTCTGTCTCAGTTGTAGCCACAAGTGAGAGTCCAAATGTCCCGAAGAAATAAACACGAACAAATAATACCAGAAACCACAGAGTTACTTTGTCTCTGTAATCGTCGTTGGCAGCTTTCCCAGAAACTGTCTTCAAGCTGAGATAATGCAAGATAAATCAGGAACAGGAACAGAGAGCTTCTTCAAAGCTGCGCAGTAATTAATGACGTTTGATCCAGACAAGGGCTGTTAACTAACACGCCTCCTTATATTCCCTGGAGGGGCGCGTCAGTCTCTCTAATTAGTCTCTGACTTGACGTTTCTTTTCAAATTGTGCTTGACGTCTCAACCTACGTCTAGTCCTTGCATCAACCCAACATTCGTCATCACTCAAGGACTCTGGTATGTTCTGTGGATCAGCTGCTGACACCTGAGGCATGATTGAAGTGGAAGGTTCTGGAGAGGGGGGAGTTTCCAACACTCCCTCATCCTCCTGGCTCACGTCTGCATCTCTCATTAGAGCAGGCTCCAATTCCAATGCCAAACCTTCCTCATCACTCGACCCTGTGTCTTCTGATACATCAGACTCAAAGCTCACAGCAAGCTCAAACCTTTCAGTCACAACAAAAAGGTATATTTAATGATTTATAAAACATATGTGAAGAGAAATAAGGGAAAAATTAATTACGTTTTTAAGGAAGTATGATATTTAATTGAAAATAAGTGTTAAAGATGTTAAGATTTTAATGATTATTAATGATAGACCTGAACTGGCATGGAATGAGGGTTTATAATTACATATATTTACAATCTTTCTTTCTTTTTTTAAAGAATATAGTGTGTATTATAAGAATGTACCAAGCAGAATTCGATTGGAAGTTATGTATTATGTATTATATTGAAGGTCATAAACTTAAGGTATATATTGAAGTTTAAATAAGAGTTGAATGGATGTAATTAAAAGATATAAAGGTGTCATACTCCAATTAGTAACTACAGGAGAAAATTTGTTTAATGAGAAAAGATAATATGAAATTGAAACAGAACAGACAAAAGTATAAATATAATGATTTGAATTGAGATGAGATAATCAAAATAAAATTGAGAAAATTAAAAGAGGGGAAAAACTATACAGAAAATGTAAAATAGTATAAGATATGGAATAGAATACAAAAAGGAGCATGAAATTGAGTTTTGTGTCTGTATAAAGAAGTTCAACCTGGGACCATGCTATTTTCAAAAAAGATGTTTTACTTGTATTTTGTATGTGTGAAAACCCAAATAAAACTTTATTATAAAAAAAATATATGTTCATAAATGACTTTGATGAGGTAATAGAAGGGGAATTCATCAAATTTGCAGATGACACAAATTTGGCAGGAATAGCTAACACTCCAGAAGACAAGCTCAGGATCAAAAAAGATCTTGATAGACTTGAACAATGGGCCTCATCCAGGAAAATGAAATTTAATGTGGAGAAAAGCAAAGTTTTACACGTAGGCAGGAAAAATTAAAAGTATGAGTATGGATTGGGTGAAACCTGACTCAAAAACAGTAACTATAAGAGAGACCTTGGATTCCTAGTGGACAATCACTTATATATGAGCCAGCAGTGTGCAGCAGCAGCAGCCCAAAAAAGCTAATACAATCCTTTGTCGTATAAACAGAAGCATAGAATCAAAAGCACATGAAGTATTAGTACTGCTTTATAAAGCCTGAGGAAGGCCACACCTGGAACACTGTATCCAGTTTTGGTCACCTCATTACAAAAATATTTTGAGGCTTTGGAGAAAGCGTAAAGAAGAGCAAATAAGATGATTAAAGGCCTGAAGACAAAGACATATGAAGAATGATTGCAAGATTTGGGTTTGGCTAATCTAGAGAAAAGAAGGACTAGAGGGGACATGATAGGAATATTTCAGTATTTGAGAGTTTGCTGCAAAGAGTGTGTGTGTGGGGGGGGGTCATCTTATTTTCCAAAGCCCCAGCAGGCAAGAAACAATGGATGTAAACTAATCAAAGAGAGAAGCAATCTGGAATTAAGGAGAAACTTCCTAATAGTGAGAATAATTAAGGCACTTGGTGTCAGAAATTGTGGGTGCTTCATCACCAGAGGTTTTTAAGAACAGACTGGGCAGTCACCTGTCTGAAATGGTATAGGGTCTCCTGCTTGAGCAGGGATTGGACTAGAAGACCTTGAAGGTCCCTTCTACCTCAATTATGATTGATTGATTCTTTAGACCTTGTTATTTTATTTGTGGTGAGTCTGGTAATATTTTTTTCAGTCTGCAAAATATGAAGAGGTGTGATGAATTGTCCATAGATTTGAATGATGAAAGCAGGAGTTTTGCAGAATGATAAAACAGCACCATTCTCATCAGAATGAGCAGTAAAAGTGATATCAATAGTTTATTCTGTTATGGGAGAATAACTGTCCCAAAGGCTCCCAATTGCAAAATTGTATTAATACCAATTTAAAATATTTTTACGTTGCCTATGATATAATGCATCCCAGTTTGATTTTTTAAAAATACATTAAATATAGAATAAAATGCAACAAAATAAAAGTTCGTAAAAAGCAACAATAAATTAATATTAAATGGCGAGCTGGAGTTGAGAAAAATTCAAAGGTAGGCACATTTTAAAACTGTTTCAGGGAAAGTAAAAAAAGATTTGGCATTCAGCATGTTTCTTTATATCAAATTATCATGGGCATCTTTCTGGCAGGTTGATATGCTTCCAAAGAAAGCAAAGAATTGCAGTCATCCACTATTTTTATATTAAGAAATATTTGTGGAGTTCATGCATGACCGGAGGGCCACCACCCGAGAGGACGAAGAAGGCATGACGGTTCAACGTGCCCCTCCGGGGTCTCGAGGATCCCGCCCGTGGTTCGTGGTCGCCAAGGAAGATCCATCATCAAATCCGATGAGGTGATTGTCGGGCAACAACGCTGGTGGACAATCGGTTCTCTACGTATCCCTACCTGTAATAAGGCTGTGGCCGAGGCCATTACATAGATATCTGTAACTGGGCAATTTTCTCTACTATCCCACCTCTAATAATTCTGTGGTAAATTGAAGTCTAAACCTATGGAGAGCAATTAAGTTGGGCCACCAATGAGATCCACATATATCCCCTCAACAGATACTAGACTGGCAATCTCTTGTGTAGGCCAAGAGATTTGCATAAACCAAGTAGCCTCTAAACATATAAGAAGTAAAACTGAATTGTTACTGGATAACTCAGAAATTCATGTGAAAATGTACAGTCACACATATTGTAGAGCATGAGAGTGTCTGTGTATCCACCGTAAGAATAAGTTGGACAAATTTGAATTCAGATAAAAGCACTTTCAAATAGCTCAAATAAAAGAACATTCCCCCCCCTCACCATATGCCTTTGTCTGAATTTACTGGTGAAGACAAATCTTGTGCACATTTAGTTTTGTACCTGTAAAGAGTTCAATGGGGAAAATGCTCAGAAACTTCTGATATGGATTCAAAATATCTTAGTAACTACAGTTTAATAATTACCAAGGATGACTGTGAAATATTTGGTCTTCCTTTCTAACGTTAAGGAGTCTGTCCTTGGAGATTTTCAGTTGGCAGACACTGTCTCTGATAAAATTGTGCTGCAGATGTTCCATTAGAGTTGCTAAAGAACTCACCTATTAAAAAGAAATGGGATTGATGGTTCCTATTTCGATACTGTTCCTATTTATACTTATCATGATGCTCCTTTTCAAAATGGGAACCCCCTGGAAGAAGACTTCCAAAGATTTTCCACCAGGACGCAGGTCTTTACCTGTTGTTGGAAACCTCCACATAATGGATCTGAAGAAGCCTTACCAGACAATGTTAGAGGTAACTTTTTTAAAAAAATCTTTTCCATTGAAGGGGAAAATTGCAGCATTCTGTGACTTTTGTAAGCCATGGAAATGAAAGCTTGCTCTGACCAAAGAGAAGTAGGAAAAGAATGGAATGCCCTTATTAAACTGAATGGCTGATGCCATTGTCTCCAGATATCACCTAGATCAGTGACAGGAAACTTGTGTCTATCAGTTGCTTGATAATCAGATGAGCCTGGCCAGTAGAACAACATTCATCTCTAAAATAAACACTGAGGCATTGCCTTGTATTTTTATAATATTTTATTTGTTGTATAATTTTATCTTTTTAATATTGTAAGCCACCCAGAGTTACCCTCTGATAAAATAGGCAGCCAATACATGTAATAAATAATAATTAATTTAGAACATATTCTTAATAAAAATATCTCTGTCTCATTCATACATATACTTTCTTTTTTCCAGCTATCGAAACAGTATGGACCCGTATTCAAAATCCAACTGGGACTCCAGAAAATAGTGGTGCTAACAGGATATGAGACCATAAAGGAAGCTCTGGTGAATAAGGCTGATGTGTTTGCTGAGAGGGCCCCTTTCCCCATATTTGATGAGTTTTCAAAGGGTTTTGGTGAGAATCTTCATTTCATGTCAATACAATTTGCCAACATATAGCAATAGCAATAGCAAATAATGGAGACTCTGGAGCAATACAAATTAGAATTGACCTAAAATGGGAAAACATACAAAGTGTGGGACTGGTATTCATAATACAGAAAGTGACCTCAAGCTCTCTCAGTCTCTGCTGTATGGTTAAAGAATTTAGAATGTTTGTAGTACAATTAAGATTCCAGTCAGAGATTGAGAGATTCTAAGATGAAAGTAACACCTAAATGAGAATCAAAGAATTGGCTTGTAATAATTATCTGCAAGGGAGCATTCAGTACCCTAATATGGAAGCTGCTTGGGTCAAGGAAAGCCACTTTAAACCTCTTAGATAAGTCCCAGTATCTCAAATATTGAGTTTAACGTGACCCCAATCCATATTTCTTACAAGCACTAATTACAAGACCTGCACCATTTGCACTATTTACACATTTTGTATGTGTGTGCCTGAGATGTTGATAGTTTGCTCCCAAAATCTGGGAATAATACTCTCTGCAGAATTCCCTAACAGTACAACAACCTTTCCCACAATACCCAAGAGGTGCATCCCAAAATCAGAGAAATATGAACATTTACAACTATTAAGCATTTAAGAAAATGAACCAAGAAGGGCTCATTACATCTGTTTCCTTTATAATGTGAGTCGAATAAATCCCTGTAATACCTGCTTCTCTGGATTGTTTTCAAAGTCTCATCTATTGAACACAAGTAAAATACACCGGAGACAAATTCCTTGGGTGTCTAATCACACTTGGCCAATAAAGAATTCTATTCTATTCTATAAATTAGTTAAGATATAAACGTAACAGAAACAGGTCAACTCAGTGGGGAAGAAGAGTGCCATAATTTTTTAAAAATCTAAGTTTTAGAGTTGCTTGACAGTGAAATAAGCAGCATATAGTTTAATAAATAAATAAATAGGTTGCCTTTTCAGTCAAGCCTTCCCTGGGGTCTTGGAAATCAGAGGATCCCCTAAGAGGCTTCCAGATAAAAATACATATTTACTGTAACTTGTTTCACAATAATAACTGAAAGAGGTATCAGGGAACACCAGGAAAATAAAAGGTTTTTTTTAAAAAAACAAACAAAAAAGAACTAAAAAAAGGAAAGGGAAAAACCATGTCAGAAACTAAATGTAGGAAGAAACTACAAAAAATAAAGGGAAATATGGCTGTGCTAAGATTTAGTGCTGTTAGATATTCTGGAATGATATTGTATATTCAGTAGAATAAACAATTGAATAAACATTGTATATTGTGGAATGAATGATCACATGGGGTGGGTTTTTTAAAGATATATTTATTTACTTTCTTTAAAAAGTGACAAGCCAGTTCTCTGAATTGGAATGGTCTCTGTAATCACTCTGTTAAGTGGATTTCTTCCTCAAAATCTTCATCTAATGATTATCAGGATATTTTGGGTGCAGAGTTATTTATCTTTCTGCCATGCATAATTTAGATCAACAAACCATAATTTAGATAAACAAGCCAACTTTTGGATGCACAGATTTCATCTCACAGAATTGGATGGGGACTTTTGGGAGTTGAAGTCCACATACTTTAACATTGCCAAGGTTGAGAAACACTGATCTGGGCAAACTCTAAGGCAACAAAACTTGGAAATTAATTAGGCATTTAAGAAATGTTCCTTGGGTTTTGGAAGATCCCGAGGGATGATGGCAGGGAGTGCATTTCTTCACCGTCAGTTGAAATTTTGCATACTTTTGTTTTTTCAGGAATAGTTTTTTCCCATGGTGAGAACTGGAGGGTGATGAGGCGATTTATGTTAGGCACGTTACGGGACTATGGGATGGGTAAGAGGTCCATGGAAAGCAGAATAGCTGAAGAGTGCAGTTTCCTGGTAAAGAAGTTTGAATCTTATAAAGGTGCGTTGGTGTTTCTTCTGGAGTTCAAAAGCTTATCTATCTTATGTTATCTTGAAGGGGTTGACATACTCCAAACTTCCAAACCATGGGTCTTTTTAAATAGTTTTTATTCAACAGTTTTTACAATGCTAAAAGATAATAAAAAGTCAAATTGGGGGAAAAATGTAACATAGAAGAAACACAAACTGTGAAGAGTAAAGGAGAGAACGAGAGAGCAGAAAAGAAAAAGAAAAGAGATAGGAAAAAATATTGAAAGAAGTGACTCCTGATCTTCCTTGCAACAGGTATGACAAAATTAACAGCTTCCTATCCCCGTAACAAGGGTGTCAAACTCAATTTCATTGAGGGCCATATCAGGGTTGTGTTTGACCTCGGGAGGCCAGGGTAGGCATGGCCAGGGTAGGCATGGCCAGCTTGACATCACTCATATCAGGGACGCTTGTAGTGGCCTGAGCGCTCTGCCAGAGAAAATGGGCTCCTGAGCTCTGTTTTCACTGGCAGAGGCACCACGGGTTGGTCCTTTGCTGTTTCCAGGATGGCCTTGTGGAACAGATCTAAGTACCCTGTGGGCCGGATTTGGCCCCTGGGCCTTGAATTTGGCCCCTGGGCCCTGCCCTGTAAGATTGCATACTGGTTCACTTCTTCCCATAACTTGCCCATTCTTATCCACTCACAAATCCAAAACTCTGTGTGATTTCTGTCCAAATATCAGCAAAATGTCCAGAAAGAGTTTCCAGAAGTTTATAAAAATATTATTTTTAACTCTGATCAAACAAGACAACTAAACAAGTCAATATTCAAACAAAACAAGTCAATGTTCTTTTCTTTTGCTTCCAAGAGTCTTAGTTTTTAATTCAAGTTGCTATCATAGGAAGGATTGAATCTCAATTTAATCTTTCTCCCATCTCAAAATATCTTTCAAGATTTTAGAAACTCTCTCTTGTAAATTTAAAAATAAATCCTTGCTCTTTTAATTTTTTGTTTGTCGTTTGTGCTTCCATTCTATCACCTCTGTCTTATAATCTTCCATTTTCTCATTTTCCAGCATTTCTTCATTATGTAGGATTTCTGTCCCCTCTTTCTTCTCTTTTCTTTTTTTCCTGAAACATTGGTCACTTCTAGTGGCTTATTTCTATGTCCACAGAGTCTCAGGATTCATTCTTTAACTGTTTCCTATTAATTAAACAATTCGTATTCTCACAAAAGTATTGTTTTGTTTTCCAAGTTTTTTTTTTAAAAAAAAACTTAGCAAAAATCTTAACATTTCAAATTAAGTCTTTTACTGATCTTTTACATCATTTGAAACTTTGTCTGAAGGTTGTCTGCAGTTGTCTGAAGGTTGAATCATTGTAACTGGACTATTTTTTGTTGTTAGTTTGAGAGATGGTTTGCTGCCTATCCAGGCAGCTTCATCAGTCAGAGGAAGCCATTTAGGCAGAGTCATTGGAATGTACCAACTCCTGCCACACTAAACTGAGGAGGTTCCACCCAAAGAGTGATGCAATATGAAGATTCACTTCTTTATCCATTCCTATCAACCAGTTTCTAAGACAATGAACTCAACAAGTCACTGCAACAATAGATTGATGCTAGAATCAAGACAATGAAATATAATATTAATACTTATGATAATTTTATTTTTATTATATTTTGATGAAATTCCATATTTGATGTCTAGGAAAACCATTTGAATTCAGAAGAATTGTGACTGCAGCTGTTGGCAATATCATAGTATCCATTTTACTTGGGAAGAGATATGACTACGAAGATCCAAAACTTATTAAATTATTGAGCTTGGCAACAGAAAATAACAGGCTTATGGGAAGCCCTCCAATGCAAGTAATAAACATTCATTTGAAAAGTATTAACAGCTTATTTATTGTATAGGAAAGGCAGTGTGAATTATTCAAGATTCCTTGCAAAAACATTTAAAAGATTTAACAAATTGGCGCAGGAAGCCCTACAATGCAGGTAATGATTCATTTGTAAAATGTTAACAGCTCATTTATTGTATAGGAAAGGCAGTGTGAATTATTCAAGATTCACTGCAAAATCCACAATCTAATGACCAGGGGTGGGATTCAAATTTTTTAACAACTGGTTCTGTAGGCATGGCTAGGTGGGAATGGCCATGTTACTGAGTGGATGTGGCTCCTTTTTTTTTTTTTGCAGCAACACCCCCCCCCCCAGTTTTTTTGCCTCCTGGGCCTCAGGCAAGCCTCCTGGGGGGCGCTTTTGCTCCCAGAAGGCTTCCCTGTGGCCCAGGAAGGCAAAAAGGGGAGATAGGGGGCATGCACAGCACCCTACCCCCATGCCCCGCATGCCCCTTTTTGCTTCCTGGGCCTCGGGGAAGACTCCTGGGTGAAGCAGTAAGACAGTGAGGGGGATCCCAGCATAGCTGATCATCAGGAGAGGGAAAAAAAGAAATACCTTCAGTGACTGGGCGGGGAGAACACAGATGTCAAGCATGCATGCAATGTCGTGCATGCGCGGTAAGGACTGACTGGGTGGGGAGGGGTGGGGTGGGCGGAGAGGGGCAGAACCAGCCAGGGGCACGATTTGCCGGTTCTCCAAACTGCGCAGAATCCCACCCCTGCTAATGACCAATATTGAAAACCTTTGTGATGATTCAATTATTTTTTTAAAAAAATGGTGCAGCCTTCCCATCATTTTTTCATTGAGTATACACGTATGTATGGAGGCATGTCAAAATGTATACCGTGTTTCTCATATAATAAGGCTGGGTCTTATTTCTTTTTGAGGCCCGAAAAAATGGCTAGGCTGTCTTTTGAGGGTGACTTTGAGGGTGACTTCGGGTGGGCGGCGACGGCTTGGATGTTGACCTCGGCGTTGGTGGGGCACTTCGTATCGGGGTCAAAGCAGGCAGCACCATGTCTGGGTGTGCAACAAAAGTACTTCCTAACGGCAAGCCCCCACCATTCCCCCATTTCACATGTTTTAATACAGGCCTTAATTTGGGGGAGGGGCTTAATTTCATTTCATGCCTATAAAACATGCTGGGACTTCCTATTGGGGGAGGCCGTATTGTTGGAGAAACAGGGTAGATACTACATCCTGCTTGCAGTGGAAATTTGATGCAACTTTGGTTCTACTTCCCAGTCAACTTACTGGAAAATAATAAGAAAGAAAAATGTTATTCAATCACTAAGAACAAATGGATGAAAATATATATAAGCTAATGAGAACAATACAATATCAGCTAGAGCTACATACTTATGGTATATACCACTCTGTAGTGCTTTATAGAACACACTGGGAAGTTTACAATATCAAGCACATTGCCCCCAACAATCTGACTCATCATTTTACTGATCTCGGAAGGATGGAAGGCTAAGTCAACCTTGAGCCCTCTCAGGATCGAACTCCAGGCTATGGGCAGAGTTAGACTGCAATACTGCATTCTAATCGCTGCACCATCATGGCTACGTATATCTATGGCAGGCCTTCCAAAAGGAAATCAAAAAGCCCATAGCTAACCCCACCAGATTGGCAAAGATGTTTGCAAATCAAAACCCAGAATGCTGGAAATGTAAGAATGAATGGGGTACATACTTTCATATATGGTGGACCTGCTTGGAAGCAAAAAAACAAAACAAAACACTGGAGTAAGATTCAAAAATGGTTAGAAGAAATAACAAAGCAAAAAACTGAATTTCAATCAGAACTGTTTCTATTAGGCATAATAAAGGGAAAATATAGTAAGACTGACAGATATATTATTTTACATCTAACAACTGCTGTTAGGATTACATACGCACAGCACTGGAAACAGGGAGATATACCACAAGAGGAAGCAGTGATAAGGAAAATTCTAGACTGCGCAGAAATGGACAGGCTGACTTTAGAGTTAAAGGATAGAGAGGAATCTATATATTATTCAGTCTGGAATGCCTGGTATACATGGTTTAGGAATAGAAAGAAAGGTAATAATGTAATTAATTAAAGGATCTGAAGTTATATATACTGAATGTAGAATTAACAGAAAATGTACTATGTAACAAGTGATATAAACAAGGAATAAGGAATAGTGAATTAATAGGAAAAATAATATGTAATAATTGCAATGTAATAAAAAATTAAGTATACGAATATAATTAAGAAATGTAAATGATGTCTTCAATGTTGATATATTGTGTTTTTTTAATGGTTTTTTAAATTGTTGGAAAACTGAATAAAGTTTATTTTTAAAAAAGCCCATAGCTACATTGTAATTGGTTTGTATTATTATGTTTTCTATTGTGATATATGAGCAGACATCATTTGGGAAGCCTATCAGAATCTATATTTTAAATATGTGACTTTTTTTTTATACGTTTCAGCTATATAACATATTTCCTATACTTGGCTATTTTGTTGCCACTCGTAAGAAAATCATAAATAGCAGAAAGGAATTGTACAAGCACTTTCATCAATGAAAACTTCACTCGATGTTTCAACAACCTGGATGAAAATGACACAAGAAACTTTATTGATTCATATCTTGTACAACAGCAACAGGTAATGAAATTTGCTAGAAATGGCAGCTTGAAGTTTTCCATCAAACTGCAGAAATGAATTTGTAAATGGAAGCACATTCAGTTGACAAGAACATTGATTATAGAAGACAACAAACTTAGCAAATTGGCAATGGTCTCCAAAAATTGAGCAATCATTTATTTTGCCTGATTTTTAGCACTCTAATTTTGAAAAGTTTGTATTATGGTTACTTACCAGGACTACTGCAGTTACCAATCACCACTTAGCCTAATCTTGTTAGTACTTGATGACCCAGGAAAGTAATAGTCCAGAACTCACAATTTCCTACTTTCTACCTGGTGCCTTAACCACTACACCAAACTGGTTCTCTACTTACACTTACGCACATACCTTATGTAATGATTTATTTACATATATACTTAACATACAATCAAGATATAGAAACTGATAGTCATTCAGTCATTCACTGACTCATTTACTCACTGACTTACTCACTCGAGAGAGAAGGAATGGAATGAATCTTTTCCAATGATGTTATGAGCTTGAAGGTAATAAAAAATAAAAAATGTGTATGGAAGAGTAACCTCCTAGGTAATAACTCTCATGTACATAATCATTTATAAAACTTCACCCAGACATTAAATAGAATTAGAATAGAATGAGATCTAACATCAAAGCTTAATTGGATTTCAGTACAGCCAAGAAGAAAGGGAGGTACTACAGCAATATTATCCTCTATATAAACAGCCAGAGTACCATTTTGGAAACAAACAAAGAGAAAACATTCAAAAAATGCTATTAAGGAGAATTAGAAAAAATTACACTATTCATGTAACTCTTGCAATAAGAGTTTTGAATTACACAGTCTCCTACTGTATTGGAATTTTTTCAATTGGCTTCTTATAAATATATTTGAAGCAATACTGGCAACACCAGTAGGCAATATTAGATGTGGAATAACTAAATTACAGTGACTTTGGTAACAGGCAAAAAAGATAAACAATTGTATTTCCTATTTTGTGGATTCTCTGACCTGAATCATGCATAAGCTCAAATGGGACACCTGCCTACAGCACCTTAAAGCAATTGCATCATTTCCAGGGTTTACATCCCTCTCTGGGCTCTGGACCATGCTATAGCTCTATAATTTAATGAGTACACATTAGCTACTGGAAAACCATGATGTGACATCTAAGGTCTCAATCTACAACTATGTATGATATTATCTACAATATGTATAGCCTGCTCAAACCAACAGAGACTCCGGGCTGAGCACATCTAGTGAATTTACTTTTTTTTTGTAAATTTACTTTACTTTATTTTAGGTACATACAATTCATCTTCCATTTAACGGTGTGTCATCTGGGTGCAAATATCTTGTGCAATAACAATTAAAATTTACACCCATGTTCATTACTTTGGGATTACTTCTCTATTTTTATCTTATTGTTATCTTATTAATATACATAATATATCTATTACTATAACGCTCTTCTTCTTAGCATGTTTAGTTCTGTAAACCTATTTTCTATATTTCACTAATCTATTAGCTATTTCTAGCTTTCATATTTTTTCTCTAGCCATTGATAAAATAGTTCCAATATCTTATAATATTCAATTTGTTCCTTCTCTTTAATTGCAAATGTTAATCTATTCATTTCTGCACATTCTAATATTTTTTAATCACAGTTTCATCAGTAGGAATCTCTTCGCTTTTCCAATTTTTAGCAAATACAATTCTAGCTGCAGTTAATACATGAACAATCAAATATATTTTTTCTTTGCTGTAAGTTTCAGGTAAGATCCCCAACAGGAATATTTCAGGTTTTAAGTCAGTATGTAGTCAGTATGTATCATCTTTTCCAACCATGTATGTATTTTTGTCCAATATTTTTTAGCTTCTACACATGTCCCCCACTTATGATAATATGACCCAGATGTTTGTTGGCATTTCAGACATTTAACTGACTTATCTTTAAACATCCTTGCCAATCTCACTGATGCGAAATGCCATCCTTAAAACATCTTATATAAGTTTCCTTTGTATACAGTTGACATTGTTAACTTATAATTTCTATCCCACAACTTCTGCCATTTATTTAATTCTATTGTATAACCAAAGTTTTTTGCCCATGCTATTATTGTCTCCTTCACTTGTTCCTCTTCTAATTTAATGCCCAGCAGGTAACTATACAATTTTTTTTAATCAATCTATCTTCTGTTCCAGTTAGTATCTTATCCAGTTCTGTCAATTCTCTATAGAAACCATATAATTTTCATCTTTTTCATATCTAGATTGTATTTGCATATGTGAATACCAAACCATTTTGATCCCTTGCTCATCCAGTTCTTGTTTAGATTTGAGCTCAACCTTTTCATTCAAAATATCTTTGTATCTGACCACATTTCCCATATTAAAAACATTTTGGTGGATAAGTGCTTTCATTGTTGAAAGCCAAACTGGTATTTTCAAATAGTGCCATTCTCTGATTTTCTCCCATACTAGCAATAGAGCATTTCTTATATAGTGTCTTTAAAAGTAACCATGTATCTTATTTTTCCCATACCATGGAAAGGCACGCCAACCCAGTTACAAATCATGTCCCTCCAGGGTCAATAATCTTGTATTCCTCAACACGATCCATTTTTTTTATCCACACCACTGCCTGATAATGTAATTCCCAATTAGGCAGTCTGTTGAAGTAATTCCCCATTAGGAGAATGAGCGCATACAGGGAGACGTATTTGAGAGAAGTGTTTGAATAACACACACACAGCACACAGATACACTGTACAGTAAATGTAGGTTTTTACTTCCAGAAAGGTTTAAGCAAAGTTCAAAATACAGTCCAAAGTCATTCACAGGTAAATCAGTCAGTTTTCAATCCAGGGATAATCCAATAACAAAGTCCAGTGTCAAAAACAGTTCACTATCAGACTTACATCAAATCCATGAATATCAGTCAATTAGGAAAAATGGAGGAACAGCAATACTTTCCAACAGAAGGAAACAGAGATACACTCACACTCTCTTCTGAGACTAAGACAACCCACGTTTCTGGCTCCATCTTATGGCCGTTCGAGAAACCATACCCAATTACAGTTTGCATTTTCTTAAAGATACAGTTTTAAAATGTCTATCCTGGTTTATATATTTCCATCCCAAATAGCTGTTAGGTTGCTTACATTCCTAACACAGTCCAAAACCTCCACTCATTCTTTTATCCTGTAACATTTTAAAATTAATTCTTGCTTTTTTTCCCTTGTCATATAAATTTTAATATTATTTTATTCAAATCCTCAAAGTATTCTTTCCTACTTTATCAGGACTGTTTGAAACAAATACAGTAACCTTGGTAATATATTCATTTTAATTGTGGCTATCCTTCCTATTAATGATAATTGCAAACCTTTCCATTTTTCTAAATCTAGTCTTAATTCATTGAAACAATTTATAATTATCTTCTTTGATTGTTACACATTTTGCTGTTAATTGAATCCCCCAAAACTTTATTTTCTTGTTAATCTGAATATCTAATCACTTCGTCAACTCTTTTTTTTTTTTTTTTGCGCTTATCTGGAGTACTACGAAGCACATCCAGAGAAGCAGATGGCATTGATCTTTTTAGATGCACAGAAGGTGTTTGAAAATGTGAATTGGCAGTTTATGTTGGCACAGATAAAAAAGACGGATTTTGGGGACCAATTTATTACAATGATAAAGGCAATATATTATAAACAAAATGCAAAAGTAATGCTAAATGGAGATATGACTGAAAAGATTAATATTAAGAAGGGTACAAGACAAGGATGCCCCTTGTCACCATTACTATTTGTATTGACTTTGGAAGTATTGAATAGAAATATTAGAGAAGATGGCCAGATAAAAGATATGGAAATTAAAAATAAAGATTATAAGCTACAGGCATTTGCAGACAATTTAATTTTTATTTTAAAAGACCCACAAAAGAAACAGGGTTTAAACTAATGGAAAAAAATAGAAGAGTATGAAGAAGTGGCAGGACTGAAAATAACAGAGGAAAAAAAACAAGATTTAAGTGAAGAATATCACTTCTACTGAATTTACTATGCATTATCAGTTTCCAGAGGAAATCCTGCCCACTGTATGCATCATCACAATGTAATATTTCCAAGACATATCATATCCAACACACTGAGATTATCTTATTGGATGTCATTGTTTATTATCTTAGAAAAAGTACAAGAATAGCAAACGTTGTTGGATATGCTCAGCCAGGAGCTGAACACCGAATAAAAATGCCACACACAGATGCTGTAGTCCATGAAATTCAACGATATGCCGATGTCATTCCCTTAAACTTGCCACATGCAACTACAGTGGATGTTACCTTTAAGGGCTATTCATTCCGAAGGTGATGTATCTGCATTGTTCTCTTTCTAGTCCTAGCTAGTGACATTCAATAAAATTCTTCGAAAGCTTTCGTAAATCACTTGCCACAGACTCTATTAATTTTAAGGATATAATAATTTGGCATATTAATTTTAATTCAAACTCTATGGAGGCATAAGCTTGCATACAGATCCAATAGGGTGAATGTTGTGGGGAGAGCTATATTAATCTATGGCAGCCCCCCCCCAAAAAAAATCAGAGCTTATATCACCATAATGATAAAATAGGAGTGCAAGTTATTCTTAAGAATAATTAAGTGATGATGTTTCTCATAGATCCTAATACATTCTCAGAGAATATGTATTCAAAGTGAAGCCTTTTCGTTTTGCCATCCTCATGTAACATATATGCTGTGTAAGGAATATCTGCAGGAATGAAGACTCGTGAATTTTAATGTTTGGAAAGTTTCCTTGGATTAAGAAGCTGTCTATTGCAGATACTTCATTATCTGTACATAGATGAGAACACAGGGAGAATGAGAGAATATATGGATTAAAGAAGTTTAAAAGTCCTCGGTGTACCTTCCTAAAATGAAGAATGATGGAACTCAGTGGCATTTACTACTAAAGAAGCAAATGTAGATTTTTTGTGCTTGCAATCCAGCACAAATGCCTAAAATAAAACAATTTTATTGTTGCAAGTAGAAACAAAGACCAAGGAAGTTCAACAATTCAAAAATCTCTCTATACAGCTCAGATTACGTGATTGGAAAGAATAGTGTCTCTAAGTATCACAATGAAAATGCATTATGCATTAATGAACTGCATTATGTAGCAGCTTGATTTCTAAATTATCCATTCCTTTCTCTTTACAGGGCACTCATGTGATTCCCTTGCTGACTTCTGTACTCCATGATGAATCTGAGTGGGAGAAACCTCACGAATTCTATCCTGAACATTTTCTCAACACTGAAGGAAAATTGATAAAAAGAGATGTATGTATGCCTTTCTCTGCAGGTAGCTATTTAAAAAAAATAATAATGAATCAAATGATATTTAGCTTTTCTCCTTGATTAAAATCTCCCCAAAGAGGCTAATAGTGCAAGAATTAATACACAATACCATTTAGGTTTTATTCTGTTCCAAGTCCTTGTTACATACTGGCTCAGATATCACCTGATGGTGGAGTTCCTGGATATCTGGTGAAAAATGGGCCACAGGACTTCAGACTGTTGGCTGAACAACCAGGGCCAACAGCTGCAGAACTAATGGAAGAAAAGATGTTTACCCATCACAAATACACAGTGCTTGAAAACAAAGAATAATGACCTGTTATTACAGATCAAGACCAACAAGAAGAGGATATTTGAAACAAATGCACCAATTCTGGAAAGGACAACATCCAGAATCAGACTTGAATGTAGATGGATTGACTAAAAGTATCATTTGACTCTTTGCCACATGTCTGGATAATCAAGTGCCTAGAAATTACAGGAGACAGTAGAAACATCAGAAAGTTTGTGGAATGATTGATGGCATAATGAAAGACACAGTTACAGGTCAATGACGGGGGACTGGGAGAGGTTAATATTAGGGCAGGAATATTTCAAGGATATTTACTATTACCACTACTATTTGTCATTGCATTGTTTCCTCTGTCAACAATACTGAATAACTCAGGTCATGGCTATCAAACATCAAAAACATCTGCCAGGCTATTCCACCTCATTTACATGGACAATCTGAAGCTGTATAGAAACACTTCATCTGAAATAGAATCACTGCTCAACACTATCACTGCAAATAGGTGGAAATAGAATGTTGCAAGTACATCAGATGGTTGAAGAAGAAAAAGGGACTTTGGAAGAATATTTGAAAGACAACAAAGATGATGAACCAAAGCTAGTATGCCAGGAAGGCTTAATGACTATTGGAGAGATCAAACTGGCCTACAAGAAAGACCAAATGAGGAATGGAGAATGGAGGCATGGGAAGACAAAACACTACATGGTTAGTACATTTTAAAAAAAAACAGTGAAAGCCAATAATAACAAGACCTGGCAATGGCTAAGAGGAAGAACATTGAAGAAAAGGACTGAGGAACTAATTCTGGCTGCACAAACCAAGCCTTAAGGACAAATGCAAACGAAGTCAGAATTGAGAAGACAGCAACAGATGGTAAAGTGCCACCTCTGCAAAGAAACTGAAGAAACAGAGGACCACCTGGTAAGCTGCTGCAAGACGATTGCCCAGACTGACTACAAGCAGCAGGCATGACAAAGTAGCAACAATGGTGCTTTGGAAGATCTGCAAGAAATATCATTTGCCTGCAAGCAAGAATTGGTGGGACCATAACATAAGAAAGTCATATAAAATGAAGAAGTTAAATTGCTCTGGGACTTTAGAATTCAAACAGACAGGCACCTGCTACATAACACCCCAGACTTAACAATTGTCAATAAGAAAGACAAAAAAATCTAGACAGTAGATGTGGCAGTGCCTGGAGACAGCAGAAGAGAAGAGGAAGAACTGGAGAAGATAACAAAATACAAAGACCTACAAATAAAAATAAAACAACTGTAGCAGAAGCAAGCAAGGGTAGTACCAATAGTAATTAGGCACCTTGGGTGCAATCTCCAAAGAATTTGAACACCATTGGCATTGACAAATTCGCCATCAGTCAATTGCAAAAGGTGGCTTTACTGGCAAAATTTCCCATCCTGCAATGATATCTATAACACCATCAAACATGCAGATCTGCTTATCTCAGGTCCTTTGTAAGAACTTGATAGGTAGACAAAAATACCAAACTGAATATTTGACTGACTGCAAAGATTATTGTTATTGTTATTGTTCATTTTATCAACTTATTTATTGAATTGTTGACACTTCTGAGACCTATTATAAGGGTTTCCTTAGTGGCAGCTGATCAGCATCATTCTTCTGTATGATTAGTCAGTAAGAACTCAATTTTATAGTGAACTCTCAAACCAATATGTCTTAAGAATAAAATTTTATTAAACTAATTAATAATCCTGTTCCTTGTTACAGGTTGAAGAATATGTCCAGGTGAGACCCTTGCCAGAACAGAAATATTCATGTTCTTTACTAGTCTTCTGCAGAAATTCACCCTTCAACCAGCTCCTGGATTATCAAAAGAAGACCTGGACATGACCCGTGAAGTTGGATTTACCATAACTCCCAATACTTACACATTATGTGCTCTACCATGTTCTTAAGAGTAGGAACATTTAGTGATTCATTAATCTGAATTGCTCAACCACATCTGTCTCTCTTGGAGCTTTTTGGTGGCCTTCATTTATCCCTTCTTTGAAACATTAAAGGTAGAACATATCATACTGATGAGTCCTATCCTTTGTCCTAGTAGACAAAGGATACGTTAAAATGGGCTCTTAGTTATTGTATCAATCACTATAAAGAACAATCAACACACTGGTCCAATGATTTTGACAAATTATTACATTAAACATGAAAGGATGTGATTTGTGTAAGTAGGAAAAGGAATGGGGAAACAATAAATGTGAGCTAACCTCAATTCCTCTTTTTGATTATGACTTATTCATTGTTGCTGTATTTTCCCACTTCACCAAAGATTAATCATGAAGTTTAGAAATTTGTTCCCTGTATACCAGAACAGATTATTTTGGGTTTGTTTGATGTAGTCCTGAAAACAGGACTCTTCCCTGCTTCTCTTGCTAAGTCATCTGTGAAGTGAAATGATAGCCATCAAAGGGAATGCATTGAATGGAAGGACAATTGTGAAGCCACTTTCATTCACCTTGAAAGATGATAAGAATATCTCTTGCTATGGGGAACATGATAGAGTTCCATTTGATTACCAGGCTGATGTCAGGCAGCAAAATAACTTTTGCAAATTAAAAAAAATACAATTTACAAATCTGGGATCCTTTTGCTCACTGAATGCAGAATGCAGTTAAGTCTTGTCATTTTACAATGGCTGAGATATACTTTGGCTGATTCCATCTCCAGATTTATTGGTTTCTCCTTGGTGTTTTGCTGTCATCATGATTTGATAGGGATCTCACAAATGTCTTTGAGGAATGAGACATGAAACTCATTTTCTTTTTTTCCCCTTTTTATTATTTTATTTATTTTCAAAACACATATTCATTTACATTTTCAAGGTGCAATGTGCAAATATCATTACTTCCTATTTCATATGAATGATTTATCCATCAGAATTACAATGGTTTATATCATAAAATTAGGATTAGGATTGGGTTCACTTTGGAACTTCAGAGATGTATTTTTATATTGGAAAAACTATTGAAATGTCAAAATATTTTATTCCTTTCTGTTTTTCTTTTTCCTTGCTTTTTTCCCCTATTGTTCCCCCCATTCCTTTTTCACTTAATTTTACTTAGGCTTCCTTTCTTATATACGTTAGATTCCTTACATTCAGGGTGGGATTCTATTGGTTCTGTCAGACGTTAGGGCTCCTGGTAGTTCGGAGAACCAGTAAAATGGCCCCCTGGCTGGCCTGCTTTTGCCCGCCAGGCCAGCCATTGCTGCCTGCCTTTTGCTCCTGGGTAGCAGAAAAGCAGCCCGGTTGAATCCCATTTCTCTCTGCTGCCCAGGAGCTGTTTCCTGAAGGGAGGGGCCTTGTAAGCTTTTCGCTCTGCCAGGAGAGGCTCTCCTAGCAAGAGCAGGTGAAAGAAGTAGCTTGGAGCCGATCTGCCTGCTCACAGGTAAGCCTGCCCTTCCCCCACTGTCCCCAGGGCTCCCCAGGCCTTGCCCAGCCTACCTAGCTGCCCTCCCCAACATCCCCAGGCTCGGCTAGCCAGCTAAGCCGCCATGCAGTACTCTCCCAGCTCTCCTTACTGTCAAGCATCCAGACAGTATCCATGATATCAATCACTCCGAGACGTTATCTCTCCAATTGATTTATTAGGAACAGATCTGGCACGTTCAAAAGCAATTTCCCAAGTGAAAGCTTTTTCGCGCTTTACACAGAATCTACCTTCTCTCCTCCCTTCTCTCCTCCCACTTCTACACTTCATAAATCACGAGAACCAATTAACTGCAACTGCAAATTCTTAATACGACACACAGAATAACCTTTAACTTTTCAACTCCTCTAACTCTCCCAAAAAATATGTGGCAGCTGAATTTCAAAGCTGACAGGCGTCCCCCCCTTGAAAACTCCTCCTCCTAAAAGAAAAGAAAAAACACACATATAGGGGTTAATATATTGTCCTTAATCCCCTCCCCCCTACACACAAGGACCCTTCTGTTTGTGGGGAAAATCCTCATGGAATTGGTTAACCAATTGATCAGCATGAACATCCCAACTCTTTACCCAACTAGCATCTGAGAGGAGGTATCCTTTCCATAAGACCAAATATTGCAATCGGCCATGGTGTAATGTAGAATTTTTTGAATCTCATAATGTGTTTCCTCATGTACCGTCAATGGTTTAGGGGGAGTGGTAGTGATCTTATCATTGATGTAGTAGCTGGTTTTAGTAAACTACAATGGAACACTGGATCAATTTCCCCCAATAGTCGAGGAAGATGTAATTGGACAGTGACTGGATTGATTATCTTTGAAATTGGGAATGGACCCAAGAATTTTGGACCCAGCTTCTTACTGGGCAGTTTCAACCTAAGATACTTGGTCGACAAATATACTTTGTCCCCTACTTTAAAAAGCGGTTGAAGGGAATCTATGTTTATCCGCTTGTTTTTTATAAATTTTTGCAGCTTCGTTCAAAGCTTTTTTTGTATCTTCCCACTCTTTCCTTAATGAGCTCATCCATTCTGTCAGGGACATGGATGAGGGAGGTTGTCTTTTGTTGGGACAAAATCCATTCCAGTGTTGATTTGGAATGGAGTCAATCCTGTGCTGCTATGTACTGCATTATTGTAAGCAACCTCTGCAAAAGGTATTAACTCAGCCCAATTTTCTTGTTGATAATTTACATAGCATCTAATGTATTGTTCAATCATGGCATTAGCCCTCTCCGCTGCTCCGTTACAAGCAGGATGGAAAGCTGAGGATAACCCTTGAGAGGCCAATGGATTTCAGAAATTGCCTCCAAAATTTTGCGGTAAATTGTACCCCTCTGTCTGATATTACTCTGCGAGATACACCATGTAGTCTATAGATATGTTTCACGAACAGCTTTGCAAGTTTTTTCTCAGATGGAAGCCCTTTGCAGGTTATAAAATGGGCCTGTTTAGAGAATAAGTCAATTATAGTCCAAATGACCGTATTCCCTTCACTCTTAGGTAATTCAACAATAAAGTCCATTGCGATTTCTTCCCAAGGTTGGGTTGGTTCAGCAACTTGTTGCAGGAGGCCAGGGGGCTTTCCGGTTCTGTGTTTCATCGTGGCACAAATTGAACAACTTTTTACATAGTCCTCAAGATCAGGTTTCATTTTTGGCCACCAGAACTGTCTTCTTAGTAAATGTAGGGTTTTTAGGAATCAGAAGTGGCCTCCCAGCTGTGAGTCATGGCTACGCTTTAGTACCAGTAGTCTTAGGGTTGTGGGTACATAAAGCTTAGTCCCTTTCCAAGCTAGTCCATCATTCATTGTCAACTCGGTTTGATGGTCCAGGAACCAAGGATCGGTCAATAGGGTTGTTTTCAATTCTGCAGTCAGCTTATCTTCCGGGTGTTTGGGGCTGCAGTTAGCTTGGGTTCTAGTGGTTACTTGGCCGGTCAATTGAGCATCTAAAATTAAGGCTTGTACTATTTCCTCTCGGTGGCTGTCAAACTGAGGTTTTCTGGACAGAGCATCCACCAGTATGTTTTTCCCTCCGGGGATATATTTAATGTTGAAATTGAATCGCTTGAAATATTGGGCCCAGCAGACTTGTTTGGGCGATAATCTCCTAGGGGTCTTAAGAGCCTCGAGATTCTTATTATCAGTCCATACCTCAAAGGCCTCTGGCGCCCCTTCTAGAAAATGCCTTCAAGTCAATAAAGCCCATCATATGGCAAATGCTTCTTTCTCCCAGACTGCCCACCTTCTCTCTGCGTCTGTCAGCTTTTTGGATACATAAGCGCAAGGCATCAGTCAGCCTTGAGAGTCTTTTTGCAGTAAAATGGCTGCCACTGCTACATCACTTGCATCAGTTTGGACAATAAAAGGTTTGGTCACATCTGGATGCTTGAGGATGGGCTCCATTGCAAAGAGGCATTTTAATGTCTCGAAAGCTTTCTGACAGTCCATAGTCCAAGACAGGGGTTGACTCGGCTTTGGTTTGGTGGGTGATAGGCCCGTTTTTAATAGCTCTGTCAACAGGAGGGCAACTTCAGCAAAGGATGGAATGAATTGTTTATAGAAGCTTCGACTGCGGAGCTTGTGGCATAGGAGCAGGGGCTAGACAGTCTGCTGCCCTATGACCGGCTTGGCCACATCAGTAACATTTCAGCACCCTGGTGGGTCAGGTACGAGCAGGTTCGGCTGGTCCAGTCGGTGGTCTCCTCACCACAATTCTCTTAGTCGGGGCTGCCGGAAGGGGTTTCCTATGTGAATTGATGCTGCAATCTAAGCTGAGGGAGGCGATATACCACAACTGTAAGGTCTCTAGGATTCCCCTAATTTCACAGGCCTTCTTTACTTCTGGATCAATGACTTTTTAAAAATAGTGTAAAGTCATTCTTTCAGGCCAATCCATGAGGTGTCTTGCGACCCTTCTAAAGTCCCAAATAAATTCTGACAATGGTTGCTTGCCTTGCCTCATTTCCATTAATTTCTCTTCATTCTCTACTACCCTGTCTGGATTTTCAAATCTGAATATTAATAATTGAATAAATTCATTTACATTGTGTAATTTGGGGGCTTGTTTGTTATGTAGTTGGGCCACCCAGTCTGAAGCATCCCCTTCATTCATCCCATTTGTTATGGTCATAACCAAATCATACTCTGTGGCATATTGATCTCCAAATTGTTCTATATGGGATCGGATTCAAGTGAGGAAGTAGTTGAAATGTTCGTGGCGGCCATTGAACATGGCCTCAAAGAGTATTCACTCCGGCTTGGGTCGTGGTTGCAGAGGTGGCACATGCCAGGCTCCTGCAGGTTGTACTGGAATGGAAGGAACAGGTCGGGTGGTGTACGTAGGCTGGATAGGCCCCCTGAATCCTGGCTGGGTGGTGCCTCTCTGGAATAGAGGTCTCTATGGCCTTGCTTCTGATTGGGGCTGCAATTGTGATTGCCAGGATGAAGAAGGGTGTGGCCTGGTTCCCTGGTTGGATGGAGGGGGTGTGGCTGCTGTCTGCTGTCTGGGCAACCCCCCTTCAGACCAGGGCTGTGTTGGTGCTGGCTGCCATTGGCATTGAATCCACTCCTGGCCTGGATAAAATCCCCACCTTGGATAAAATCCCCACCACTCTGCAGGGGGCAAAATTCCTTCTGGGAAATGAGGGGATTGCCTCTGAGGCTGCAACATACCTCTGTTAGTTGATGCTTCTTTCTGGCTACCTCCAACTGGCATCTGTATAGTCTCCTCGTTCCTCATGATATTTGGGTAAGTGAATATGGGTGGTCTCAAGCTTCCACCTGTCCAAACAGACTGTGAGACCAAATCTGTCATTTTTAAATTCTGGAACTGTTGATATAAATCTGCCCTTGATGGACTTCCAGGAATAATCTGGGGGTTGTCTTCTTGAGAGAAATCCGACCCCAATTGTCTCTCTTCCCTCCAATCTGACAGAATAGCCATATGCCTGGGGCTAGAGGAAGATTTCTCTTCAGACAACTGGGTTACCTCTGAGTTATAACAACTTCTTAAGTTGAAACGCTTAGGTATAGCTCCCAAATCTCTTTCTCCTACTGCCATCCTGAAAGCATCCATCATCTCCTCCAAACAAGGGCTGGCTCAATTAATGCTCCAGAGGGAGGGCCCCACATGCTCCCCTCTGCACTTTGGTTGCTTGCTGCTCTTTGTCCATTTCTGGGAAAAGAACTCCGGGGCATCAGGCAAGCCCATTCAAAAAATAAAAGTTAGACTTGGGAAATAAATGTCAAACATCCAGACAGTATTCATGATATCAATCACTCCAAGATGTTATTTCTCCAATTGATTTATTAGGAACAGATCTGGCATGTCAAAAGCAATTCCCTAACTGAAAGCTTTTTCGTGCGTTACAGAGAATCCACCTTCTCTCCTCCCTTCTCTCCTCCCACTTCTACACTTCATAAATCACGAGAACCAATTAACTGCAACTGCAAATTCTTAATACGACACACAGAATAACCTTGAACTTTTCAACTCCTCTAACTCTCTAAAAAAAATTATGTGGCAGCTGAATTTCAAAGCTGACACTTACCTCGCGGCAGGCAGTGGATCCGGCTGCCACCTATAAGCAGCGCCATCAAATGGGAGGCAGCCAGGTCCGCCATCTCTGCTGCCCCCCGAGTTGCTTTGGGAGGGCTGGGGCGGTGTGTGTGTGTGTGTGTGTGTGTGTGTGTGTGTGTATGTGTGCTTTTATACATGGAATTCTTAGCCTTCACCTTGGTCTTCCCTGGCGACCCACTCGGAGCGATGATTTGCCGTCACTACACATGGAGTGGAGGTGCTTTGGGAGGGCTGGGGCGGTGTGTGTGTGTGTTCTCAGGGCCCTGGTTTAAGCACGCGGAGGTGCTTAAAGTAGCAGCCATCCCAACCATCGCTGCATGCGGAGTGGAGGTGCTTTGGGAGGGCTGGGGTGGTGTGTGTGTGTGTGTGTGTGTGTGTGTGTGCTTTTATACATGGAATTCTTAGCCTATGCCTTGGTCTTCCCCGGCGACCCACTCGGAGCAGTGCTTTTTGCTGATTGTAGTGATGGTCAGGAAAACGACCTGACCATCGCTCTGAGTGGGTTGCCAGGGAAGACCAAGGTGAAGGCTAAGAATTCCACATAGTTGGAGCGTTGCATCCTGGAAGCACCAACAGAGCAGGGGAATCTGTGTGTGGTTGGAGCTGGCTTGCAGGAGAAGAGTTTGTTTTGGTGGAGTGCTGGTGCTCGAAGCGGCCCGTTGACCCCTTTCCTCCGCCGTAGTCTGGAGCTCCGTGTGGGTGTAGAGAGCTGTCCTTGCCCTCCCTCTTCCCAGGCTCCCTTCCCTGTTTCACCTGCCCGCTCTCCCTCACGTCCTTTCTTCCCCCCTACCCCCCCGGCAATGGCTTCTTCGGCACCTCCGGGTTCCAACTGGAGCCTGATCATGAACATTGTCAGGGTTAGCGTGTTGACGATGCCCTTCTGTTTCCGACAGGCATTAATGGTTATTATATAAAACATATAGGTTGAATATTCACCTTAGGGGCAGTAGCATGGCTTGCCTGTTATATTGCTCAAGGTTTATGTTTCATTTTTTATTCTTATTTCGTATTTTTTTAAATTGAGTTATATTGTCTGTTCTTAGAACATCTATCCTGCATTATTGATGTAAAAGAGAATAGCATATGTAAGAGTTCTCTTGATACATGAATTCCAAGGTTCATTATTTCTTTAATGCTTTCTCTCTCTTATATTGTCTGGTCATGTTGGTTGTAACCTGGTGCTTAAACACCTGTTCATCTGTGTGACTTGTCTGACAGGCACAAAAATATAGAATTTGGGGTTAAACTTTGTTTTATAAATTGAGACATTACAAACTATTTCTGTTCATCATTTAAGTAATTTTATATCTATATGAGAGTCATATGAATCTTGTTTCTTTTTTTCTATTTTTCCTTCCCCCCTCACCATTGCCATGGATGTTGAGAGGCTTTCAGATTGTGGAATCCAATATAAAGTAGATTTTAAAAACATATACCCCAGGTTGTTTCATATTAAGAAATTATCTATGTGTTTAAACTCCAGATACATTCCTTAGGAGCCATTTTGTTGTAGTGGTTAAGGCATCAGGCTTGAAACAAGGAGGCTGAATTGTAGTCCCACCTTACCCTAGTGCCTAGTCCCACCTTAGGCCCAAAGCCAGCTGGGTGACTTTGGGCCACTCACTGTTTCACTAGCCCTAGGAAGAAGCCAGTGGCAAATCCTTTCTGAAATCTTGCCAAGAAAACTGCAGGGATGTTTCCAGGAAGATATCAGGATTGACTTGAAGGCACACACAAAAGATGAAGTTTGCATTACATGGCTTTACAGAATAAAGAGCCCTGGAATATGTTTTTTGCAGTAATTAAGAAAAAAGTGAAGTGAAATTGCCTGTCCAATGAATAAGTGGCATATAAGTACATATTATAATAATTGAATATGCAGCTTCCTGAAATTCCCAGCCATTGCAACCATTGCTTAAAAGTTGCTCTTTTTTAATAAAAAAAAATCAATATTTACATAAATATTTATATTTACATACAAGCCACGCCCAGCCAGTCATGTGACCACCAAGCTACACCCACAAATTAGGCCACACCCACATCCCACCCCTGCTTACATTTACATCTGTTCATATGTGTTCGCAAATGTAAACTGTTGTGAACTAAAGAAATGTAATTAATAAAGATTCATTTGCATAGCAGGATCGTAATCCTGCACTTCCTATTGGCCCATATAAAGGCAAGTTATGATTGGTTCATTCCGAGCAATCTGATTGGCTATTAGCGGGCCGAGTCCCATTGGACGAGGTTCAAACCCTATAACAACATCCATTGGTCATCCGGATAGCAGTTCACTCTATAAAAGGGCGGCTGCTAACCGGGGTTTTTTTGTCTCTGTTATCATGCTTTAAATAAAGAGCTGAAGTTCACGAGAAGCAGTTTCGTCTCCGTTTCTACGCCCATGCCTCATACATAACACTGGCGACGAGGATGGGATACGAAGACAATAGAGCTGGCTAAACCCTACAGAGCACCAACTGAAGCATGTGGCTGAAAGCACACCTACATCGGCAGGATGTCAGGTGGCGCTATACCACCCGCTCCTTTTGACCCAGAAAAAGAAGACTGGGAGTCGTATATGGATCGTTTTCAGATATTCTTGGAAACCAACAATTTAGAGGACGTTTCCACCAGCAAGAAAAGAGCAGTGTTTCTGACTCACTGTGGGCCTGCCGTATTCCGGGTGGCTAAAGCACTTGCAAAACCGGCTGAAGTAAAAGAAATGGATTGGGACACCCTCGCACCTCTCCTGCGGGCTCATTATGCATCCGCTGCATCAACACTGGCCCAAAGACGCGAATATTATCAGAGGGACCAACAGAAAACCCAGAGCTGCATAGTTCTGGGATTAGATGCACCACACGGGCGCAGAAGGCCTATGGAGAAAGGCAACGTCAGCTTTCCAGAGGCCGTCACCTATGCTACTGCAGCAGAAGAAACCAGGAAGTCGGCTGCTCGAAGGCGCCGCAACCACGCACCGCTTCGTCGACTCGCCCATGACACTTCACCTGGTTTAGAGAAGTTCTCGGCAACAACCCATCACAAGAATCGTAATCCAGAGAGTGATGAAGAAGAAGTCATCAGGAGTCTTGGCAATCAAAGTCCACGAACTCTAAGGACTCCACACAAATGCACAAGTTGTGGAGCTACCCATAAAAGACTCAACTGCAAATTCTGCTACGCACTCTGCCATGCCTGTGGGAAGAGAGGCCACATCGCACGGGCCTGCAGAAGCAAGAGAGAGTCCAACCTGAACCGAAGGGAGAGCAACCTCCGACAACCCACAAGAAACGTTCTTGTAAATCGGCATTGCTTGGGTAACCAAGAGAACAACCACTCCTACAGAAACAGGGCATCAGCTCTTCAAGCAAAACGGGAAGAGGCACACCAAACGACAACCATCGGCCACGCTTCGCTACTAGACGCACAGAAAATCCGAGTGAGAGTCGCCATCGAAAACCAACCTTGCCAAATGGAAGTCGATTCGGGGTCGTCCCTCTCGATGGTTTCCTGGAAGACCCTCAAACAACTCATCCCTGCCATCCGTCGTCAGGATCTCAGCACCCAGAAGATCGTCCTCAGGGATTACCAGGGGAACACGATTCCAGTCGCCGGCTTGACTCAAGTCCAAGTAACTTTCAAAAATCGTAGTGCATCACTTCCATTGACTGTTGTCGATGGTAACCGGCCCAGCTTGCTAGGCCTACAATGGTTCACCCCACTAGGGATTGAATTAGCCGGCATTCACCATGCCGAGAGCGACGATTGGGAAGAGGGCATCGTCCAAGAATTCCAGGACGTGTTTTCGGACAACTTAGGCAAGTACAAGGGGACCCCTATATCATTTAGCCTCAATCCAGAAGTATCCGCCTTAAGCCTCGTCGGGTGCCGTTCGCCCTTAAACCCAAGATCGACGAGCAACTTGATAAGTTAATAGCCCAAGGGGTGTTGGAGCCTATTGACCATGCCCGTTGGGAAACCCCAATCGTAACCCCCATCAAACCGGATGGGTCAATTAGAATTTGTGGAGATTACCGCGCCACCCTGAACCACGCACTCCAACAGAGCGCTTATCCGGTGCCTGTGGTTCAACATCTTCTCCACTCCCTGGGCGGCGGGAAGATCTTCGCAAAGTTGGACTTAGCGCAAGCATATCAACAACTACCCGTTGATGCGGAAACCGCAGAGGCACAGACTATCGTTACACACTGAGGTGCCTTTAAATGCAACAGACTCCAGTTTGGAGTGAGTGTAGCCCCAGGGATATTTCAGAGTCTAATGGAGAGACTTTTGCAAGGCATAAAAGGGGTTGTGCCGTATTTTGATGACGTTTTAATTGCTGCCTCTAATAGAGAAGAGCTCGAACGGCATCTCAGACTGGTTCTGCATAGATTCAAAGACGCCGGCCTCAAGATAAAAAAAAAAATAAGTGTCAACTGTGTACTGAGCGGGTGGAGTTTCTTGGGTATCTCCTCGATAAACAAGGGATTCACCCCACCGAGACCAAACTCAGAGCAATTAAAAACACCCCAAGACCTAAAAGTAAGGCTGATCTCCAGGCCTTCTTGGGACTCATTAATTTTTACAACATCTTCTTGCCTCACAAGGCAACAGTAGCCAAACCCTTACATCGACTTCTCGACAAGAAAGCTATTTGGGTTTGGGGTCACAAAGAGGAGCGCTCTTTCAGAAAGGTGAAAGACTTATTAACCTCCGACGCTGTGCTAATGCAGTACAACGAGACTTTGCCATTAAATATTACGTCCGATGCGTCACCGTTTGGGGTTGGAGCCATTTTGAGCCACGTGTTACCAAACGGGAATGAGGCTCCCATTGCGTACTTTTCCCGCACATTATCAAAGGCTGAACGAAACTATAGCCAACTTGAGAAAGAGGCTCTTGCTATTGTATCGGCCGTGAAGCGATTTCACCGAATATGTTTACGGGCGGCCCTTTACTCTAGTTACAGACCACAAGCCTTTACTTGGCATTTTAGCAGGTGATAAACCAACGCCGCATATATTGTCGCCTAGAATGACTCGCTGGTCAGAATTCCTAGCAGCCTACAACTACGTACTGCAGCATCGCCGGGAAAGCCATTCCCACGCTGACCGCTTGAGCCGTTCCCCACTTCCGGAAACCATCAGCGACCCAGCTCCAAGCTACGTGTGGTGGCCAGGCATCGATAAACAAATTGAAGCCTGGGTAACCACGTGTAGAAACTGCCAAGAAGTCAGCAACGCCCCACCGAGAGCAATTCCCACCAAATGGGAAACTCCTCGAGGCCCGTGGTCCCGCATCCACATTGATTTCGTGGGACCCACTAAAGGACCCACTTTTCTCCTAACCGTGGATGCTTACTCCAACTGGCTCGAAATCCACAAGATGAAAAGCACAACTACTGACTCCGTTATTAAAAAACTAGATAGATTATTTGCAACACACGGGTTTCCGGACGTTCTAGTTTCCGACAACGGACCCCAGTTCACTGCTCTCACCTTCGAACAATACTTGGCGGACCAGGGCATCCGCCATGCCTTAACTTCGCCGGCTCACCCTGCGGCAAACGGTAGGGCAGAACGGATGGTCCAATTCGTTAAAAAGACACAAAAAATGGATCCGGGGGACATTGACGCTAGATTGAACAAAATACTCTTACTACAGCACATTACCCCCCACAGTGTCACCAACAAGACTCCAGCCGAACTTTTAATGGGGCGGAAGCTTCACTCCCACCTCGACCAATTACACCCGTCGTATTCACCAGAGAAACCTTGTGGATCCAGCGGAACGTATCGCCAATTCAAGGTAGGCAACTTGGTCTATGCCAAAAACCTTTCCGGCGAACCGTTCTGGGTCCCAGCCACCGTAGTCTACCTCACTGGCCCTAGATCTTACCGCCTTAAGACGACAGACGGCAAGATATGGAAACGCCACATAGATCAACTTCAATCTCATTTACAACCCAATATCCGCGACCCCCCAGACTTCCAAACTCAAGGGGGAGGGAATACCGAGGGGGACGAAGGCCGTTTAGACGACGACGTAATCAAGGACAGACGGCCGCTAAACCGAGTACTCGCGCCACCTGAAGAAGGTCCGGGATCGGGGGCATCCTCCCCACAGAGGAACACCGTAGTGGAAACATGCCCGCCCGATCCAGGAATGGACTTAAGGGACCCTGATAGTATCGAAAACAGCACCGTGGAATTAACCCCATGCGAAGACGAGCCTTGCGTTCCGCCGGAACCGAACTTTAAACAAAAACTGGTGGAACAGCGAAAATCGAATAGGCAGGTAAAACGACCTGCATACCTGCGTGATTACATCACCACGGCCGTCAAACGGAACCCAGGGGGGAGGGGTGTTGTGAACTAAAGAAATGTAATTAATAAAGATTCATTTGCATAGCAGGATCGTAATCCTGCACTTCCTATTGGCCCATATAATGGCAAGTTATGATTGGTTCATTCTGAGCAATCTGATTGGCTATTAGCGGGCCATTGGACGAGGTTCAAACCCTATAACAACATCCATTGGTCATCCGGATAGCAGTTCACTCTATAAAAGGGCGGCTGCTAACCGGGGGTTTTTTGTCTCTGTTATCATGCTTTAAATAAAGAGCTGAAGTTCACGAGAAGCAGTTTCGTCTCCGTTTCTACGCCCATGCCTCATACATAACATAAACTATACTAAAAATTTATTATTATTTTTTTTAAATATCTGGGTGATAAAAAATTCCTCTAGTTGAGTTAATCATAGATAGCTGGGCTAAAGAAGGAGAGAATTAAAATTATTTATAAGTAAGAATTTGGCACCTTTAAACTCTCAGTTTTATGATCAGTATAGTACTTCAAAAGACAACCATGCATGCAAACATCTATAGATAAACAAAATCAGCTGCTTTCCAAATATTAATGTGACCTTCCTTGCTTTCATTCCAATCTCCAAAGATGAATGCTACACATTTTATAAATTACGTATCTTTTCCTAGACCTCTTAGTCATCACTGCTGTAAAGAGGTTTTGTTTAGGTCCTAGACAAAACCTCTTTACAACAGTAATGGTTGAGAGGAAAAAGTATATTAATTGTTTGTTAACAATGTTTGGTTAGGCAGTAATAGAGCCCTTTGCAACAGCAGAGCTGTAATCTTTGCTCGGTCTTGGCTCTTCATTACGTCCATTTTAAAGCTCCTGATTAAATATGGAGTTTGTTGTTTCTGTTAAAACATCAAACTGTTAGATATTTTCTGTGTGTGTTTGAATAATGCTTGTTACACACTTAGTTTTTTTCTGCCTATTTTATAGAATAAAATGCAACAAATTAACTATAAATTAATATTCAGTGGTCATCTGAATATTAATGTATACAATTTATGATGCATTTTAGGTACTTACCATAATGTTTTCTGATAAGAGAAAGTTTATTACTGCTAAGTGATGTCCAATTTATCTCTTCATAAACTCTAAACAACATTTTTCCTTATTAACATCTTAAAATGTATGCCCCTTCTGTCATCAGACCTCATTTAAATGGATATACATGTAACATGTTTGACTACATGTAGCTGATTTACAGTGCAAAGGAGGGGTTTCTTTTATCCTGTCCAATAAATTTTTCTCTTGAATTTTCTTTAATATATTAGCTATAAAATGGAATGTAAAGATCTGGGTTCCCTCTTTGAATGAGAGGAATCCCTTTTATCAGAATATTCTAATAAATTGTAATTAAATGATCTGTCAATCTTGGTCTGTCTCATTTGAAAAAATGCATGCTGAGGCACGAGCCTAAAAACCACTTCATCCCAATGAAAAAAAGAATTGCAATCAGCCACCATTTTTATGTTAAAGAATGTTTGTAAATATGTGTAACTGGACAGTTTCCTCTACCACCCCACATCTGATACATCTATGCTAATTCTACTTAGGAGATTATGGAAATTGAAGTCTAAACCTATGGAGAGCGATTAAGTTGGGCCACGAATGAGATCCACGGATATCTTCCTCTCAGTAGACACTAGACTGGCAATCTCTTGTGTAGGCCAAGGGATCTTTTTAAACCAAGTACTCTTTAAACATATAAGAAGCAAAACTGAATCATTATTGGATAACTCTGAAGTTGGTCTGAAAATATGTATCCAGACATAAAGCATAAGAATCCCTGCGAGTATAGGAAAAAAATCAGAGAAAGACATGACGCTCAAATGGCTCAAGTAAAAGAGCATTTTTCCCCTCATCCTTTTTTTGGGATTTAACTGGTGAGGAGTGTTTACTCAATGTGTTCACGGTTCCATACCTGTAAAGAATTAAATGGAGGAATGCCAGGAAAATTCTGGTACATCTCCAAAATATCTTATTTGCTATAGTTTAATCATTAGCAAAGGATGACTGTGAGATACTTGGTCTGCCTTTCTAACTTTAAGGGGTCAATTCCTTCAATTAATATTAGCTTTCGGCTTGAGTCAAGAATTTAATGCTTCTATTTGGACCTTTTCAGTTGGCAGACACTCTCCTTGATCGTATTGTGTGGCAAACTTTTTATTAGAACCACAAAAGAACTTGCCAATTAAAAAGAAATGGATTGGATTGTTTCTATTTCAATACTGTTTTTATCTACACTTATCATGTTGCTCCTTTTCAAAATGGGAAACCCCTGGAAGAAGAGCTCCAAAGATTTTCCACCAGGACCCAGGCCTTTACCTGTTGTTGGAAGCCTCCACATAATGGATCTGAAGAAACCTTACCAGACAATGTTAGAGGTAACTTTTCCATGTTTCTGTTGCAGGGAAAAATTGCAGCATTCTGTGACTTTTGTAGGCAAGGGAAATGACAACTTGTTCCAACCAAAAAGAAATGAGAAAAGAACAGAATGCTTTTATTAGACCAAATGGTTCATTCATTCCCAACAAATAAAATAATGTCCTATTCATTCTTTTTTTCTAATCTAATCCTTGAATTTAGGTACATCTTGATAGGCATCAATGAAATATATTACTATAGAAAGACAAAATGGATAGTTTTGAGAGGAGGGCTTTGAAACGTGTGCAAAAATCTTCAGTTTAGAATAACTTCAACTTAGCTTTATTCCTCCCCCAAACAAACAAAAACATGCTACAATTTTCAGTAAACAATTCTATATATACATACCATGTGTCTCAGAAAATAAGGCTGGGCCTTATTTTCTTTAGACCCCCGAAAAAACAGCTAGCCTGTCTTTTCAAGGGGTGCCTTAATTTCCCCCCCACCCGCATGTACCCTTGCCTCTCCACTGGGCCGCTTATTTAGCGGCTGTAAGGAGCACCCCACATGCACCCTTGCTTGCCTATCTGTAGCCTGCCATTGTCCATCTGGCAAGCCTGGCCACCGGGCCGCTTCTTTTGATCCCTGCTTTCCCTGCCATAGTCGCCCCCCTGCCACCTCTCCCCCTTTCTTTCTCACACACAAGAAAAGCGAGCTAGAAAAAGAGAGAAGTGGGGGAGGCACTTTTGAACACGTCCAGGACTTTTCAGTTGTCATAATCAGCCCCTGCCATGGGTATGTTATTCTGCTTCACTGTTAGAATTGGAGCAACTTTTCCTTAGAGAAGGAGATTGGGGGGGGGGGGGGAGGATCCATTGGAATCACCCGGTCTTTGCAAACCCGAATCGGGTCTTTGCAAACCCAAATAGGTTAGCTTTTCAGTAAGTTGCATGAGGCAGAATAACAATTAATACAGAGACACTGCATTGGTGTGTGTGTGTGTGTGTGTGTGTGTGTTTATTCGGAGACTGGGAAAACTCTGGAAGCTGTGAGTCAAAGAGAAGAGGCAGAGGCTAGAGGAGAATGGATGCCCCCTCCAGCAAGCGAATTGGGAAAAATCAAAAATTCACCATAGAAGCATATCTTAGTGAACCTAACCTTTCCCCACAAGTTTCCGCAAAGGCTGCAGAGATAACAGGAGAGGGCAGCCTGGATAAATCACACCCTACAAGCATTGTGTTCCCCATTCTCATGGGAAAAATCTCTTCCAATCCACCCCCTTTTCCCTAATCTCTGCACACAAACACACACACACACACACACACACATGGCAGGGGCTGATTATGACAACTGAAAAGTCTGCCTCCCCAACTTCTCTCTTTTTCTTGCTTGCTTTTCTTGTGTGTGAGAAAGAAAGGGGGAGAGATGACGGGAGGGGGGCTTTGGATGAGCAATGACTGTGGCAGGGAAAGCAGTGATCAAAAGAAGTGGCATTACAGAGGTGTGATCCGATGGACAGTTGAGTCGCATGGGATGAGTGGGGCAAGTTCTCCCCCCGCCATTTCCCCCCAATGCCTCCTCACCTCAAGTTGTAAATGGCCGTGCATGCACTTAAATAGGCCCAAATTTTGGAGGCAGGCCTTAATTTAACTGCATGTGCACAAAACAGTGCTGGGCCTTCATTTTGGGGTGGGCCGTATTGTTGGAGAAACACGGTATAAATAATGTGTAAATATATCAGAAATAGCATGTTTCCCAAGCTGTTTATCAGGGGTAAATTTAAATAAAAATGAATTTCTTTGAGAAAGGTAAATACAAATTAATTGCACCAAAATATATTTTGACAAGGAATAGAATAGAATAGAAACAGAGTTGGAAGGGACATTTGAGATCTTCTAATCCAACCCCCTGTTTAGGCAGGAAACCCTATACCACTTCATACAAATGGTTATCCAATCTCTTCTTAAAAACCTCCAGTATTGGAACATTTACAACTTCTGGAGGCAAGTTGTTCCACTAATTAATTGTTCTAACTGTCAGGAAATTTCTCCTTAGTTCTAGGTTGCTTCTCTCCTTGATTAGTTTCCACCCATTGCTTCTTGTCCTGCCTTCAAGTTCTTTGGCTTGACTCCCTCTTCTTTGTGGCAGCCCCTGAAATATTGGAACACTACTATCATGTCACCCCTAGTCCTTTTCATCAAACTAGACATACCAAATTCTAGCCAACTTATATGTTTTAGCCTCCAGTCCCCTAATCACCTTTGTTGCTCTTCTCTGCACTCTTTCTAGAGTTTCAACATCTTTTTTACAACGTGGCATCCAAAATTGGATGCAGTAAGCCAAGTGTGGTCTTACCAAGGCATTATAAAGTGGTATTAACACTTCATGTGATCTTGATTCTATCTCTCTGTTTATGCAGCCTAGAACTGTGTTGGCTTTTTGGCAGCTGCAGTACACTGCTGGCTCATATTTAAATCATTGTCCACTAGGACTCCAAGATCTCTTTTCACTAAGAATTCTACTTCCATCATCTCCTCTCAAACATTCTCCACAATCTTCTTGCCCTCATTCTCCCATATCTTGCTTTCCAAATTAATGATCTTTTGGAAGCAGACATTTCTGTGTCATGTGTGCTAGTGGGAAACTTTTATCACAGATGTGAAAAAACTGCATGTGAAAAAACTGCAGGGAAAAGTTTGAAGATAGTGAAGCATCCTTTCACCACCTGCCTCCTGCACTTACCACCCCTGCACCTACCTACCAAACCTGCACCTATACCTACCACAGTACCACCTATACGTTCCATAGTACTGCCTTATGTCTAAAGATATTTACCCATGTAGTAGGGCTGTAATACTATGATCCTTTTCATCTTTTATATTACCTTCTCCTACTGGTATCTTATGATTATATTACTTTGTTGCTTTTCATGTACACTAAGAACTTATGCACCGGAGACAATTTTTTTTGCATATCCAATCACACTTGGCCTATAAACTATTCTATTCTATTTATTTTATTTATTTATTTGATTTGTCAATCACAAGATAATAGGTATAAGAATAAACATGAGTATGAATACAGGAAATAGGTATGAATAAATGGGGACAATAGGACAGGGACGGTAGGCACAATTGTGTGCTTTTGCATGCCCCTTACAGACCTCTTAGGAATCAGTAGTGTATAGTTTAAGGGTAAAGGAGTGGGGGTTCGAGGAGGTAACAACAGAGTCAGGTAGTGCATTCCAGGCATTGACCACTCTGTTGCTGAAGTTCGTACTTTCTGCAATTGAGTTTGAAGCGGTTTACATTACATTACAAATCACGTTTTTTGATCAGAGCTATCTCTCTCCAACTCCCCCACCCCCACAGCTATCGAAACAGTATGGACCTGTGTTCAAAATCCAACTAGGACTCCAGAAAATAGTGGTGCTAACAGGATATGAGACCATAAAGGAAGCTCTGGTGAATAAGGCTGACGTGTTTGCTGAGAGGGCCCCTGTCCCCATATTTGAGGACTTTTCAAATGGTTTTGGTGAGGACCTCCTTTCCATCTCAATACAATTTGGAAACATATGACTGTACAATGGAGTCATATGTACCTATAACAAAGGTATCACAGGAGCAGAACAAATTAGAATCGACTGAAACTGAATTGACTGAAACTGGTTTTGAATTTAGTAATAACTTAGCTTTTTCCAAAATAATAACTGAAAGAGATATAAAGGAACATAGGGAAAAATTAAAGTTTTTTTTTTTAAAAAAAAAATCACTGTACACACCAAGAAAGGAAAAACCATGTCAGAAACTAAATATAGGAAGCAACTACAGAAAAATAATATAGCTCTTGCTAAGATTTTTGTTGGTTATATAATTGTATATGTTGGATTAAATAATACCATAGGGTGGGTTTTTCATATATATGATAATTTTTTTGCTATCTTTAAAATGTTACTCACTAGCCATTTTTGGATGGTTTTTTTCTGTTAAATGGGACCATAGACATCTTCCTCAAACTCTTCTTCTAATGATTATCAAGATATTTTTGAGCAGAATTACTTGGCTCTTTCCCATGCATGAGTTAGATCAGTGTTTCTATATGCAACAACTTTAAGACATGTGCATTTCAACTTACAGAACTGGTCTGGGAATTCTAGGAGTTGAAGTACACACATTTTAAAGTTGACAAGGTTGTTTCTGACTAAGACAAACACCAAGGTAACAAAATTAAAAAACTGAACTGAATATTTAAGGAATTTTCCTTGGGATGGAAGAGCCAACTGGATGACTATAGTACGCCCTACAACCCTTTCATCCTTCTTCCATCCCTTTCTTCAAAATCAGTTTTGCACAGTGGTGGGATTCAATTTTTTTTCCTACTGGTTCTGGGTTGGTGGGCGTGGCAGGGGAAGGATACTGTAAAATCTCCAGTCAGAGGGGGGTATTTGCCAGTTCTCCAAACTACTCAAAATTTCCACGACCAGTTCTCCAGAACTGGTCAGAACCTGCTGAATACCACCTCTGATTTTGCATACTCTTTGTTTTTTTTCAGGAGTAGCTTTTTCCCATGGTGAGAACTGGAGGGTGATGAGGCGATTTATGTTAACCACATTACGGGACTATGGGATGGGTAAGAGGTCCATGGAAAGCAGAATAGCTGAAGAGTGCAGTTTCCTGGTAAAGGAGTTTGAATCTTATAAAGGTGAGTTGGTGTTTCTTCTGGAGTTCAAAAACTTCTCTGTCTTGTGTTATCTTGAAGGGGTTGAGGTTCCTGCATGACATATTCCAGACTTCCAGAACTTTAATTCTTTTTAAATAGTTTTTATTGAAGGGTATTCACAATGCTAAAAGATTATAAAAACTCAAATCAGAAAAAATATAACATAGAAGAAACACAAGGTGCAAAGAGGAGAGAGAAAAGGATCAAAGAGGTACAAACAATCTCTCAAGAAGAAGAATAAAAAATAAAAGAAAACAAAGCTAGAAAAAATATTATTTAAAGAAGGGGCTCATTTCTTGCAACAAATACAGGAAAATTAATAATGCCTCACTCCCTTTGAGATTACATAATGGTTCACCTCTTCCCATAACTACCCCTCCTTATCCATTTACAAATCCAAAACTCATTGTGGTTTCTGTCCAAATGTCAGCAAAAGGTCCATAAATGTTTCCAGAAGTTTTTTTTTTAAAAGCAACATTTTAACTCTGATTAAAGAAGCTAACTGATGCTAGAATCAAGGCAATGAAAATACAATGTTAATAGTTATGATAGTTTTATATTGTATTAACATTTCGATGAAAGTCCATATTTGTTATCCAGGAAAACCATTTGAATTCAGAAGAATTGTGACTGCAGCTGTTGCCAATATCATAGTATCCATTTTACTTGGGAAACGATATGATTATGAAGATCCAAGATTTATTAAATTATTTAGCTTGGCAACAGAAAATGCCATGCTTATGGGAAGCCCAACCATGCAGGTAATGATTATTTATCTGAAAAGCATTAGAAGCTCATTTAGAGGGTAGGCAAGGCAGTGTGTATTTTTCAGGATTCATTGCAAAATCCAGAATCTAATGTAATATCGAAAAACTTTGTGATAATTCAAAATATTTTTTTAAGTGGCACAATATTTCCATTGTTCTTCCACTTGAGTATACAAGTATGTATAGAGGTATGTCAAATATTTATATCCTATATCAAAAGTTTCTTGCAATGGGAACTTGGTGCAACTCTGGTTCCATTTTCCAGTCAATTTACAGAAGAAGTTAAGAAAGACTAGAATCTAATTCAAATGTGTTTCAATTACTAAGAACAAACAGATGAAAATTTTATATGTTAATGAGAGCAACATAATATTAAATAAAGCTGTCTATGACAGGACCTCCAAAATTCCCCACCAAATTTGTAGTGGAAAAATTTCCTGGACACTGTATATTGCAAGCCTTATCTTTAAGGAAACTGAAAGGACGTCTATTTCTGAATTGTAATTGCTCTATCTATAATATTATGTTTTCTGGTGTAATATACAAATAGATATCATTCGTAAAGTCTTTCCAAAATGATATTCTAGGTATGTGACTTCTCTATTATCTCTGTTATTTTGTATCTTTCAGCTGTATAACATGTTTCCCATGCTTGGCTTCCTTTTTGGCGCTCGTAAGAAAGTCCTGAAGAACAAAAGGGAATTGAGTGCTTTTGTCAATGAAAACTTCATCCAATCTCTCAGTAATCTGGATGAAAATGACACAAGAAACTTTATTGATTCATATCTTGTCCAACAGCAACAGGTAATGGAATGTGCAAAAATGGCAGCTTGAAGTTTTCCATAAAATTTTGCAAATGGAAGTACCCACGATTGGCAAGAATCCTTATTACAGGAAAAGGCAAACCTGGCAAATTTTCAAGGGTCTCCAGATATTGAGCAATTTATTCACTTTGCCTAGTGTTCAGTATTCTTCTTTTGAAAGTTTTGTATTATAGCTACTAACCAGCATTATTGCAGTCACAGATCACCACTTAGCCTAATCTTCCAAGCGATTGAGAACTCTAGGAAAATAATAATCCACAATAATTTTTTAATATATTTCTTGAACATTATGTTAGGACCCATACTAAGGAATTCTTCCTCTATATGGATATCAATAAAGAAAAAATTACTTTGAATACCTACAAGTTGGCACACATTTGAGGAGCATTATATTTAATTATGATGAAGTTTTTGTTTTGATTCTTAGAAAATTTGCACAAAAAAGAGATAGCTGCATATAAAAAGCTTAAAACATTTTTCATCTACTAGTGCAGGCCATTTAAATATCTTTTGGACAAGTCAGATTTCCTCTGAGGAAGAGTGGAAATTTGGCTTTTTAAAAAAATATCTGGACAGTTGCTGATTTGTTTAGGTGAAGCTAGAGATTGCTTTAGAGAAGGCTGCACATTCTTTGTAATGTGTCCAGGAGTGCACCTGTCTAGAATCAATTTTAAAAGCAGGTTCTTTTTTTTTAACTCTAGGAAAGGAAGATCCAGAACAATGGGTATTTCCACCATGAAAATCTAGAAGAGTCAGTGATAAATCTATTCATGGCTGGTACGGAAACAGTCTCAAGCACCCTATTTTGGGCCTTTACTCTAATGATGAAGTACCCTTTAATTCAGAGTAAGTGCTTTACAATTTGACAGCATCCATTATGTCAGTGATCTTGATTTCAGGTATAGTGTTAAATGTGGAGTTACTAAGATAAGTGATTTTGAATAATATCTGAGTGAAGGAGGCAAAAAAAGACAAAGAATTCCATCCTCAATTTTGTGTACTGACTTGAATCATGCAGTAACACAAATGGAGAACCTGCCTTAAAGGAACTTTCCCCCCCATCCCTCTCTATGCTCGAGGGCACCTTTTGGGCACCAAATTCAAAGAATGGTATAGCTCTAGAATTTAGTGAATACATGTTATTAGTTATTAGAAAACTATGATGATGCAAGACATCATTGGAGTCTATTATATTGCTTACAATATGTAAATCTCAGTAACACCAACAGAAACTCCAAGCAGAACACAACAAAATCAACAAACCCAAACCAGAATTATTAAAATCCCCAGCAAACAATAACAAGCCTCATAGGTACTCAATGACTTAAGCAACCTTAGAACCCCAATGCCTGCTGGAACAGGACTGGCTAGCTCGGACTCGGAAGATGAAGAGGAGTTTATTTATTTATTTTGTCAAAAGCTTACAATACAATATAAATAAGAATAAACATATTTAAATATAAGAAATAGGTACTAATAATTGGGGACAATAGGACAGGGACAGTTAGGGTTAGGGTTAGGGTTAGACAGGGACATAATATCACAGTATTATGTGTAAAAAGGACAGGAATCATATATACAATTAAAGCGTCTGTCTTATTTTTCTCTGCATGTATCTTCTTTAATTTGAACTAGTGAATGCATTATGCCTCCTCAATTTCCAGAGAAAATTTGGATCTCCTGCCATTGCAAATGTATATTTCCAAGAGTTAGCACCATAACCAACAAAATGAGATTATCTTACTGGATGTTATTGTATATTATCTCAGAAAAGGTCCAAGAAGAAATAACAAACATTGTTGGATATGTTCAGCCAAGAGCTGAACACCGAATAAAAATGCCATACACAGATGCTGTAGTCCATGAAGTTCAACGATATGCTGATGTCATTCCTTTAAACTTGCCACATGCAACTACAGTGGATGTTAACTTTAAGGGCTATTTCATTCCAAAGGTGATGTATCTGCATTATTCTTTTTCTAGTCTTAGCTAGTGACGTTCAGTCCATTTATTACAGTACAATAATAAACATTCTTCAAAAGCTTTTGTAATCCACTTGACACTGACTCTATTAATTTTAGGAATAAAGTAATCTGTGTTGAGGTAATTCCCCATTAGGAGAATGAGTGCACACAGGGAGATGTAGTGAGAGTAATGTTGAATAACATACACACAGCACACAGCTACACTGTATAGTAAAATGTAGGTTTTACTTTCAGTAAATGGTTAAGCAAAGTCCAACAAACGGTCCAAGTCATACACGGTTATAGCAGTCAGTTTTCAGTCCAGGGATAATCCAATAACAAAGTCCAGTATCAAAAACAATTCAGTAAAAGACTCACATCAAATCCAAGAATAACGATGATCAGTAACAGTCAATAGGGAAATGCAGGAATGGCAACAGTCTGGGAAACCAGGTTTCTGGCTCCATCTTATGGCCGCTTGAGGAACCACACCCAATTACAATTTTAGCATTCCCTTAAAGAGACAGTATTAAAATGTCTATCCTGGTTTATATATTTCCAACCCAACTGTTAGGTGGCTTACATTTCTAACAATCTGGCATATTTCTTTTAATTCACATTCTATGGAGGCACAAGCTTGCATACAGATGGAGTAGGGGGTATGTTGTGGGCAAGAGCTAGCCAAAAAAAATCAGAGTTTATATCATCATAATGATTAAATAGGAGTGCAAGTTATTCTTAAGAATAATTAAGTGATGATGTTTCTTACATCCTAATACATTCTCATAAAATACTGTATGTATTGACTTTTCATTTTGCCATCCACATGTAACATATGAGAATCTGTTGTGTAAGGACTCCTTTATCCATAAAGAATAAGCACTGGAATGAAGACTTTGAAGTCTTAGTGTTTGAAAAATTTCCTTGGATTAAGAAGCTTTGTATTGCATAATAGCACCCTAAAACTAAGAACTATGGAATTCAATGCTATTTAAACATCTAAGTTTTTTTAGTTTGTTTGTTTGCAATGCAGTAGAAAGGCTTTTGATGAGTCCATTTTATGGTAGCAAACAAACAAAGGCACAATGTAGTTCAACAATTCAAAAATCTCTCTATACAGTCCAGAGTAGGTGATTGGACAGATTAGTGTACTGTGTACCACACTGGAGATTTTAGGATTATAGAATAACTTGGTGTGTTATATACCATCTTGATTTTTAAATCACCTATTGCTTTCTCTTTATAGGATACTTATGTCATTCCCTTGCTGACTTCTGTGCTCCGTGATGAATCTCAGTGGGAGAGACCTCATGAATTCTACCCTGAACACTTTCTCAACACTGAAGGAAAATTTGTAAAAAGAAATGCATTCATGCCTTTCTCTGCAGGTAGCAGCTTATTTTCAATTATATTAAAATGATATTCAGCTTTTCTCCTTGATTAAAATCTCCCAAAATGGCTAGTAGGAGCAAAAGTTAATCAGCAATAGTTTTTAGCTATTATTTTTTCCAGGTCCCTCCTTATTTATAAATTTCCTATGAGAAAGATGATAATAATAGTAATAACAATAATTTATTAAATGTATATGCTCACAGTTTAGAAAGAAATATAGCCACAGGTATTAAAGGGTCCAGCTGTACATGTGAACATCTCTACTTTCAATTTCATTGGCAGGGCATCCTAAGATTTTTTTTAAAAAATAAATAATCACTCTGGGAAACAGAAATATTTACACCTGCTGTTTCAGCACTGTAATGGGATCCATGATATACTTCAGTTTTGCAATCCAGTTATAGGGGTATTTTCAGTGGCAGTACATCAGTCTTTCAAAATTTGCATTATTCTTTGATATCATTAGTTAGCATGATCTTGCTAGATTCTAACTTCTCTCCTTGGGTTGGATTTGTTATTCTAATTTTTACAACTCTCAAACCAATATGTCATAAGAAGGTGAAATAAAATACTGTTAGCAAAACTAATAAACCCAAATCCTCTGTTTTCTACTCCCTGTTACAGGTCAGAGATTATGTCCAGGTGAGACCCTTGGCAAAACCGAAATATTCATGTTCTTTACTAGTCTTTTGCAAAGATTCATCCTTCAGCCTGCTCCTGGATTATCAAAAGAAGACCTGGACATGAGCCGTGCAGTTGGGTTTACAACACCTCCCAAGACTTCAATATTATGTGCTCTACCACGTTTCTAAAAATTACAGATATTCAGAGACTTATAAGCAGGGGGTATTCAGCTGATTCAGACTGGTCAGGTGAACCGGATGTTAAATTTACATGTTAAATTTTTGCTGAACCGGTAGTTGAACCAACCATCTGGCTCTATCGCCCCTCCCCTCCCAGAAGTCTCCATGCGGCCTGTTTTGGATGCAGGTAAGTGCAGGGTCTGTACGGAGGCTCTGGGAGGGTGAAAAACGGGCCTTCCGGAAGTCCAGAAACAGGCCTGTTTCCAGCCTCCAGAGGACCTCCAGAGGACCTCCAGAGCCCGGGGGAGGCTGTTTTCGCCTTCCCGGAGGCTCGAGGGAAGCCTCCGGAGCCTGAAGAGGGTGAAAAACAAGCCTCCTGGAAATTCTTATAGGCCACACCTACCATGGCCACACCTACCATGGCCACGCCCACCCAGCAACCGGGCAGAGAACTGCTTATAAGTCTGAATTGCACAGCTGTATATATATCTCTTTCTGCAACATCTAATTTTAGACATGGTTTTTTGGTGGCCTATATACATGCCATCTCTTAAATGTTAAGAATACCACATATCCGAGTCCCATAAGATCAGTAGTAGACAAGAATATATCAAAATTCAAAAATTATTTTTAATTGGAATGTGTGATCATCAATTTCCAAGAAGAAAAGCCAGTTCCCAAATGAGTAATACTATCAGTAGCAGACAAAGAATACATCAGAATTGGCCCTTAGTTATTATATTAGTCACTACATAGGGAAAACACTACACACTACACAGGGACACTATACAGGGACAATAAAAAACTGCCCTCTTGTTTCTGTATAATTTATACTTGTCCTTAAAGCATTAAAAACCCTGTTTGCAGCTAAATCTATGTGTTCAGATGAAAACCAGTGAAGATCTGATTTGAACAAAGCATTGAAGTCCCAACTGTATAGACAGTATACAATAAAAAGTATTTTACTTTTTATTGGGTAAGGTATGAACATCTATTTCCAAGAAGAAAAACTGGTTCCCAAGTGGTCAAGAAACTTGGACTCATTCCCAACATTTATGAAATATATTGTATATTATGACTACATTTTCTATATTTTGTATACCATCTACCAAGGTACATATATCCATATGTATCCCAAGGTACACGTAGGTTGAGAAATCCTTGAGAAAAAGAGAAGCTTATAACTACTTGACAAATATTTCAGAGAAGAAAAATATTTAATTCTATGAAGACAAGCTGGAAGGACTGATTTAAACTTAATGAGTCAATTGAAATTAGGATGGATTTTTAACAGTTTGATATTTGTAATTGAGTCTTAATCTAAAGTTTGTATTTTTTTCCCTTTATACATAATGCTTCAATAATTCCTAAAGTTTTTAAAATATTATTAAACGTGTATTTGAAAGTATCTATGTTAAGAGAAAGTTGAAGAAAAAGATGCATTAGTTTGAGGAAAAGTTTAGTTTTAAAAAGGATGAATACAAGAAGAAAATATTACTGTGTGAGGGTAATTTGGAGGTAGTGATCTAAATTAATGAGTTAATTGGAGCTTGTTAGAATTTTATGGGTTGGAAAGTGTACCTTAAAGTATGTATATTAAGAGGAAGTTTTTTTAAAAAAGATGCATTTAGAGTGTCTTGATTTTAGAAAAGCTCTTAAAGAAAAGTTTAGTGTTTTAAAATTGGATGGAAATTTTTTTCCCTTTTAAGGTTAAAGAATCTGAAAGAATACAGTGAACTTTGTTAATATAAATGGTGATGGTTTGTAAAGATTATTAAGTGCAAATAGAAATACATTATTATTTCCACAGCAAGGAGGATAAAGTAGAAATGGTTAAATTGATTGTTTTATTCAGAGAAGAATATAATTATGTTTTTATTTGGAAATCACTTCTGGATTTTGTGCTTGTAATGAGAAAAAATGAAATGCTGACTTTGGTCTTGCCAATTAGATAGATTTATTGTTGTAGGGATGGTTTGTTATGTACTAATGTATAAAAGTAAAAAAGTTGAGGCTGTAATGTTGTTATCTTATACTGTGCGAAAACAAGTAGGAAGTCAATGCTTCCCTCCACTTTCTTCCCTTCTTGCACCTCATAGTTTTCTTCCTCCTCTCTTTTTCCTTCCTATAATTACCTTTTTCCTGAGTAAGTTGCCCAGGGCGTCAGTTCTTGAATGATCATTGACACACTGGGAAAGATTATAGAAGGTTTTTGTCTTTGAACCAAATATAATGGTCTTATGCTATCTTAAAACCTTTCTGGTTTGTTAGTCACGAGGGTTTCATGGATGAGAGCCCACTTCCCCAGATCATCTAGAAACTTTAAATGAGCAAGAACACGGTAGCACACATAGGTCCTGAAGTTCTTTCTTGTTACATTACGGCTGTGTGAGTTTTTGTCTGGAGGCAATTCAAGATGCTGATTGCCACTTTTAATAGCGATAGCATTTAGCAATAGACTTATATACCGCTTTACAGTGCTTCACAGCCCTCTCTAAATGGTTTACAGAGTCAGCATATTTCCCCCAACAATCTGGGTCCTCATTTTACCAACCTTGGAAGGATGGAAGACTGAGTTAACCTTGAGCCTGGTGAGATTTGAACTGCCAAATTACAGGCAGCTGGCAGTCAGCAGAAGTAGCCTGCAGTACTGCATTCTAACCACTGTGCCACCGAGGAGCAACTAGTACTGCACTCTAACCACTGTGCCACCTAGATGGCATAGAACCAGGTTATTTGAGGGAACTACCTCTTCCTGGGTTGTATATAAATCCAGCTGGATTGTATCGAGGGGTTCATTCTAGGTTCATTCTATTAAACATTGTCTTCTGCTAAGACCTCGTAAGTAAACCTTTTCCTGCCTGAAATATGGAGGGCCTATACCTCTCTTCTTTCCATAAGGCCTTGAAGGCCTAGCTTTTCTCGAGATATATAGGTCAGAGAAGCCAAACCAAGCCCCTCCCCCCACCCCACCCCCCACACACCAAAAAAAAAAACCTCCTCTAACATGTACAAGAGCCATGGTGGCACTTTGGTTAGAATGCAATACTGCAGGTTCACTCCAAGAGTTCAATTCTGAGTGGCTCAAGGTTGACTTAGCCTTCCATCCTTCTGAGGTGGGTAAAATGAGGAGCCAGTTTGTGGGGCAATATACTAACTATGTAAACTACTTAGAGAGGGCTGTAAAGCACCATGAAGCAGTATATAAGTCTAAGTGCTCTTGCTCCTGCTATAGAGATCTGCTATTCACAGACAGCTGGTTAAAAGAAGGAGGTATTAATATTATTGATGAGCAAACAATAGATATTTCTAAGCTGTTCTAGTTTTATAATTAATTTCTTCAAAAGAAACCACTTGTGCAATCATCCACAGATAAAAGTAGCTATTTTTCAAATATGACTCCTATCTTTCTTCTTTTGCATTTTCAGCTTCTAAATATACAAATTACACATTTTACAATCTTTTCCTAGACAAAACCTTTTTACAGCAATGGTTGAGAGGAAAGAATTTGTCTAGTGTTGTTAAACGTTTAGTTAGTCAGTAATGGAGTCATATGCAACAACAGAGCAGTGATCTTTGCTCAGCCTTGGCTTCTCTTTTAATGTGTTATGTTCATGATTAAGCTCCTGATGTTTCTAATTAAAGTATTAGCCTCTTGGAGGCATTACGTATGTATGTCCTTCTGTTTAATGCTTGTCCACACATGTTTTTTCTAGTTCTTAAGTAGGATTGTAATCATAACCAATGCAACGATTAACCATTATGAATGGGAGTGTTCTGTTCAATGAGAAAGGATCCTGAAGTCCAGGAGTACTTTTCCACTAATTAGATTTCAGAACTCTAATCATTCATGATTTTAAGTAAAGAAAACTAAAGAAGAAAAACTGGAAGAAGAGAGAGGGGAACTATGACTGCTACTATAATTATAGCAATATCCAATCCCAGGCCAAGCACACAAAGATACACTGAGAGGCTGTTGCAAAATTAACTGATAAGTTTTGTGAAGTAAAGAAGCAAACAACAAAGGAAATGTGAGCAAAATGTGTGTGCATGTGTACACACACACACACACACACACACACACACGAGAAACAAGTCCCCTAAAGTTCAGCAGGCAATAAGAATTCCAATTTGGAACAGCAGACATAACAGTGGAATTGCAAAAGTCCAAACCTTGCAAAAGGGCCATCAGCTGGCAGATCTAGAATAAAAGTCATGAGGTTTCAAACCAGGAATGAAGGTGCACTGAATGGATTAGTGAAGCCAGTCATCCACAGAAAGGTTTGAGCTTGCTGTTTCTTGATAGTCAATAATTCTTTCTTAAATAAAAGAGGAGCCCTGCAGAATGCTGTTAAGTTTGGAGAATAAGGAGACCAGACATCTGACCAGTGACTTCAACTCTTTAATAATAACAGGAATCCGAATGGAACAGAGCAATGCTATGGGCAGCAGTAACCCTTTATAGGGTTAGCTGCTGCCTTATTAACCAATGAAAATGCGCAACAGGTTCCAACTACTGACCAATAAGGACAGTCCCAAAAGTGACCAATCAGGGACCGGTTCTGGCCCAATCCCAAGTTGTTGTATAAGGACCAATCAGGTGTGCAGGTTTTCAACCCCTAATTTGCATTTAGGTTATTCACTTTTATTGATTCACAACACCCTCCCCTTGGGTTCCGTTTGAGGGGCTGTGATAAAATCCTCAAGATAGGCAGGCCGTTTGGTCTGCCTGGATGATTTCGAGGCTCCACCGGTTTTGTCCAACGTCCGGTTCCGGTGGAGCGTTTGGATGACCATTGTTAAGTTCTAGTTCGCTGCACGGCGATTCCGTGCTGCATTCACTGTGGATGTCTCTGCTGCTGCGAGTTTCTTCGGGTTTTGCAGTTCGTTTCCCCCTGTATTAAAGTTCCCTGAAGACATCAACTCTCTCCCCGCTTCACGTTCGGTGCTTCGCTGGACTGTAGGCCTCCCGTTGACCCGCTATTAGTTGTATCAAAGTCAATTCCTCGATACTCCCTCCCCCTTGAGTTGGTGAACCGGGAAGTCATGGCCGCTGGGTGGTAATCTCGATCGGAGCTGGTCTATGTGGCGTTTCCACACCCTCCCATCATCTGTTAGCAGGCGGTAAGATCTAGGCCCGGTGAGGTGGGTAACGGTTGCGGGTATCCATAACGGGTCGCCGGAAAAGTTTTTGGCAAAGATTAAATTGCCTACCTTAAATTCCCGGCATTTGCTGCTGGAGCCGACAGGTTTTTCTGGTGCGAAAGCGGGGTGAAGCCGGTCAAGGTGCGATCGTATTTTCCGCCCCATAAGAAGTTCAGCGGGTGTTTTGTTGGTCACGCTGTGGGGCGTGATGTGCTGCAATAAGAGGATTCGATTGATTTTCTGTCGATGTTGCCAAATTCCATTTTATGCAGGGTCTTTTTCACAAATTGTACCATGCGTTCTGCACGTCCATTTGCCGCAGGGTGCGCGGCGAGGTCAGCGCATGGCGGATGCCCGATCAGCCAGATATTGTTCAAAGGGCAATGCAGTGAACTGCGGGCCGTTGTCCGAGACCAACACGTCCGGAAACCCGTGCGTGGCAAATAGTCTGTTTAATTTATTAATAACTGAGTCGGTTGTAGTTGTGTGCATTTGATGAATCTCGAGCCAGTTAGAATAGGCGTCGACAGTAATCAGGAAAGTGTGACCCTTGGTAGGCCCCGCAAAGTCAATATGAATACGGGACCACGGTTCCCTCGGTGTTTCCCATTCGGTTGGGCTTGCTTTGGTGGGCGTTGCTGACGTCCTGGCAACGTTGGCACGTAGCGACCCAGGCCTCGATTCGTTTGTCGATTCCCGGCCACCAAGCGTAGCTGCGTGCGAGTGATTTCATCCGCACAATGCCGGATGTCCCTCATGCAATACCGCCAGCACAGTCTGTTGCAATTTGGCAGGGATTACGACTCGATCGCCCCACAAGATACAGCCTTTTTGGGAAAACAGCTCGGTTTGGCGGGCTTTGAAGGCGCCCATTCAGGTGCAATTTGGTCCGTCGGCCACCCTCGTTCAACCCAGCGTAGTATGTGTTGCAGAACTGGGTCACATTTCGTTTCAAAAGCAATGTCTCTAGCCGTCAAGGGTGGTGCCTGTAGAGTTTCAATCTGTAGTGTTGAGAGGGTTGGGGCTGGATCCACAACAGCGTCTGGGAGCGGTGTTCTGCTCAATGCATCGGCGTGGAGAATCGATTTCCCGGGCGGTGCTGCAAAGTGTAGTTTTAGGCCGCCAGGAATTCAGACCAACGAGTCATTCTGGGGGACAATATATACGGGGTTGGTTTATTACCCGCAATGATCCCCAGTAGCGGTTTATGATCAGTGATTATTGTAAATGCACAGCCATAAACATATTCGTGAAATCTTTTAACTGCAGCAACAATAGCTAAAGCTTCTTTGTCCAGCTGACTATAATTTCGTTCAGCTTTAGCTAAGGTTCGCGAAAAAAAGCGATGGGGGCTTCTGCTCCGTTTGGTAACACGTGGGCCAGAATTGCCCCAACCCCAAAAGGTGATGCATCACACATGATAGTGAGCGGCAGAGTCTCGTTGTACTGCATAAGTACTGAATCAGAAGTTAGCAATTTCTTTACTTGTTGGAAAGCATGTTGTTCCTGTTGTCCCCAAACCCACGTTGCTTTTTGTCTAATAGTCTATGCAAAGGTTCAGCTACTGTTGCTTTGTGGGGTAAAAACACATTATAGAAATTGATAAGTCCAAGGAACGCCTGTAGGTCTGCCTTGTTCCTAGGAGTGGGTGCCTTTTTAATTGCTCGTAATTTGTCTTCGGTGGGATGAATTCCTTGGCTGTCCAGGAGGTATCCCAAAATTCTACTTTTCGGTACATAAGTGGCATTTATCTTTTTTTACTCTGAGGCCTGTGTTTTGGAATCTTCGTAAAACCTCTCTGAGTCATTTTTCTAGGATATCTTTGTTAGGTGCGGCAATGAGTACATTGTCGAAATATGGGACAACGCCTTTTATCCCTTGTAACAACCTTTCCATTAAGCTCTGGAAGATTCCAGGGTCGACGCTTACTCGGTTGGAGCGGTTGCATTTAAATGCGCCCTATGTGTTACGATCGTTTGTGCCTCGGCTGTGGTTGGGTCTACAGGCAATTGTTGATATGCCTGGGCTAAATCTAGTTTGGCGAAAACTTTTCCGCCGCCCAGAGAATGGAGTAAGTGTTGCACTACCGGTACTGGATAAGCACTTTGCTGCAGTGCGTGGTTTAATGTGGCCCGGTAGTCTCCGCAAATTCTTAGGACCCATCAGGCTTGATAGGCATTACTATCGGGGTTTCCCAACGGGCGTGGTCTGTAGGTTCCAGTACGCCCTGCGCTATCAGCTTATCGAGTTGTTCGTCGATTTTAGGCTTTAAGCGAACGGCACCCGACGCGCTTAAGGCGGATGGGTGCTATTTCAGGGTTCAAGTTAAGCGAGATTGGGGTCCCCTTATACTTGCCTAGTCCGTTCGCGAAACGTCTTGGAATTCTTGTACGAGTGCCTCTTCCCAATTGACGCTTTCGGCCTTGTGGACTCCGGCTACAGTGATTCCGGCGGCCTGAACCATTGGAGGCCTAGAAGACTAGGCCTGTCGCGATCCACGACAGTCAGTGGTAGTGCGACGGTGCGGTCCTTGAATGAGACCTGGAATCTGCGGGACCCGGCGACGGGGATTCGGTTGCCCTGATAGTCTTTGAGTATAACCCTTTGAGGGTTAAGGTCTTGGCGGCGAATCGTTGGAAGGAGCTGTTGGAGCGTTTTCCACGACACCATCGAGAGGGAAGATCCCGAGTCTACCTCCATCACGCACGGTTTGTTTTCGATGGTGACCTTTACTCGGATTTTCCCAGCATCAAGGGATGTAGCGTGGCCTATGGTGATTGTTTGGTGGGTCTCTTCCCGCCGGGTTTCTTCACGCCTGGTGGAAGTGGTGGACGGTTTGTTACTGTAGGAGTGGTTTAATTTTTCTCGGTGTGTGCCGAAGAATCCTGAAGACTGGCATTCGGCCTGTCGGGTTTGGAGTTTTGTTTGCTTCTGCAAACCTTTGCGATGTGACCTCGTCTCCGCAATTTCGGCAGAGCGCGTCAAGGAATTTGCAGCCAGATCGTGGGTGATTGGATCCACAGCCGGCACACGGTCGAAATGAGTGTTGTGAGGACTGCTGTCTCTCCGTTCGAAGTCGGTTGACCTCTTCCTCATCGCTGTCAGATGGGGACTCTAGGTCTTCGTGGTGAGTTGATACCGGGTGTCTCTCTGAGCGGCGGGTATCAGTGGCGAGTTTACGTGGCGGTGCGTTGGTGTGGCGCATTCGGGCTGCCGACTTCTTGGTGGCCTCTGCTGCCGAGGCTTCTTTAAGGGCATCGTTGAGACTGATGTCCCCCTTAGCCATAATTTTACTCTGGATCATGCCGTCTTCTAGGCCCAGAACCAAACGGTCCCGGAGAGCTTCTTCTAAGTCTGCGAATCCGCAGAGGCCTCAAGGTTTCGGAGGTCCGCGATATAATCAGCGAGGCTTTCGTCTTTCTGTTGGTCCCTCCGGTAATATTCGTGTCTTCTGACGAGGGTTGGCACCGTAGGTGCGTAGTGAGCCCGTAGTAAAGGCTCGAGGACGTCCCAGTCCATCTCTTTTACCTCTGCTGGCCTGGCAAGTGACTTTGCCATCTTAAACACGGTCGGGCCGCAGTGAGTTAGAAAGATAGCTCTTTTTTCCCCGCTGTTGCATTTTTTAGGTTGTTGGTCTCCAGAAACATCTGGAACCTATCCATGTATGACTCCCAGTCTTCGGTCTCTGGGTCGAATGGAGCGGGTGGTGCGACACCACTGGCCATGTTGCCGTTGATGGTGCGTGATCAACCACGTGCTCTGTAGGTTGCTCTGTAGGTTTAGTCAGCTCTTCGGTCTCTGGATCCCATCCTCGTCGCCAGTGTTAAGTTTGGAGAATAAGGAGACCAGACATCTGACCAGTGACTTCAACTCTTTAATAATAACAGGAATCCGAATGGAACAGAGCAATGCTATGGGCAGCAGTAACCCTTTTATAGGGTTAGCTGCTGCCTTATTAACCAATGAAAATGCGCAACAGGTTCCAACTACTGACCAATAAGGACAGTCCCAAAAGTGACCAATCAGGGACCGGTTCTGGCCCAATCCCAAGTTGTTGTATAAGGACCAATCAGGTGTGCAGGTTTTCAACCCCTAATTTGCATTTAGGTTATTCACTTTTATTGATTCACAACAAATGCTCTGCTCTGCTCTTCATTGGGTGAGTCCTGAAGATGAGGATATTCATGCCCAGGGGGGAACATCAAACCCCCAATGGCATTACATGTGCCAAGTCATTATCTAGTTCACATCATTTTCATGAAGGCTTCTTGCCCTCCTCATCTTCAGGGACTCCTGGCAGCTATGCATGCTGCTTACCAGACAGCCCAACCTCATCTGTGTGTAACTCCTCAGGCTATGGTGTCTTCAGCAACCACTAGAGGACGTGTCTCCACATTGTCTCTTGTGAGCCTGAGCTTGCCATGGAAATAGGAAATAAAATTACACTAAGGGTAAGGGATTCAAAAGATTTAGGAAAATGATGCAAGTTGCTTCCAGGTTTAGATTTTTCATGCAAACATTATTCAATTCATGTCTGAATCAGTGGTAGTTATTCTATCAGTTCGGCCCTGTTCTGCCAAACCGGTAGCGCCAACGAGCAGCAGAGACTGAACCAGTTCTCTCTGACACTTTGCTGTTTGGCCCACCTGCCTGTCTGGGCTCCCATGCTAACCTTTATTCCCTGCTTTTGAAGGGCAGCTGCTTTGCACGGTACAGCAGATTGCTGTGCATCAGCTGCTGAAGCGGCAGGGAGTGTGCAGGATTGCAGGAGGTGAGTTGGAAAGCCTCTGCGCCTACGCTAAGTGCGTGCATGCACACAAAGCCACACCCACCAAACTGGTGGTTAAAATTTTTGAAATGCACCACTAGTCTGAATACTACACTATTCATAACTGTGCCCCTTAAAGTTGTTTGGTGAAAGTGATGAGAACACCCCAGTACAGAATTATAGTGAAGAACATTGACCGATAAAGAAAAGCACAGCAGTCTCCCCCTGCCTACTTTTTTTTTAATGGAGACTTTTGGATAATCATCATGATAAAACAACCTGTTTAGGCTACTACATAATGCAGGAATTAGTAGTGAGGCTTTTCAGAAGGAGAGGGGGGAGGGGGAGGGAGGGAGAGGGAGAGAGAGAGAGAGAGATTGATTGATTTGCTGAACAAACAACAAGGCAGGACTTTGACCACAACCCATGATGAACGGACCATAGGATTCCATCGCTTGGTCAGTCAATCTGTTAGACAATTTGGCTTTTAGCAGCTCATGTGATTTTTATTGTGCCAGCTGGTAATATAGCTGGATTGAAGCCCTGAGGTCTCAACCCCTGATCTTCCATTTCCAAATTCCAAGTAAACTCAATGCTTGCTAAACCTAGGAAAGGGAATCAAAATCTTTAATTGGCTCCAAGGTGGCTATACTATTTTTTTTTGAAGCTGAGACAGATACTTCATCTTTCATACCATATCTGCTATATTTCTCTCAGTGAACGTGGGCATGCTTTTTCATCCATATGAGATAATGGAAACAAACCTTGAAAACTACAGAAAACTTCCAAATTATAGGACCAGTTCAATAATGGATAAAAAGAAGTGATATGCTCCTTCTGTTGATATAGTCCAGCAAAGCTTGACAGTCATGTTTTGGAATATCTTTGCCTTATGCCTTGGGTTTTGTAAAGCTATGACAACTTTCACATTTCCATATCAATGGTATAATTACATTTTGTGATTTAAGGTTCTCTTGACATTTCTTAGGAGATATTTGAAGTTGAGGTTGAGATCCATCTGAAGGCCAGAATGAGCAGCTGGTAGGCAAAGTAATGCCTGTGGCGATTGTGCTACTTCTTGAGAAGATAGGCAAATGTCTTATCCAGAACAGCTGGGAAGTAAAGCTATGGCTTAGAGAATTGGATGGTCAAGAAACTGAAGCTTTGGGACAATGGACACACATGAAAATTTACTTGGATCAGAATCAGTGTTAATGCATTTTCAAAAATCTTCCACAGGTTGAAGTTGAACAATTACCCAAATAAATTCCACAATGTTCTTTTTACTGAGCAAATAAATATTGCCAACAATCCTGTCTTACCTATGGCCCAAATAATTAGATAAACATTTTTATTCAAACAGGAAAGTTAATGATTCACTGGAAACATATTTAAATTCCTGCATCTCTATGGTAGTGCAACACTTTGAGATATTTGTACAGGCATTATATTGTGCAGGAGCTATATTTGGTCGAATTGTATTGCATTTTCCATTTTAAATACTACAGAAAGTATTTACTTGAAAGAAAATGGATTGGATTCAACTTGTTTCTATATCACTCTTCTTTATTTTTCTGACTGTATTTCTTTTGAAAACGAACAGTTCCTGGAATAACAACTCCCAAAATCTTCCACCAAGACCAAGAATTTTACCCTTTCTTGGAAATCTCCTCATTATGGATATGAAAAGACCACACAGAACAATGCTAAAGGTAATGCACTGAGATGATGACTGAAAGCAACTAAACAAATAAGACAAAATTGGGTCAAGAGATTTTTGGAGATATTCTGCTTTTATGTTATTATTTAATAGTGATTGTAACTGTGCTATATTATGTGTAGAATTACAAGATCTTGGCAAGATCTTAGTTATTTCGTTTTGTGGACATAATCCTAACAATGGACAGATAAATTGAGAGAGGCTTTTGGTTATTTTTTTAGGAGGGGGTGGGTGTTTTTTTGGGGTCAATGTTAGGGAATTGCAAGAGGTGGTAGAATAAGATTGCTCCACTGTCTTACAATGTGTTAAAATTTACCTGGTTCCTACATTAGGAATACTATGATTTGGAAGCAGAGATCTCTGGAAGGGAATGGGTAAGAAACACATTAAAATATATTTATGACCATTAAGAAATGAATAAATGGACTTCCGGTTTGAAGGGCTTCGGCAACAGACAGAAACCCGTGATCGTGAATGGTTTCTGTCTGGGCTCGCCGCTGGAGCACCCTGAGCCGGCTGGTTTCGGGGCTAAGCCACCCCGTAGAGGTGGTGAAGAGGGGGGAGACTGCCAGCAGGGTCGAGGAGAGCTGCATCTCTCCTCCTCAGCTGGCCATTACTCCCTTTCCCGAAGGTGGTTGCAACGGTGGTCAGAAATGGCCACCTCAAAGAAGAACTCAACCGGAAAAGAATGTGCAGGAGGAAGATAAGAAGTGAAAGTTTTGGCTGACCGGGTTAAATTGTAAAAGCAACAACTAAGGTTCCCTGGAATTTAAACTTACAAAAAATAACATCGCTCCCCAAGAAGAGTCAGAAGCAGCGAAGGAAAGTGAAAAGGGAAAGGTTTGGCTTTTTTTTCCTTCTATCTCCTTCCCTATACTGACAACTAAGAGACTTAAATAAGAAATCGGAAAAATCCGCTTTGACATCAATAGGCAATTAAGCTGAAAATAAAACAAAATGCCAAAGGGATAATAAAGATTTCTGGACATTAAAAATTTTCTTTTTCATAAGCAGGAAGGAGAGAAAAGAATAAGGGCAGGATCTGAAAGAGGGAGGAGACTGCCTGGAATTAAAAAGAATCTACAGTAAAACTTCAACAAGACTTCTAAAAGATACGTTTTAACTGAAACTTTGCAACTAAATAGTAACCCCAGGAAGAGAAAGTGGAAAAAAAAGAGCAAAAAAGAAATAGCTTGCATGTATTTGGATTATTTGGTGATCTTTGGATTCTTGGTTATTATATTTGAACGACTAAAATCAATCGGGTGGTTGTTTAAAAATTTATACAATGGCACCACTTCTGGATGAATTGAAGATGGAACTTAAAAAGTACAAAGAAGATGCACAAGAAGGGAAGGGTTCTTTTGACTTCATTTTTCAATTCTTAGAAATGGAGATTTGGAACTATGAGAAACAACAAGAAAAGACTGCAAAACAAGAAGACTGGGACAAAGAAGAAGCCATCCTTAATGAACAAGCAATTTTATGTGGGGAAGAAAAAGGAAAGGGGGGAAAGAGAATGGAGAATTTAATACTTAAAAAAATAACCAAAGAAAAGAAAAATAATTCAAAAAATAAGTATAATACTGGAAAGCAACAGAAAAGGGGAATACAGAAGAGAGAAATAGAGGTAGAGAGACAAGGGGGTAAAAAGAGGAGAGAGAAGAAGAGAGGGAAGAAGGAAAGGAAAAGAAGTTACAAAGGACCGGAGCAAGATATAGAGAAACAGGACCTATTTAGAGATAATGGGTGAAAATCTAACTGAAAAAGGGATTCTGTAAAGGTACATAAGATTGTATTTTTATATTAGTAATAGAAATAACTTTAGAAAATTGGAAACAACGTATGATTAAAATGAGGGATAAAATAGTGTAATTTAGTGTAAATGTTTGTGAATAAAAGAAGTGAAATAAAATAAATGAGAAAATTTAATTAGGAAGGAACGGGAACATTTTAATTAGTTAATGTTTTATAAAATATAAGTGAAGGGGGGGGAATTAACTATGGAAAGTTTATAATTGTTCCCATAGAATATTTATGATATTTAATTGAAAAGTAATGTTAAAGATGTTAAGACTTTAATGAATATTAATATTAATGATAGAATTGAATTGGAATGGAATGTTGTTTTAATTATATACATTTATAATTTTTTTCTTTTTTTAAGAATACAGTGTGTATTTTAAGAATGTACCAAGCAGAATAACTTCCAGAATAACAACCATAACTTCTGAATGGAAGTTATGTATTATATTGAATGTTACAACTTTAGGGAAAAGATATAAAGGCGTCATACTCCAATCAGTAACTACAGGAGAAATTTTGTTTAATGAGAAAAGATAATAGATAATTGAAACAGGACAGACAAAAAATATAAATGCAATGATTTGAATTGAGATGAGATAATTAAAATAAAATTGAGAAAATTAAAAGAGGGGAGAAGCTAAGCAGAAAATGTAAAATAATAAGATATGGAATAGAATATAAAAATGAGCATGAACCTGAATTTGTGTCTGTACGAAGAAATGTAACCCGGGATTACACTACTTTCAAAAAAGATGTTTTATTTGTATTTTTTTTTCTCTTTGTGAAAACTCAAATAAAATTTACAAAAAAGAAAAAAGAAATGAATAAATACAGCAACAAATAGTCAACATTCTTCATTTGTTTCTACGTTGGTTATTAGCAAAAGACTTTTCTGTGGCAATTTGACTGGATGGTGGTTTCATCATGTCTGTTAAAAGTTCAGCAAACTCAGGAAGGTGCAAGGTATTGAGATGTTATGGAGATGGTGGAGCACAATACTGCTCTGCACTGCTGATTGATCCATTTGATGGTTATATAGTTAGCTATGTTTAAATATTTGAAATAAACACAGACTCTTATGGTTTTCTATTTTATCCTTGGATTGCTGATTCAGTGACGTATCTTAATCAAGAAGATGTTGATGGAAATGACAAAGAGCATTTTCTCCTTTGAGTCTACCCTTGAACTGATGTTGCCATTACAATTAAATAAGTAAGCCTTCATTAGTAAGGAACAGAACGGCTTTTTGTTCTCCCCATTATGGGTCATGTGGAAATTTTTCTTTCAGGCTAAAAGTTGGAATGTTAACCATGATGACTGCTGACGCATTTGGGTTTGTGGTGATATCTGTTTCTGAAAGAGCACCAAGAATAATGATTCTCTCAGACAATAAAGGATCACATTATTCCAGTCCCACTCTCTCCCACTAACTTAATAAGATAAGTTACTACCTTATCTACCTAAAAGGAAAGTCATTTCAAAAGCCAGATATGCTTATATTGAAAACAGAAATTACTAGAATTCTAACCAACACTGATATATTGTCTCATTTCAATTTCTCATGATTTGGGGTAGAAAACCATTAGATGAAAGCAAAGAGATACATAAATTAACTAATTTGTATTTTTATTGCCCCAATTACAATAAATAAGTAATAAATAAAATTTTTCAGATCAGCTATAGTAGTCTACAAAGGACTAAACTGAATTCACAGCTCTCTCAAATATATAGAGCTCTTTCAGTGTACAACAAACAATCTCTGGATGGAAAAAGTTTATGAACAAAACAAAACTTTTAGTATTAAACAGGCATTTCCAAATACATGTCATTGCTTGTCCTAGTTTCAGTTTGCAATCTTATACATGCTTAAGAGGAGACATTGTTCTGGGAAAAGAAGTAAACAGTTGGTTACTGATAAACTAAGGGATGCGGTGACTCAGTGGCTAAGACGCTGAGCTTGTCGATCAGAAAAGTCAGTGGTTCGGTGGTTCGAATCCCTAGCACCGCATAATGGAGTAAACTCCTGTTAGTTGTCCTAGCTTCTGCCAAGGTAGAAGTTTGAAAGTATGTAAAAATGCAAGTAGAAAAGTAGGGACCACTGTGATGGGAAGGTAACAGAGTTTCGTACACCCTCGGCATTTAGTCATGCCGGCCACATGACCACGGAAACGTCTTCAGACAGCGCTGGCTCTTTGGTTTTGTAACGGAGATGAGCACCGCCCCCTAGAGCCAAAAATGACCAGCACATATGTGTGAGGGTAACATTTACCTTACTGATACTGCTGTTTCAAAATATTGATTAATTGCATTTTGTAAGAAAGATACAACTTGAGAATTGAATATTTCTGCTACTAAATTAATTTTATGTAAACTTTTCAAGTTTTGTCATCTGGAAATTAAGAACTTAGAAGTATCTGGAAGATTTACATAAGGTCAGAAAGAATCTGGCAGCAACTGCAGGCTCCATTCTGGTCAAGTGCAAAGGGCTACTTGTATAAACAAATATTCCATCCAAAACATGTCAATAGTAAGTCCTGTCCTGCCTGGTCCCATGGAATTAAAGGCCAGTGATTACATGTCTCTTAGAACAACCCAGGTCATAATCTATAAGGATGCTTTTATTTATTATTCACATCTGGAGCCACTGATCACACCAACAGTCTAAAATATTGTGATACCAAGATAACTCGGTTTCATTTGAAAGTGTCCAAAGGTCACTGAATATTGACATTTGTTGGATATACCTCACAGATCAATATGAACAAATTCTGGGAGCTTGATCTGTAAATCCATCAGAACACATAGGTCTGTCTAAAGTTATTGCACAATAACTTTATATATTATATATTGCAATATTATATATTGCACAATGTATTAAATATTTAATTTTCTGAGTTTTGGAAGGAATAATGCAAAGTGGAATGAGCTGAAGCCCTCGCTTAAACTAAAATGCATTTTATAACTGAATAAGAAAACTTGATATAATTTCCAAATACTGTATTGACATATGAGCAGAATTGTTATCACAGGTTAGTTAGATATTGTTCCCCCTCCCATTAATTTCTACCATGTTTCCCCCCAAATAAGACCCTGTCTTATATTTATTTTCCACCAAAAAGGCACCAGGTCTTATTTTGGGGGGAAGTCGTCCACTGACTCACCTCACTTGCGCGCGTCACCCTCAGCCTCCTTTTTGCTGGCAGAGGTCTTCAGGAGCTCATTTTTCTGCAGCTGGCAAAGGCTTTCCCGAAGGCCTCTGCAGCCAATAACAGAGCTCTGGATCAATCAGGAGCTTTGTTATCAGCTATAGAGGCCTTCAGGAAAGCCTTGCCAGCTTGGCCAGCTGCAGAGGAAATGGGCCGGAAAGGCAGGTGTCAAGGTGTGCAAGGCCTGGCTACAACAATCCAAAGGTAAGTAGTAGGGCAGCTCCACCCCCACATCCCCACCCTAGCTTAATTTTTACCCGTGCACTCTGGAGTGGGCAGGATCTTAATGAGGGCTTATTTTGGGGGTAGGGCTTAATTTGGGTGCATGTGTAAAAATAAGGCTAGGACTTACTTTTAGGGTAGGTCATATTTTTGGGGAAACAGGGTACTTCTCTGTTATTTGAAACCACAATGGCAGACATTCTTTGTCAGATAAGATGCTACTAAGGGCTGAAAAGCAGAGCTGGCTTCCACCAGTAATTTGTAAATCCATGCACATAGCATGATAAAATATTTATGAGAAGTGTGTTTTAAACCACACAGTTTTGTGCAATAGAAAGCTCTAATAATTTATCCAGATGGAAGTTATTTATATGAATTTGTCCTGTAATAAATGTCAAATTTTCATAAATATGAACTTATTTTATTATTTGTCTCCTAAAGTCTGGCACATCAGGAACAATGCATCTAATTCCGGCTGCATTACTCCAATTTTTCATTTGTGTTACCACTTCTATTAGTGGGCTTCCTGAATCCCCACTTGCTACTGTGCTTCTTGCTATTTTCTCCAATTTCTCCCCTTGTGCTCATGTTCTCCACCATTATCCCCAATTTCCCTCTGCAAACTGTACTGTGCTCCCTGCCCCAACTCTGTAGTTGTATATTTCTGCATGAGTTTATTGGATTGGTCCATTAAGGGACCCATTTCCCATTCAACTTTCAAGAAGATATCCCTGAAGCAATTCTGCCATCGCTGACTTGTTACTTTGTTCCAGGCCCACGCGACAGGCCGGCTGGAGTACTTGCCGCATCAACATGGAGGAAACGTCCACTACTGAACACACGCCCAATGCTACCGCGTCGGGAACCGACGGGCGCAGGAGACCATTGGCCTGCGCCAAAAATCAATGAAATGGTCCACGCGAAAGCACGGCGCACTTGCACCGTGTGAGAAAGCTATGACGGCCACGTCCGGGTCTGACGCGCACGGAGACTACCCGATCTGTGTGAAAATCGTGCAAGCGGGGAACAGAGGATTGCCAGACGCTCAAGGTGGCCACCTGGAACGTGGATTCGCTGACTGGACGCCGACCGAGATCGTCAGGGCCATGGTGGGACAGGAAGCTGGACATCTGCTGCCTCCAGGAAACTCGCTGGAAGGGCAACAAGGCTAAACGACTATAGACGGCTATAAGATCATATACACCAGCTGTAAGGAAAACCGCGGCGGTGTAGCTGTGGTTGTCAGTCCCAGCTGGCAAAGCTCCGTTGCAGAAGTTAAGCGCCTCACAGAACGACTGATGATAATCGTCGTAGCGACCGAGAGGCAGCGCCACACATCTTGTCTCGCCACGCCTCAGACTGGATGTCACGAGGAGGAGAAGGATACCTTCTGGGAACTGCTCGACATCCAACTCAGGCAGATCCCATATGAAAGACTGACATCATCATCTCTGGCGACCTGAATGGTCATGTAGGGCGGGACAAAAACGGACACCAGTGCCACGGTGGGCACGGCACAGGTGATATGAATGAGAATGGCCAGAGGATCCTGGACTTTGCCGACTCCCATGATATGACCATCACGAACACCTGCTTCATTAGGCGAGAACCCCAACTCCCTCACCTACCATAGCAGAAATGGGAACCACCACACACAGATCGACTACATCATCGCACGACGAAGAGCCGCTAAAAACGTGCTCAACGCCAAGGTGTACCCGTACGAAATCGAGCAGTCAGCACAGGCCGCTGATGGCGAAGATCAGGATCAGCAAGCCCAAGACCAAGATTGACAAAAAGAATGCAGACCAGCCATGAATCAAGTGGTGGAACCAGAAGAAGATGGCGGGACCCCTCATCAAACCGGAGCAGTTCCTGCAGATGGTCGACGGGCCACAGGAAGCGTGGTCCATGCTGAAGAGCACTGTTCACACTGCCGGCTGCCAACAGCTTGGTTGTACCAAGCCAGGACGGAGACGCATCGAACGAGATACATGGCTCTGGACACCGGAAGTACAAGATGCCGTGTACCTGAAGAAACGGCTCTACAAGGCCTTTCTTTCAGGACAAGACCAGCGAGAAGCTCTGCGTAGTACAAGGCGGCCAAAAAGGCAGCCAAGAAAGCAGTAGCGACAGCCAGAAGCTCCCACTCACGACGACATCTACGAGAAGCTGAACACGCGAGAAGGCGAGAATGAGATCTACCGCCTAGCCAAAAGCAGACACAGGAAGACCCTGGACATTGACCAGTTTCATGGGATCAACGACGAAAGGGGAAATTTGATCGTCAACCCCAGAGACGCTGCCGAGAGGTGGCGGCAATACTTTCCAGAAGATCTCCACCGAGGAGTTCCCACACCCACGAACCCCGCGAGGTGACCCCGTCGAAGGCCCAGTCTCAGGCATTCACGCCAGCGAGGTCACCGACGCCATCAAGGTCATGAAAAACGGTAAGGCAACAGGACCAGACGACATCCCTGCCGACTTCTGGAAAAGGCACTACCGGGCTCGGCATTGTGGCTGTGCGAGCTGTTCAACAACATCGCCCCACGGGAATAGTGCCACACGACTGGTACCGCAGCACCACTGTTCCGATCTGAAGGGAAAGGGCAGCCCAGTGGACTGCTCCAACCACAGACCGGTCAGGTTACTGTCACACACTATGAAGATCTTCGAACGCGTCCTCGATAAGCGCATTCGGGACATCGTCCGACATCAGCGCCAACCAGGCCGGATTCATCAAGAACTGCGGCACCACCGATGCCATCTTCGTGTGCGGATGCTGATGGAGCTCACAGAGAGAAGAAAATCCCGCTCTACACCGCCTTCTTGGACTTGGAAAAGGCCTCGACCGAGTCCCGCACGATCTCATCTGGTACGCACTGCGAGATCACGGCGTGCCCGAGCTACTGTGATACATGGGTCCAACTCCTATACAGATGTCACAAAAGCCGTGTAAAAGCGGCAGCTGGGATATCAGAGGAGTTCAATATCACCGTCGGCGTACACCAGGGCTCTGCTCTCTCACCACTGCTGTTCATTCTGGTGATGGACACAATTACACACGACCTGCACACGCCCGCCCCATGGACGCTGCTTCTACGCCAATGATGTGTTCCTGGCCAACCCACGCAAGGCTGAACTCGAGCACCTAGTCCAACAGTGACACGACTTGCCTCGAGCAGTTCGGGCTCCGTTGAACCTAAAGAAGTCCGAATACCTGACCACTGACAACGAAACGACAGGCTCCATCCACGTGAACGGGCAGGAGCTACCGCCGCCTCCACCTTCAAGTACCTGGGAACTACTCTTGGGGAAGAAGGCCTACTACAAACTGAGGTGGCAGCCAGGATCAACGCAGCGTGGGGCAATGGAAGTCCGTCACGGGCGTCCCTGTGACAAGAAGATGCCGATGGCGCGCCTGAAGGCGAAAAATCTATAACTCTGTGGTGCGCCTGGGTGGGCTATATACGGCGCAGAGTGCTGGCCGACGACCAAAGAAGTCGAAAGCAGACTCCAGACAATGGAGATGCGAATGCTCCGATGGTCGGTAGGCCTCACCCTACTCGATCGCGTCCAGGAATGAAGAAGCGCGCAGACGGTTCAATGTCGTGCCCATCCCCACGGTCATGAGGCAGTCCCGGCCACGATGGTTCGGCCATGTGAGTCGCGCCAAGGAAGAATCCATCATCAAATCTGGCGATGAAGGTGATTGTCGGAGGAGCGAGACCGCTGGTAGACCTAAGCAACGCTGGATGGACACGATCAAGGCCGATCTGAGAGATCGCAAGGCAGACCCGACATACGTGGCAGACAGAGAGGCGTGGAAGCAGTACTCAAGGACATTAGCGGACCTCGCCAGAGCGCGAGACAAACACTGAAGAAAAAGAAGAAGAAGAAGAAGTTTATTGGATTGGTCCATTTTTGCCATTTCCCATTCAACTTTCAAGAAGATATCCCGAACAAGCAATTCTGCCATCTTTACTTTGTTCCAGCAGATCTTTGGTTTCTGGTCCCCGAACAGCAAGTGTGGCACATAAGATTGCTTTCAACAATAAAAAAGATCATATTTTATTCTTATCTTTGTGAAACATGATTTACATCTGATGTCTGTTACTGTACATAAAGGGTTTTTCATGGTGATCTTCTACTTTTTTCCTCCTTATGTTCAATTCTAGTTGTCAAAAGTATATGGCTCAATCTTCAGGATTCAACTGGGATTCCAGAAAATTGTGGTATTGGCTGGATACAAAACAGTGAAGGAAGCTCTTGTGAATCATGCTGATGCATTTGCAGAGAGACCAAATATCCAGCTTTCTGATGAAATACATGAGGGCTTTGGTAAGCTTTTCTCATTCTATGTATCAGTAACTATCCGTGAGGGAAAAATTAACTATTGTGAGGGGAAAAGTTAGTATTGACATGATATAGGAGATTTGTAGGAGAAAACATAGGAAACAAGATAGAAACTAAGAACCTGGCTGCCCTAAGATAGGACTGAAAAGGAGAGAAAGAGAACTGAAGTCAATTCTGCAAAGTTTTTGACCTATACTTTTCCTGATTTCTTTTAACCATCCTTGGACAATTTAGTCTTCACACTGGATGGTTGGAGAAATAAAGTTTGTAAATAAGGGAATGTTTGTAATTTTCTGAGTTACAGAAAAGCTTCACATGAAACTACATATGCATTTCCCACACTAACTTTCTGACTCTGTACAATGCAAAAACAACTGCCATAAACATTCTATTCATTATAAGGGCAGAAATGTTCAGTAATGCAAATATGTTTTTTAGTTTTGCACTTTCTCTTTAGGTATCCTCTTTTCTCATGGGGAGAATTGGAAAGTGATGCGCCGCTTTACCATATCTGCATTACGGGACTATGGAATGGGCAAGAGGACTATAGAGGATAAAATAACTGAAGAGTGCAAGGTCCTGATAAAAACATTTGAATCTTATGAAGGTGAGTTGATTTTTCCTTCTGATGATTCACTTGGAGCTAGACATTCAGAGATTTATTGCAGAAAAGTTAACGGTCTACCTCTAGAGCTACCAACAAAGTTCCTCAAACACTCAAATCCTATTTAATATTCCTTTGTCCAACATATCCATTTTCTACAGGACCAGCTATCAGTTTCCTGGAGAAATGTACTGTGCCTAAGGTGGAAGACTTTCACCATTGCCATTGAAGAGTCTTTTAAAGCTGATGTTCTTTCATAGCTGTAAATTAATTTTAATGACTTTGTTTAATTTTAATATTTGCTATATAGGACAACCATTTGAAAATACAGCAATTATGAATTCCGCTGTGGGCAACATCATAGTGTCCATTGTACTTGGCAAGCGATATCAGTATGAAGACCCCACATTTCAAAGACTAATAAAGTTAGTCAATGAAAATGTCCAGCTTTCAGGAAGCCCTCCTGTCTTGGTAAATTATTTTTTCAATTTTAAAAAGAGTTCATTGTGTGTTAACTGTGTTATCTTTACTGTAGTGTGGGATTGATAATAAATATTCCATGGTTTTCAAGATCCACTATGACAGAAAAAGCCCTGGTGTCTTATATGCTGTATGCAACCATTTCCCACTATGAAATATGAATACTTTTAATAACAATGTCTACATTGCCCACATGAAAATTATTCAGGTTTCTTCCATGACTCTTTTTATTCTTTTTGTATTTTTCAGTTCTATAATATGTTCCCCCTGTTTGGCTTTCTTTTTGGTGCTCGTAAGATACTTCTGAATAACAAAAAGGAATTGTTTGGTTTCATAAAGACCACTTTCATAGAACACCTCAAAGCTCTGGATGAAAATGACCAGAGGAGCTTTATTGATTCATTTCTTGTCCGACAGGCAGAGGTAAGGAAGTGTTTCATGCCAGAAATTCGGACTGAGGGGCCCTTGGTGCTCTCTGGGCTTGGTTGTTTTCTTATAGATGTTTCGTCACCCAAACTCAGTAACTAGATAACTAGTAGTGATGATGTTACCTAGTTTGGATAATGAACTTCTGCAAGGAAAACAACGAAACCAGTAGTAGGATTCAAACTTTTTTAGTACCGGTTCTGTGGGCGTGGCTTGGTGGGCCTGGCAGGGGAAGGATACTGTAAAATCTCCAGTCAGAGGTGGGATTTGCTGGTTCTCCAAACTACTCAAAATTTCCGCTACCGGTTCTCCAGAACTGGTCAGAACCTGCTGAATACCACCTCTGAACCAAGCTCAAAGAGCACCAAGGACCCCTCATTACAATCTTGAGCTGATAAAGGTATTCTTCTTTATTGTTAATTCCAAATGAGCTTTTCATATCATATTCATACCTTTAAAGCAGAAAATAAAAACTCGTTTTTAACTGATAATTGAAAGTTTTAAACTAAAAACCTAGGGAGTTTCCTTAAAAATGTCCCAAAGAGTACATTTTGAGGGTTATACTAAAGTGCTACATGTAGTATGAATTATCAGCTGCAAAACATTTGTTTAAAGTATTAATTTCCTCAATTTAAATGAAGTTCATTTAAACAAATCTATTGCTGCTCCTGCTCCTCCTCATAATAATAATATTACAACTACTACTATAACTACTACTACTAATAATAATATATTTAAATTTGGCACAATCATCTGAGTTGTGCTGTCTGTGGTTATACCTTGATTGGGATACAATGAAAGTGAGATCTGTTTTAAAAAATAATTACCTCCCAAATCATGTCTTTTTTTCCAAGACAACTCGTGGAAAGCAACAAGTAGTTGTAAAGGGCTTAGTTAATGAAAGCCCTGTTTAGACATAGATACAATGCCAGGCAATTATGAAATAATGATTTTTGGTCATGTAGGAACTCGACTGGGGAGGGTGTCTTTTGAAAACATTGCTGAACATTTGGCTTGGTGTTTGTTTGTTTTTAATGTTTGGAGAAGCTTCAGTATGATGGAGATATTTTTTTCCTCCAATGCTTAATATTTTCCCTCTCTGGGAGTATTTCATTTATTTATTTACTGAGCTTCTGAGGCTTCAAAACATAGGGGAAGGAAGGAAGGAGGTATCTTCCTTGGCATCTCTGATGAAACATGCTTCCTTTAGCCATTACTCAGGTGTCAGTATCCATCCTAGAACCTTGACATTTTAATATTTCCAATTCTTATAAATTAGATAGATGCTGGTTGCTTGTCCTCTTTGCTTATTTATTTTGTGATAACTGGACTGAAAGCAAAAACTCACTGGTTTATCTTTGTAAGCTAGTCTTGGGATTTTCAGGAAAAAGAAGGAAGAAAATAAAGATTCCTGCCTTGGGGTTTGTACTAGAAGACCTTCAAGGTCCTTTCCAACCCTAAAAAATGATAAAACAGCATATTGATTTAAAGCCAGAAATATTTCTGTTGGGGATTCTACCCAAAAAATATAGTAAGGAAAATGCATATTTAGTTATTCATATATTAACTGCTGCTAGAATTATATTTGCACAAAGCTGGAAGAGTGAAGAGAGACTTACAGATGGGAATGTGATTAGAAAAATATTAGAATGTGCAGAAATGAACAGACTAACGCTTGCAACTAAGGAGAAAGATCAAACTGAATGTTATATGACATGGGCTTTATTTTATCAATGATTAAACAACAAAAATGGAAGTTAGAAACAGGGAAACAAGGAAGCAAAATAAAGGAGATATGTTAAAAGAAATAAGCAAATGTTATTAGTATGTTTAATATTACTATTTTAATATTGTAGAATTAATATGTTGAATATTACTATTTTAAAATCATAGAATTAATATCAATGTAATGAATGATGTTTCACGTTTTGATTACTGTTCAACAAAGATATTTGTACCCAGACAGCACACTGTTCAACTGAAGATGGAATTATTATATTAAAAATAAAAAAAATAATTAAAAAGGTTCTTTCCAACCCTATGATTTTATGAAAATAGGAATTTCTAGAGGACTTTTTATAGAATTTCATGCTCATTATTTCCATTTCTATGAATGTCTTAATCACAAATCATAGGGAGCCCAGTACTTTAGGGTGTTTAAAACTACCATTCCCACAATCCTTTTTATTGGTTTAGAAAGCTGGGGACTGAAATCCCAAATTCTGGGAGATGCTCCTATTGTTCAGTGTTCTCCAGCTCTCTGCTATTTAGTTGATGTGAGTATATTGAATATGCTTTGATTGACTATTTATCTATTGCAGGAGAAGAAAAACAAAGCAGAAGGGTATTTTCATAATGAAAACCTAACTGCTGTTGTGAATAACCTATTTGCTGCTGGGATGGACACGACTTCAACTACATTACGCTGGGCCATACTACTAATGATGAAATATCCTGACATTCAGAGTAAGCATTTTTCATTTGGTTGGATTTCAATATTCAAATATTTTGTTAAATTAAAGTATAAGGCAATGAAACATTTTACAATTTTACAAAAGTAAAATATCATGGCTAACAATTGTTGTCAAAAAAGGAGTAATGTGTTAAATGGTTCGGAATTTCTTTGCACAGTTCCTTTATTGTCTATAAAAAATCCTTGGTTACTTGCAACATTCATTTAGCTAGGCCAGTGAGAGAGAACCTATGACATGCATGTCAAAGGTGATTATGCCATGATGTTTTGATATATCAATGTTTACCAACACCTAAGAACTATCCTTGAAAGCATGCCCCATTCTTACAAAAGGTTTAGAGGCTGTGGAGACATGTGAGAATAAGGACCTGCTCTTTCATGGCCTACAGAGCCTCTGAAATCATGTGAGAACAGATTTGGAGAGTTTGCAGAAGAGCTACTTCAAGAATAAAGGACTCATGGAACTCAAGCTGCCTTGGGTAGGGCACAGGAGTTAGTCAACAGAAAACAAAAACAAAAGCCATCATATGAAGGTAAATGCTGCACACAAGGACAATTGTGCCCTTCCCAAATCCCCATGCACCTTAGCATGAGGTGGCCTGTTTGAGTATCAACATCATTGTATTACCGTAAGATACTCATACCAGCAAAAATAATTTTTGTCCAACACTTGAAGAAAGAAACAATTCTAACAATATCTGACTGGGAATTTAAATTTGGAGAATATGCAGCAATGGCAAAATCAACATCATATATACACCACAGAATTTTAACCAAATTCAAGCAAAAACATTTCCCTTATATAGAATATACTGTATTATTGCAGCATGGCCGGTTTTTTTTTAAAAAAATCTTGGATGATGGCATCACATTTTTAGAACTTTTCAGGATACTTATTGTTAAGTTTGGAGAATAAGGAGACCAGACATCTGACCAGTGACTTCAACTCTTTAATAATAACAGGAATCAGAATGGAACAGAGCAAAGCTATGGGCAGCAGTAACCCTTTTATAGGGTTAGCTGCTACCTTATCAACCAATGAACTTGCAACAGGTTCAAACTACTGACCAATAATAAGTGTTCCCAAAGTGGCCAATCAGGGTCAGGGTCTAGTTCTGGCCCAATCCCAAGTTGTTGTACAAGGACCAATCAAGTCTGCAGGTTTTCAACCCCTGATTTGCATTTAGAATATTAACTTTTATTGATTCACAACACTTATCTTTCACAGTTAAATGTACCCACGGTTTAATGCAAAATTAAAACATTAACAAACATCTTATAATTGCTTCATTTTCCTAGACAAGGTCTCTGAAGAAATTTCAAGAATCATTGGGTCTGCTCAGCCAAGGACTGAACATCGAGCAAAGATGCCTTATACTGATGCAGTTATCCATGAAGTCCAAAGGTTTGCTGATATTGTTCCAGCAAATGTAGCACGAGCAACTACAGTGGATATAACTTTCAAAGGCTTTTTCATTCCAAAGGTGATTAGTCTCATATAAGTGCGTTGTTCATTCAGTGTTAGCCAGTGTATACCCTCTTAATTATTATGTCCAACCAGATCATCCTCTTGATAAGTTTGAGATCTATGTTATAAAAATTACCAGTGTTCAACATTTCTATACGTCTGAAATTTAAATCACAATCCTTTTTAACTTTGAAATAGGAAGATAAAAGCTGATACAAACTAGTACATGAGAAGAAAGTAAAAAGAAAAGAAGGAAATCATACAAGAAGCAAAAAGTGCAAGAAGAGGAAAAAAAGTTAAAGAAGTAGCTTCTAATATTCTTCATAGCAGTTATAAGTACAAATATATTTTCACCTCTCTCTCTCTCTAAGGTTGCATCATATTCTTCTTCTTTCTATATTTTACCCTGCCTAATTATTGAAACTCACAAGTTTATTTTTTTTATTTTTATACTAAAAGTCCATAAGAGGCTTTCAATCCAGAATAAATGTAGATAATGTAATGTCTTTCATCAAAAAGGTTAATTTACAATTTCAGCAAAATTTACCAAACTCACCAAATATTCCTCCATAATGGCTAGTGCCTAATTTTTCATCTCTGTTCTGCTGCAATCATACAGTATATTGAAATAATCTTCCATGTGTTTTTTTTCCTAACTGTCTATCCATCAATCCTAAAAGGAAGTTCGGACTTCAAATTTAATCTTAACTTTTACAATCCTTTGTATCAAAGTATGTATTTGGATCCAACATTTTTAGCCTTTTTACATGTCCACCAAACATGATAGAATGTTCAACAAAAGTTTAAATTTATATTTAAGCAATTACATGTTCCTCATCAGTACACAGTTTTTGCTCCATATCATAAGCCTTTATCCATTTTATTTTTTTCTGATAACTGTAAGTAGGGCAACTACATCTTTCTGCTATTAATTGTTCTCTTGATTTGATTTTAACATCCCCTTGATAATTTTCCAATAGGTCTATAATTTTCTCATACATCACTCTTATTATTTATTATATATATTTATGTATTTATTTGCTGTATATCTTTATGTTCTGTAATTTGCTAAGAGTTTCCCTATCTGGGAGATAGGCAGCATGTAAATTTAATAAATAAACCAATTTCAGCAGTGCTGGTTCCCCCTAGTGGTCCCAAGCTAACCAGCAAAACCAACTTCTAATATCTTTCCAGAAGGTGGGAGCTGTTTTCACATCTGGTGATAAGAGTTTTCCACAGGGTTGTTGCCACAGCAGAAAAGGCTTTTCTCCTTGACCCCAGCGGCTGGAATTTCTTAGCAGACAGGCTTCTTCCACTAGTGTGAGTGCAGTAGTCCCATTGGGTTGAGACAACTTATCAGATACTCTGGACCCATGCCAGATAGGGCTCTAAAGATAATAACTAGGAGCCTGAATTGGGCCCACAAGCAAACTGGTAACTAATGCAGGTCCTGCAACAGTAGTGTTATATGTGGCCATTTTAGGGGCCCCCAGAGCTGTGAATGTTGTTCCATTCTGCACCAGCTGTACTGCAGCTTCTGAACATTTTTCAAGAGTTGCCCTATTTAGAGTGCATTGCAGTAATCCAAACAAGAGATGAGTAGGCCATGAGTGATCATGTGCAGGGCCTCACAATCCAGGAAAGGGGGCAGCTGGTGCGCAACACAAAGTTGTACAAAGGCCTTCCTAGCCATGATTTCCCCTCACTCTTTGAGCAGGAGTCATAAGTCCAGGTCAACTTCTTGATTTTGTACAGATCTACTTGAGGTAATGCAACCCTCATCCAGAACTAAGGGTGATAAAGAACCAGATCTTGAGGTTATCTGCTTCTATAGCCATTCAGTTTTGCCAGAGTTCATCTGAAGCCTGCAGGCACTGAGACAGGGCAGCCATAGCATCACTTGGATCATCCACAATGGAGATTTTCTTAATTTTCTTTTTTCTTTTTGTTCAGATTTTTTTCAATCCCATCAAATCTTTCCTCCATTCCTTTTTTTAACTGTTGCAGTCATTTTTTAACCAAATTCTTCAGACAGTTTCTGTTTGAAAATAAATATGTTGAAATGCCCTTATCAGCAATTTGTTCTAGGATCCTTCTCCCAGTTTGGAAGTTTTTCTTGTGCTTGCTATAGTGAGAAAGTGGAAGTTTAACAGTTACTAGTCTAATAGATAATAAAGGCTGAGCACCAAAGAATTGAGGCCTGTGACCTTTGGTGCTGGAGAAGACTCCTGTAAGCCCCTTGGTGTTCTGACCCAAACCTTGCTCCAAGGAAACAAACACCAAACAGAGGTAAAAGCAAAACCTTTTAATGCTTCTCTGCGAATTCTGTTCGTTCACAGTTAAAAGGCTATGAAAACTAATTGTCTCTGATAAGAACGAGACTTGTCAAGGTTGTGCAAGGCTGCCAAGAACATTAGATTAAGTTGCTAAGAACTATTCAAAAGTAAAAGTCTCCAAACACAAACCAGGATAGTCCAAACGTCCACAAGGCTTGGAGGTGCAAGATCATCTTTGCTTCCCGCAAAGAATCCCAGTCTCTCAGGCTGGCTTTCATCTCTTAAGGGAGGGGACATTACCTTGCAGCCCGTGCTGCTGCAACTGCTTTTTCCTTTGAGCAGCCTTGCGCGCACGTGCACTGAGCACAGGCTCCTCGGGGTCCTCTGCATCAATGCTTCCAGCCTCCACATTCTCTGAAGGTAGCATTCCACTCCCTGATGGTCCTGGCCTCATCCTTGCGTCACACACAGGCCCCTCATCCAAGTCCTCGCTCTCCAAGGCCTCAGCCGTCCGCACCTACTTCCGGCAAACCACAGCACTTGGACTGCAAGGCAGTCAGTCCTAGAGGAGATCAATCCTGACTGCTCTTTAGAAGGCCAGATCCTGAAGTTGAAACTCAAATACTTTGGCCACCTAATGAGAAGGAAGGACTCACTAGAGAAGAGCCTAATGCTGAGATTGAGGGCAAAAGAAGAAGGGGACGATAGAGAATGAGGTGGTTGGATGGAGTCACTGAAGCAGTAAGCGTGAGCTTAAATGGACTCCAGAAGATGGTAGAGGACAGGAAGGCCTGGAGGAATGTTGTTCATGGGGTCACAATGGGTAGGACACGACTTTGAAACTAACAACATTACTATGATGAGAATAAAGTAGGCTTTATTTTTCTGTTTTGTTTTTCTCTAATATAAACTTTTTAGTCTCAGCTAGCTTTACATAATCACAGCCAAGCAGCCTAGCTCATAATATTCTTATCTTCTTGTTTTGTAAAACCCACCATTATTGTCCTCATATACAGTAGAGTCAGCCTCCCCATGTTAGTCTAATTAAGTTTATTTAATTTCAAAGATACTTTCATCAAAGGAAAAAAAATCTATTTTTTCAAATCACTATCCTTTACTCTTTGAGACCTAATATCACAATCTTGTCAAGTGTTTTGCCTTTAAATTAAAAGCCATTAAGAGAGGGGTTTTTTTTGTCTTCTTAATTTCAGAAAGAAGACCCCCATTGAGATTCTTTAAGTCTTAGTGCTCTTCAGAATATCTTTCTTAAGTTCTAAAGCAACTAAAACGCAAAGTGATTAGGAAGATGATACTTTGGCCAGTCAAATGTTCATAAAAAGGCTGCAAAGTCATTTAGGGCACTATTGTAAATACCAATAAAGGAGAATATTTGTAGCTCAGGGTTGACATGAGGGGTCCTTGGTGCTCTCTGAGCTAGCTTTTTTTTTTTGCAGACCTTTCATTACCCTAACAAGGTAATATCATTAGTGCTAGTAAGGAGTGCTGTTTGCAGTCAGTTGACTGCAAACTGACAGCAAACAACACTCCTTACTAGCACTGATAATGTTACCTAGTTAGGGTAATGAAATGTCTGCAAGAAAGAAAAAAAAGCAAGCTCAGAGAGCAGCAAGGACCCCTCACTATTATAAGTCCTTGATTCCTAAGCTACTCAACCCAAGAAATTAAATTACTGTAGTTTTTTTTAGAGAGGAGCAGCTCTTCTAGAGCACACATTGATAATCCCCCAATTTCTCCTTCTTCCAAAGAAATTTTCTATCAGCCAAACCCGACTCTTAGCTGGCAGGTCCACTGTTGTGCTGTCTCTGCAAGGCTATTAATAGAGACATCTAACTGGTCATAACAATTCACCTGGAAGGTGTTCCATTCCCATCACATTGGGAAATTCATGTATTTGGAATGGCTTTTTAAATTTTCATAGTAATGAGTAAACCAATGAGGAGTGCTAATTGTTTAATAATTCATTAATACCTGCAGGGCACGCACATCGTTCCCTTGCTGACTTCTGTGCTCCATGATGAATCCGAGTGGGAGAAACCTTATGAATTCTACCCTGAGCATTTTCTTGACTCGGAAGGAAAATTTGTGAAGAGGGATGCATTCATGCCATTTTCTGCAGGTAACATCTTCTATCATACTTGTATGGAGCGAATGAAGAGTCTCAACAACAGATTCTTCCTTTCAACATTATTTGTAAAGAAATCATCAGAATAATCCACTCAACATTCTAAAAATGGCAAAAACTATAATAGGATGCTCAAGTTATTTTCAGGGATTCAGTGTAGAAGAAATGTACTGGGGGTTCATTTTTTTAAAAAAACTACATTATTCCTTATACGTTTAATCTCTATTGTAAAATTTTGGATTAGTTCATTTTCATGCATGTAATTTGTCATCTCTGAGCCACCATTTTATGGCAGGAACTGCAAAATGTTACTGAAGAACCAATGAAACCCGTTTCCCCATCTTTGTTCATTGTTACAGGTCGGAGAATCTGCTTAGGTGAGACCCTTGCCAAAATGGAGCTCTTTCTGTTCTTTACCAGCCTGCTACAGAGATTCACTTTCCAGACACCCCCTGGAATATCAAAAGAAAACCTGGACTTGACACCAGCAATTGGGTTTACAGCTCCTCCTATGCCATATAAGTTGTGTGCTCTGCCTCGTTCATAACATGAATCATCATTTAGATTCTAGATTCCTGCACTTCCATATGTGTATTTGTGATGTTTTTCAATCTTCTCTACTCACCAGTCTCTTGGTGGAAATATGCTATGATTATTCATACATTTTAAAGCTTACATGCCGCTTTGCAAAGCACAATAAAATTTGAGATAAAAGCTAGTTTAAAATGGATTTCAATTCTTGTGACATTCTCACAAGATAATGTAATAAGCAACAGCTAATAATAATAGTAGTAGAATGATAGAAGAATAGTAGTAGAAACATCAGAAGCTTTGTGCAAAGATCGGTGGCACAATGGAAAACATAGTTGCCGGTCAACAGTGATAGATTGGGAGATGTTAATATCAAAATAAGTTTTTCAAGGAGATTCTCCATCACCTCTACAGTTTGTTATTGCACTGATTCCTCTGTCAATACCACTGAATAACTCAGGCCCTGGCTATCAAACATAAAAACCATCTGCTAGAATATCCCACCTCCTTTACAGGGATGATCTGAAACTGTATGGAAAAACACCATCTGAAATAGAATTGCTGCTCAACATTGTCCATATATACAGCCAATATATTGTAATGAAGTTTGGACTGAACAGATGCACCACCCTTACCATCAAACCAGGGGGAAATAGTGGAAACTAATGGAATCAAGATGCCCACGGAAATAACATCAGAAGTTTGGATGAAGACAATCACTACAAACTTCTGTGTATCCTTTAAGCTGACAACATCAAGCACACTGAAGAAAGTGTCCAAGAACAAAGGTTAGAAGTGAATACATTAAGAGGGTGAAGAAGATCTTAAAGTTCAAACTCAGTGCAGGAAATACTATGAAGGCAATTAACACCTGGGCAATTTCAATTATTAGATACACAGCTGGAATAATGGACTGAATTGAAGCAGAACAAAAATCCCTAGATAGGAAGACCAGAAAAAGAATGACAATGACTCATGCCCTTCATCCACACATTTTCCCTTCTTCTCAGTAACCTTGTCTCCAGCAGGTATAATCATAAAAAACAACAGTACACAATAAAACACGGTTGCATTCATTTATTGAATCTCAGCAGTTAGTATTGATCAGGTTACATACGTGAAAAGGGGGATGGGGTTAGGCTGAAGAATTTGGTAAAGTACAAGAGTATACATCTAGCCCCTATTTATTAGTACATGTGCGCGCAAAACATAGTCACTGAACTAGTACCAACACCAGTTGGGATTCAACTGGTGTAACTACCGGTTCGGTGACTATGTTTTGCGTGTGCATGTACTAATAAATCCCATCCCTGATGTGCACATGTATGCCAGCCCACACTCATGCAGCCCCGTTTCCTTCTCACCTCCCAGCTGGGCTGCCAAGCCACTAAGGTTAGAGACCGCTGCTCTAGAGATTATATGATCCTATCTGTCACAGACTCCCTAATGGATAAACTAGTGCCTCACTTACAAGATAAATCTGAAATGTCTATTCCGTCATACTTTAAAACTTATCCAAAAGACTCCAAAAACGACCTCACAGTAACAGATAGGTATGCACATCACCAGCAGTTGTCTTTAAAGAACAAGAGTAATCCTCTAGTTTACTAGTTCCCAGTCTTGCAATCTAGGCCTCTGAAGGGCTTCAGCTGGCGGGTAGCAGCTGATGCTGTTTGACAGCTCCCTTTTATAGTCAGCTGTCAAACGGCATCAGCCAATAGGAACGGTGCATGTTCTCGATGGAAACACGGACCAGAGTGAAGACTTCAGCTCAGTCCTTTCGGAACACAACACTCCTTTCTCCCCGAACGGAGCATGCATAGTCCTTTAGATAACTCAGGTGCTTGCGCAGGTGGCCAGATCTTCTTAGCCCCAATGGGGCTGCTGCAGGATGGGACTCCTTCTGCTTCTGGCGATGCAGGAGTAGTCGCCACGGCTTCAGATAGCTCGGGGTGCGGGAGCGATGACTGTCCAGGTAGGCACGCGTCGCTGTCGGGTTCATGGTGAGTTTCCTCAGGCACTGGTGCTCTCGCTGCAGCAAGAACGTCCAGAGGGGCACCTGTAGAAGTACTCCAATGCCTCCTTAGTTGGTCAACATGGTGACGCCAAATGCGACCATCTTGCAATTGGACTCTGTAAGACTTAGGGCCAGTTACTGCCACAATCCGCCCAGGCATCCACAAATGTTGACCAGCATAGTTCCTGCCAAAAACCTGGTCATTTTCAGCAAACTTCTTATTCTGGCTATTTGAGCCCAAGGGTGTGACTGGGCCGTAATTTGGATGGAGTCTGTCTAAAGTGGTCCTCAGACGGCGACCCATGAGGAGTTCAGCTGGAGACCTATTTGTGGTGGCACAGGGAGTCGTGTGCTGGATTAGGAGGTACTTAGTAAGTCTGGAGTGCCAATCTATGGGCCCAAGCCTCTCCAGGACATCCTTAGCAGATCTGACTGCCCTTTCAGCCAGACCATTACTGGTAGGGTGAAAAGGAGCTGTTAGGGCATGTCTGATTCCTTGGTTAGCTAGGAAAACCTCAAATTCACAGGATGTCAACTGGGGGCCATTATCAGACACAATGGTGTCAGGGAGGCCACGGGTGGCGAATATTCTCATTAGGGCCTTAGTGACAGCTTCTGAAGTTGTGGAGGTCATTAAAGTCAGCTCTACCCAATTAGAAAAAGAATCAACCATCACTAAGAATGTTCGTTCATGAAAAGGACCAGCCAGATCAATATGCAACCTGGACCAGGGGGGGGCATGTTCAAGGAGTGGATGCTGGTGGGGAAGGTCTGGTGGCCTGGCATAGCTGGCAAGCATTCACCCAGCTAGTAATCTGAGCATCCATACCTGGCCACCATACATAACTGCGAGCTAGAGCCTTCATCCTGACAATGCCAGGATGACCCTCATGCAGTGCTTCCAAAACTGAGGTCTGCAACTGGGAAGGGATAACTACCCTGGTTCCCCAAAGCAAGCAGAGGAGTCCCATCCTGCAGTAGTCCCATCAGATCCGAGAAGATCTGGTCGCCTGCGCAAGTACCCGAGTTATCTAAAGGACTACACATGCTCCGTTCAGGGAGAAAGGAGTGTTGCATTCCGAAAGGACTGAAGTCTTCACTCCGGTTCGTGCTTCCAGCGGGAACACAGACCGTTCCTATTGGCTGATGCCATTTGACAGTTGACTAAAAAAGGGAGCTGTCAAACAGCATCAGCTGTTGCCCGCCTGCTGGCTGCCTTGTTAGTGCAGCAGTCGCGGCAACCCTTTATTGTTTCAATAAAGTTTATAACTGAAGTTTGCTCCGCATTCACCTCAGTCATTCCGCCGCTCACACTACAGATTGCAAGAATTTACTATCAGCAACTTGAGGCCAAATTCATACTAATTACAACTCTGGATGGCAGGGATCCAGAAATAAGGCAAGTGGGTCAGAAATGGATTGATACATTGCTTCTCCCCCTTTCCTTGTAATGGGTAATGGGCACCCACTGCCTTCTACCCTTGATCTGCCACCATTAAATCTAAATTTGTCAACCATGTAATCTAAACAATCGAACATGTTAACAATTTACAAATTGTTTCATAACTAATAAGCCCTAATTCTCAGCAATTTGTTCCAGACACTCAGCATGTGACAAGCAACATGGTTTTGTAGGAGAAAACATGTTGAAGATCATATGTGACAGTATAATGCTATGGAGAGAACTCCACTAGCATGATTATTTAAGAGCAACATTCCTAGAGCAATCATTCAAGTATAATGTTTTCCAAACATTTTCTGGCCGAGCTAATCAACAGAATTAATAAGTCCAAGTTCAGATGGATATTTTCTTTTGGATATTTAAAACTGAGTTGGAATGACTGTTTCAAAGAAAAGTATTTGAATTACAGCAGCCATTGCAAAGTATTCTTTTTATTCTTGAGGAAGTAAAAAGACTTAAATGTTCTATTTTTCATTTTGGTTTTATTGGTAAAATAATCAGAAAATGTTTGTTAATAGGCAGACCAATAAACTTAATAATGATCAAATAATTTTAAATACCAAAATAATAATGAATTCTAATTAGATTATTGCATTTGGCAAAATCAGAATACAAAAGAGGGTTGAACTTTGATGTTGAAGAAGATTGCTGAGAATGCCATGGATAATTAAGACCAAATACAAACAAATGGATCCTAGAACAAATCAATCCATAATTCATCCATTCATTCTCCCTATCTGTTTCTATTTTTATTAAAGTACTTTTAACAAAATAAAAACAATATAAACATTAAAAAAGGAAATAAAGAAGAATGATGAATAAGTAAAAAAGAAGGAATGGTTTCTAATCTTTTTGACAGCAGTTATAAATGCATTTATATTTGTGGGAAGAGAAATCCGGTCCTGTTCCAAGCCAGGAGAAAGATGCTAGAAGTAAAATGGAGGCTGTTTGGTTGGAAAGAAAGTCTCTGTTTATTTGGTTTCCAGAAACCTCAGTGACAGCAGCATGTTTCTGGGTTGGCTGACAAAATGGCTAAGTGAATGGATGGATCTTTATAAGGTTTTTTCGGGAGGCTGTGATTGAGATGCTCCAGGGGGTTGTGCAATGTAGTGAGCCTTGTGTCTTTTACTATTTCAATGGTAATGGATTAATCCTAAAGGTCATGTCCTGTCCTTAGAATTTGGGTGGGGGAATGTAGATTTTAATCCCATCAGCTTCAACCAGGGGTGGGATTCTACTGGTTCGCACTACTTCTATAGAACCGGTTGTTAATGTTCCCGTTAGTTTGGAGAACCGGTAAAACACCCCCCTAGCTGGCCCTGCCAGTCTCCGCCCGCTTCTCCTGAATCCTCCTTCTCTCTGCTGCTCGGGAGCAGTTTCTTTCTTTTCTTTTTTTTAAACAATTTTATTGGTTTTTAAAGACAAACAAAACAAACAAAACATAAAAACATCCAGCTTTCTTTCATAAATATACAAGCAGTGTGTCGGTTGGTTTACCAGTTTTTTGTGTACCATTTTGTAGTCTCAATTACAGATACATTACATAATAACTCATATTATCAATCAGAAATTAAATACCCTAGTATCACTATTAAACAATCATTTGACTATAATTTTATTCATTCATACTTTGCGAGATAACTATAATTTACTTAGTTTATTTTATAACAAATCATATAATCATACCAAATCTATCCTAAAAACATTTTTATAGATATGATATCAAAAAAAAAAGAAGTATATCTTTATATGTTCATTATTTCCTAAAATTCTAGATATTCTATTATTGTATTTTATTATCTAACCATTGGTAGAAAAGGTCCCAAATTTTATAAAATTGTTTATCCTCTTGTTCTCTAATTTCAAATGTCAATCTACTCATTTCAGCACATTCCAATATTTTCTTAATAATTTCTTCCTGCGATGGTATTTTCTCATTTTTCCAGTTTTTAGCAAATACAATCCTAGCCATTGTTAATACATTTACAATCAGGTATTTCAAATCTTTACTATATGTATCAGGTAAGATTCCCAATAAAAAGATCTCTGGTTTCAAGTCTATATGTTTCTTTGTCATTTTTTCCAACCACATGCGAATTTTAATCCAATATTTTCTAGCGTCCTCACAAGTCCACCACATATGGTAATATGAGCCAGGTATCTGATGACATTTCCAGCATTTTTCGGATTTATTCTTGAACATTCTTGTCAGGGGAAAGTGCCACCTGTAAAACATCTTATAAAAATTTTCTTTATATGCTGTTGACATTGTCATTTTATAATTTTGAGACCACAATTTTTGCCATTTCTCTAGATCAATCCCATATCCAAAATTCTTCCCCCAAGCAATCATAGTTTCTTTAACTTGTTCTTCCTCTAGCTTAATTTCCAATAAATAACCATATAATTTTTTAATCACCTTTTCATCAGTACCTGTCAAAATCTTATCTAAATCAGTCAATTTGTCATAGAATCCTTGTTTTAAAATCTTCATCATACCTTGAATGTATTTGCACATATGAAAACCAATTCATTTTTATACCTTGTTCCTCTAAATTTTGCATCGATTTAAGTTCATCCTTTTCATCCAATATTTCCCCATATCTAACTTTTTGTTCCTTCTTATAAATTATAGGATAGGAAAATGCTTCAATAGTCGATAACCAAACTGGAATTTTCAAATAGCATTGTCTTTTAATCTTCTCCCAATTTAACCACAAAGACTCCCGTATATGATGTTTTCTAAAATAACCTTGTGTTTTAGTTCCCTTATACCATAAAAAAGCATGCCAGCCCAACAACAAATCATGTCCTTCTAGTGTCAACAATCTAGTCTTTCTTAATGTTATCCATTCCTCGGCCCACATCAAATTTGCAGCTTGATAGTACAACTCCCAATTAGGCAAACCAAATCCTCCTCTAATTCTGGCATCTTGTAAAAGTTTTAACTTTATTCTCGCTTTCTTGCCTTGCCATACATACTTCAATACAATTTTATTTAAATCTTCAAAATAGTCTTTTCCAAGCCTAATTGGTATTGTTTGAAACAAGTATAAGATTCTGGGTAAGATATTCATCTTGATTGTTGAGATTCTCCCTATTAATGACAATTGTAGGTTCTCCCATTTCATCAAGTCTAACGCTATCTGTTGTTTAAGTTTAATATAATTGTTCTCTTTTAATGTACTACATCTTGATGTCAAATATATCCCCAAATACTTAACCTTATTCGTAACTTGAATTTTCAACAGGTCTGCCAGTTCTTCTCTTTGTCTTAATAACATATTCTTTGTCAAGATCTTTGTTTTATCTTTGTTTATTTTCAAACCAGCCACCTCACCATATGTCTCTATCTTTTCCAATAATTTTGGAGCTGTGTCTAAGGGGTCTTCCAAAATAAAGGCCAAATCATCTGCAAAGGCTTGCAATTTAAATTCTTCCTTTTTAATTTTCATTCCTTTTGTACTTTTATCATCTCTAATGTTTCTGTTCAACACTTCCAAAGTTAATACAAATAGCAAAGATGATAGTGGGCATTCTTGTCTTGTACCTTTTCTTATACTGATAGAATCTGTGAATTCTCCCTCTATCATTACCTTTGCCGTTTGCTTATAGTATATGGCTTCTATTGCTTGAATAAATTTTCTGGCAAAGCCCATCTGTTCCAACAGTAATAACATAAATCGCCAATTCACATTATCAAATGCCTTTTGTGCATCTAGAAATATCAAAGCCATTTGTTTTTCAGGATGTGCCTCATAGTATTCCAAGGTATCCAAAATTATTCTCATATTATCTTTAATTTGTCTCTTTGGCAGAAATCCGTTTTGATCAGAATGAATAAAGTAATTTAAATATTTTTTAAGTCTTTCTGCCAAAATTGAAGCAAAGATTTTATAGTCTGCATTTAGTAAAGAAATAGGTCTATAATTCTTAATTTGCAGTGGGTCAGCCTCTTCTTTTGGAATAAGTGTAATATAAGCTTCTGACCATGTTTTGGGTATCATCTTCTTTGACATAACTTCATTCATGACTTCTAGCAATGGAAGACTCAGCGATTCTTGTAACGTTTTGTAAAATTCCCGTTAGTTTGGAGAACCGGTAAAACGGCCCCCTAGATGGCCCTGCCCCTCTCCGCCCACTTCTCCTGAATCCTCCTTCTCTCTGCTGCTCGGGAGCAGTTTCTGATGGGGGGGGGGGGATTCAGAATCTTTCCACTGTTTTGGGGAAAATTTTGCTCTCCCAAAACGCTGCTTTAAGTGTGACGGGACCTTGCAGTCCCGCTGCAAAGTCCCGTCACGCCTGCCTCTTTAAGCATGCTGCTTTAAATCCTGCCTGCCACTAAAGCATCTCCCAGTGGAGTGATGACGGCTAGGGTGGGGGGTGCTCAAGGTTCCGTTGCAATTGCACGCCCACCCTCCTTCCCCCTTTCTTCCTTTTCCCACCACCCGCTGCTGGCTGGAGCTGTTCGTCCAAAACCATGTGTGTGTGTGTGTGTGTGTGTGTGTGTTTGTGTGTGAGTGAGAGAGAGGGGGAGGGGGAAAGAGAGGAGGGAGAGAGAGAATGAGAGGGAAAGAGAGAATCCAACCCCTGCGTGGCTGCCCCCAGAGTGACAGAGATGGAAGGAATAATAGGGTCATATAGAAAGTCAGCATACAGGCATCCGATCCTGGTTGCGTTAGGAACCTTTTGTTTACAATATCTGTAAATTTGGAATTTTCCCTTCTGTGCTATAAATTCATTTTTGTTAAGAGCATGGGATGTTTGAGTGTTACATTTCTTTTGTGTGCATTCATGGAAGTCATTAACTTTGATTTGTCAGTCTTGGGTTGCCTGATTATTACCTTCAGGTGAATTCCTGAGGTTAAATAGAGTCTAACTAAATAATAAAGTTTCTCCATTCACAGTTCCTAATGTCTGGTTTTTGAAGAAAGGGTCATTTCTAAAGATGTTATTATTCTTGTAAAGTTTGTTTTGTTTGTGTAATTTCTCTGCAGCAATGCCACATACAGAGACACAATGAAGAGAAATACTATCTGGGTATGAGTGTCAGGGGATTAAAAGTATTGAGCCTGAGGCTCCTGTTTTGCCTGAGATCTTGGATTGGGGTTTGAAGGCTGTAAAGTCTCTTTTACATCTACATAACTGCAACTGTTGTTCTTGGTTCTGATCTGGTTCAATAGCTTGTGATCCAGTGTAAGAAGGATGGATGTTGAGGAACAAAGAGTGAAAGAGTGCAGAAGTATTCATCCAGAATTGAAGGTTGGGCTCCTGGGGAGAAGGAGCATCTTTGGGACTGAAACTCATGTACTGTAGATACAATAAGAAGCATCAATTGGGTCTAGGAAGGGTCACCAATCTGAAACATTAAAGGCTGGATGATTCTGCAGCCCTCAGTAGGGTGGCTTCTTCTTTCTTTCTTTCTTTCTTTCTTTCTTTCTTTCTTTCTTTCTTTCTTTCTTTCTTTCTTTCTTTCTTTCTTTCTTCCTTCCTTCCTTCCTTCCTTCCTTCCTTCCTTCCTTCCTTCCTTCCTTCCTTCCTTCCTTCCTTCCTTCCTTCCTTCCTTCCTTCCTTCCTTCCTTCCTTCCTTCCTTCCTTCCTTCCTTCCTTCCTTCCTTCCTTCCTTCCTTCCTTCCTTCCTTCCTTCCTTCCTGCTATTGCCTTTCTTCTGGGCTGTTCTTATTCTATGATACTGTAGAACTGGGGTTGCTCTGAGCATCTTCTTGTTTCTAAGCTGGCTCATTTGTTTCTGTTGATTGCATGTATTTTTTAAGACCCTGCACAAAGATTAAAAAGCACAGTCCCTGCCTGCAGGCTTATTCACTGATAGGCAGAGTATAATAGAACAGGGCCAAACTGGAAGAATCCCACCCCTGTGTGTGTGTGTGTGTGTGTGTGTGTGTATTTCAGGTGGTCTTCCTAGCTTTAGAAGGAGAGAAAGAAGGAGGAAGGGACAGAAAGAGAGAGAGAGAGGGAGAGAGGGTGGGGAGAGAGACAAAGAGAGGGGGATACAGAAAGAGAGGGAAAGAGAGAGAGGGGAGAGAGAAAGAGAGAAGGAAGATACAAGAAAGAAAAAGAGAAAAGGAAAAGAAAGAAAAAGGAAGAGAGAAAAGAAGTGAAAGGAAGAAAGGGGGATGGAAGGAAGGGGCAGAAAGAAAGGGAAAGAAAGAAAGAAAGAAAAAAAGAAAGAAAGAAAGAGGGAGAGAGGAGAAAGTAAATGAGATATATGAATGGATAGATAAATACATGGAAGGAGGGAGGGAGGGAGGGAGGGAGAGAGAAAAAAAGGAGAGCAAGGAAGGACATAAACCCTGGCTTCGGAAGACTTTGAAGCAGCACAGCAATCTAGGGCTGGCCTGCAAGGGAACTTGGAGGTCATCTAGTCCAACCCCCTGCTCCAGCAGGAGATCTTTACAGAATCAAAGAATAGCAGGGTTAGAAGGGTGTGTGTGTGTGTGTGTGTGTGTATGTGTGGTGTGTGTGTGTATGTGTGGCTGTCAAAACATCAAAAACAGGCCAAGTAGCTCTGTGGAGGTCAGACATAAATTAGACACTTGCTAAGCAACTGGCCATTAAGTGAGGACCTGGTCATTAAGCGAGGACCACTTACATTTGGTTTGCCAGTCAGATGGCCAGATGGCCACGCCCACCCCAGTCACATGACCACCTAGCCATGCCCAGTCAGCAAGCCACTCCCACCTGTCACATGGCCACTAAGCCACACCCACAAATTAGGCTACGCCCACAGAACCGGTTGTTAAGAAATTTGAATCCCACCCCTGCCAATAGCTCTGCTGTGACTATAGTTATAGGTTGCAATGGCAGCTAGATTGGGGAAAGGGCAGATAGATGGTAAACAAAGTGTACAGGAAGAGAAAATCTTCAGGAATAGACTTCTAGAAGAGGAAGGGGAAAATATCCTTAGTACTCAGCTGTCTGGCTTCACTGATCAGCTTTTAATCTTTGTTTTCCATTTCCTCTCCATGTTTTCTAGGGTTTAGAAGAAGAGGGGTAGTTGGCCTGAGTCAGGCTGGAAGGCAAGGTAGCGTCCTGTCAATGGAAAAGCAGATCATCCACAAGTTTTGTTGTTTCCAGTAAACTACAATATGATCAGGAGCAAATTGGCTCAGTTCTGCGAAGCAGAATACATTGAGATGTCAAACAGGTTCAATCAAAGCAGATTCCAAAGTGATACAAAAACAGAGGTGTGTTAGTACTGTTATACAGCCTTCAATAAAAATTAGTAATTGGATACAGATTCTCCAAATGTTTCTACTTGCAAAGTATGAGTGCACTCTGCTGATTTGTGTCAAAAGGACTCACAAGTGCACATAGGCAGTATAAACAACTGCCAGCCACCACTCTGCTTTTTTTCTTAACTCTACCTCTTCTGGGAAGGCAACAACTAAAACTGTATTCATTGAAAAACAATATGCTAGAATTATGTTATTAGCAGGAAGAGATAAAGACTCACTCGGGGGAGTAGATGTGTAAAATTTCAGAGAACCACACATATAGTATGTCAGCATAGTCAACAACATAAATGAAAGACTTGTTCTGTTGTGTCCGGCGCAGGAAGGAAGCTCAGAGTCAGTGACAAGTTCAGCTCTTTATTGTGCTCCAGTTACATGCTTGCTGTAAGGAAAAAACCTGCGGCTTTTTATTCTCAAGCCGCGGCGCGATCGACCAATGACATCGTTTGAATCTCCCACTCTTGGCTTGTCCAATCACGGAGATTCTTAACGGGCCAATCGGTGCGGCTCGCCGCCAATCCGGTCGCCGCGCGCTTTAGCCAATCACGGCGCGGGGTTTACAAGAATGCTAATTAACTGTACAGAACACCCTCCCCTCTTGGTTTGTTCCTACGTAACGTAGTCCCGTAAGTAGGCGGGGCTCCGCCTGTCTACTGGACTTGCGCCAGGTCAGTTGTTCCTTGGTTTTCACCTGCTCGGTCGGGGTTTTTGTTTCTCTTTGTCCATGGGATGGAATCGTCTGGAAGGTGTTGCCTGGCCTGTTGTTGCAGCTCCTCCCGTCTACCCGGGTTGGTTGAGCTGCGACTTTGCCGCTCCCGCCTGGTCTTTCCGGGCTGGTTGAGCTGGCCTGGCTGCTTCTCCCTGGTGAGGCTTCGAGTTGGCTGTTATCTGGTGAGTATTGCTGGTTATATTCTATCCTTCCTTGGCCCCCTGTATCTTCCCTCCCCCTTGGTTTGTGTTAATGGGGTTGCCCGTGTTTGCTTGCGTGTCGGTTGTGTTTCTTGCCCTTGATCTTAATTGATCGATGTGGCGTTTCCACGCTTGTCCGTCCGTTGTCTGCAGTCTGTATGAGTGGGGGCCTGTTTGTTGGGTTATGGTTGCGGTACCCATAGTGGGTCTCCGGTAAGGTTTTTTGCATAGACTGCATCGCCCGGTGTAAATGCCCGGTGTTTGCTCGATGAGTCTGGGGGTTTTTCCGGTTGTATGTGGGTTGTAGTCTGTCAAGTGGGGACCTTAGTTTCCTCCCCATTAATAATTCTGCCGGGCTTTTGTTTGTTGTCGTATTTGGGGTTATATGTTGTATTAGGAGCATTTTATTTATTTTTTCTTGTATGTCCCGTGTTCGATTTTCTGGATGGTTTTTTTCGTAAATTGAATCATCCGTCCGCCCTACCATTTGCCGCTGGATGAGCCGTCGCTGTCAGTGCGTGTCGAATGCCCGTTCCCGCTAGGAATTTTTCGAATTCCAGCGAGGTGAATTGGGGCCCGTTGTCTGACACGATGACATCCGGGAGACCGTGGGTCGCGAACAGTTTGTTGAGTACCCTGGTGACAGCTTCAGTTGTGGTGGTTTTCATGTTGCTTACCTCCAGCCAATTGGAGTAAGCGTCCCACCGTGATGAGGAATGTGTTTCCTCTTGTGGGACCGGCAAAGTCTATGTGTATTCTAGACCATGGTCCCCTGGGGGTCTCCCATTCTAGTATTGGTGCGGCAGGGGTGTGTGGTCTGGTCTCTTGGCAGCGTGAGCACCTGGCCACCCAACCCTCAATATCCTTATCTATGCCTGGCCACCAAGCGTAGCTTCTGGCCAAGGCTTTTGTTCGTCGATGCCTGGGTGCCCTTCATGTAAAAGTTTTAATACTTTCCCTTGCAGCTTTTCTGGTACGACCACCCTGTCCCCCATAACAAACAACCTTTCTGCAAAGACAGTTCTGTTTGCGGTTTCTGAATGTCCTGAATGATTCGTCGTTGTCTTTTTCCGCCACCCTTTTTCTACCCAATGCAATACCCGTGCCAGGCGTTTGTCTTTATTAGTTTCTCGGGCAATGTCTGACGCGGTTATGGGTATATCGGGTAACGCCTCTATGCTGAGGGTGGTCATTTTGGGTGCTGGGTCGTCCTCGAGGTCGGGTAATGGCGAGCGGCTCAGTGCGTCTGCATGGGTGATTGTCTTACCGGGCGGTGTGTGAGCCGGTAGTCGTGGCGGCGAGGAACTCGACCACCTTGTCATCCTGGGGGATAGGATGTTCGGTGTAGCCTTATTCCCTGCCAGGATTCCTAGCAACGGCTTGTGGTCTGTGATAATTAGAATCGGCGGCCGTAAAGGTACTCGTGGAATTTCTTTACGGCCGCTACGATGGCAAGGGCTTCCTTGTCCAGTTGGCTGTAGTTCCTTTCTGGCTTGCTAAGTGTTCTTGAGAAAAAGACAATGGGTGCTTCTCTCCCGTCCGTTAGGGCATTTCTGAGGACGGCACCTACGCCCAAAAGGTGAGGCGTCGCATGTGATGGTGAGGGGTAGAGTCTCATTGTACTGTATGAGGATGGCATCCGAGGTTAACAGGTCTTTTGTTTTCCTGAAAGCGGCGTCCTCACGTGTCCCCCAGGTCCATTTTGCCCGTTTTGTCGAGGAGCCTATGCAAAGGCTCCGCCGCGGTCGCCTTTTGGGGTAAGAATACATTATAAAAATTGAGCAGTCCCAGAAATGCCTGTAACTCTGTTTTGTTTTTGGGAGTCGGGGCTTCCTTGATGGCTTTCACTTTGTTTCCGGTTGGGTGGATGCCATGTCGGTCTAGGAGGTACCCCAGGAACTCAACTTGCTCTGTGTAAAGCTGGCATTTTTCCCTTTTTACTTTTAAACCGGCCCTCTTGAATTTTTCAAGTACCTCCCTTAGGCGACCCTCTAGTTCTTTCCGGTTGGCTGCTGATACTAGTACGTCATCGAAATAAGGGACCACCCTTTTATTCCTTGTAGGAGTCTCTCCATGAGGCTTTGGAAAATCCCGGAGCCACGCTGACTCCAAACTGGAGTCGGTTACAACGAAATGCCCCCGGTGGGTGACAATAGTCTGTGCCTCGGCGGTTTCTTCGTCGACCGGCAGTTGCTGATAGGCTTGTGCCAGGTCGAGCTTCAGCGAACTTTGCCCCCCAGTGAGTGAAGTAGATGTTGCACGACTGGGACGGGTATGCGCTTTGTTGCAAGGCGCAATTGAGGGTGGCCTTATAGTCCCCACAGATCCTTACTGACCCGTCTGGCTTAATTGGGGTGACTATTGGGGTCTCCCACCGGGCGTGATCAATGGGTTGCAGAACCCCCTGCTTGACGAGCTTGTCAAGCTGCTCGTCTATTTTTCCCCGTGGTGCGAAAGGCACCCGCCTCGGCTTTAGGCGATGGGGGCGATGTTTGGGTCTAGACTGAAGGAGATAGGGGCCTCGGTACTTGCCTAAAGTGCCGTCAAATACTTCTTGGAAGTCCTTAGCCAGCTGCTGCTCCCAGTCGGCTTCCTCAATGTGGTTTATTCCGGTGACCTCGATGCCCAGTGGTGCGAACCATTGGAGTCCTAGGAGGCTGGGTCGGTTCCGGTCCACGATTGTCAGGGGAAGATTTGCGGTGCGGCCTCTTGAAGGTCACCTCGAACTGTCCGGTCCCGATGACGGGATTCGGTTCCCTTGGTAGTCCTTGACTATCAATTTTTGGTTCTCCAGCCCTGCCTTGTGGATGTTAGGCACCAGCCGCTTGATTTCTTTCCAGGCGATCATGGAGAGGTAGGATCCGGAGTCCACTTCCATTTGGCAGGGCTCGCCTCGATGCTCACTTCCACATAGACCTTGCGGTTGTCGTTGGTCTCGGCGTGGCCAATCGTGACTGTCTGGTGGGTTTCCTCCCTTGTCGGTCTTCCCGTTTCGCCGGCCCCGGCTGTCTCTGTTCCAGCGAGTGTCGGCTTGGCGCCTCGGTGCCTGGGGTGTGTGTTGTCTCGCCTCCGGTTGCTTGATTCTCGGCGTCAGGGGCTGTAAGTTTTCCTAAGCCGGCAGACTCGCGCGATGTGGCCCCTCTTATTGCAATGCCGGCATGTCGCGTCGAAAAAATGGCAGTCTGCTCGGTAGTGGTTTCCCCGCACCCGCACTGAGTCCCCGACTTACGACTTCGTTGGTCTCGTCGGTCTCGTCCTGTCTAGAGCCGATGGACGTCTTCTTCTTCTCCTTCGTCCTGGGTGTCCGAGGCGGAGTCCAGGTCGCCGTGGTGTATGGCGGTCTCTCGGCGGCTTGTCTCGGGGTTGTCGGCGTGATCCCCGCTTCTCTGCCTTCCGCAGTCGGGCCGCTGATTTCTTGGTGGCTTCGGCTGCAGACGCTTCTCCCAGGGCGACATCGAGACTGATGTCGCCCTTTGCCATTAGGCGGCTCTTCAATGCCTGGTCCCGGAGACCTAGGACCACGCGGTCCCGGAGGATGTCGTCTAGTTCCTGGAACTCGCACATACCCCCGAGGTCCCTCAGAGCGGCTATGAAGTCGTTGATGCTCGTCCTGCCGCTGGTTCCGCCGGTAGAATTCGTCTCGCCGGATGAGAATGGGTACGGTGGGAGCGTAGTGGTTTTGGAGTAATGACGCAAGGTCGGCCCAGTCCATCGCCTTCACGTCGGCGGATTTGGCGAGGGCTTTCGCCATCTTGAACACTGCGGGCCCGCAGTGTGTCAGGAAAACGGCCCTTTTCTTGTTCCCGTTTGCGTCCTTCAAGTTGCTACTCTCGAGGAACATTTGGAAACGGTCTGCGTACGATTCCCCGTCCTCGGTAGCCGGGTTGAAAGGCGCGGGCGGAGTGAGGCCGGCCATCGCGTCGGTCTTTGTCTTCCTCCGGACACGTGCTTGGTGGTTCTTCCCTGAATCCCACCTTCGTCGCCAGTGTTGTGTCCGGCGCAGGAAGGAAGCTCGGAGTCAATGACAAGTTCAGCTCTTTATTGTGCTCCAGTTACATGCTTGCTGTAAGGAAAAAACCTGCGGCTTTTTATTCTCAAGCGCGGCGACGCGACCAATGACATTGTTTCGAATCTCCGCTCTTGGCTTGTCCAATCGCGGGAGATTCTTAACGGCCAATCGGTGCGGCTCGCCGGCCAATCCGGTCGCCGCGCTTTTAGCCAATCACGGCGCGGGGTTTACAAGAATGCTAATTAACTGTACAGAACATGTTCCATGTTACACCCAATACAAAGAACACAGTGAGAGTAGCAGTGAAATATAAAATTGAAGTAGCTTGATCTGGTTGCATGCTGGTTACAGACGGGGCATAGCCACAAAATGTTGCAGCATCAAGCTAATCTTGACAAGCTAAGTAGACGCAGACCTGGATAGTTCCCAGATGGATTACAGACAAGATTGGAAAGTTTAAAAAGCCTCTTGGAAAGGGGCAATAGCAAACTACAGTAGCATGCCATCGGGAGTCCTATTCAATTCAAGAGAGTATTTCATTAATGTCATTAATTAAACTTAAATGCTATTCTATTCCGGGATCTCAGTGGCTTACAAGAGGCTCTTAACCAAATGCCAATAAACAAATAATCAGTTGATCAGTGGGCCAAAGCTTCAGTTGTCCCCAAATATTTTTCTGGAGAACCAAGTCTTTAGGGTTGTTCTCAAATGGAAGAGGGAAAATGTCTCTCATAGGTCCAAGGGTAGATTTTTCTAAAGGAGAGGGCCATTATTGATATTATTTGGGCCCAAGTCAAAAATTATGGGATGACTCCCTCCTCCCCAGTTTCCTTTTTCCTCATTCTCACACATAAAACATAGGAAAGAAAAAAGCCTCCATCCCTCTCCCTCTCCCTCCTATATAAGTGATTGGAGAAACTTTTCCCATTCATTGAAGTGCAGTGCAAAACAACTTTTCCCTGAGGACGAAAAGCTGGGGAAGGTTAGTGTTTACATGTCTGCGGAGATTCTCAGTCATCCAGATCATTGTTGTCCCAAAGGTGCTTTTTCTAAAGGCAACTGGATTTTGTTTTTCCTTGAAGAAGTTTTGCTTCTCATCCAAGAAGCTTCTTCAGTTCTGAAAACGCTTATTGGATGAGCAGTGAAATGCCTTGAAGAAAAAACGAAGTCCAGTTGCCTTTAGAAAAAGCACCTTCAGGGTAAGTGTTTATAGGAGGAGAGCTGTCTGTTAGTCAATAGAAGCAAAAAAAAAGGGGGGGCGGTCTGGTAGCACCTTTTCTGCCTAACAAATGTTATTAAGCTTTTGTGAGCTGCATCTAATGAGGTAAGCTGCAACGAATCATGTCCTTCATCAGCACAGCAATTTTGACAGACTCTACTTACCAAGGAAAATAGGTGAGTATGGAATCTTGCAAGTACACCAGACAGTTGAGGAAGTAAAAAGAACATTGGAAGGGTATCAAAGGACAGTGAAGAAAATGTCTTCTGATTTTCTGGTCTTCCCACCCAGGGCTTTTACTGTAGTTCTGCTTGAGTCCATTCCACTTTTCAAGCTGTGTATCTAATGACTGGAATTGCCCAAGTGTTCATTGCCTTGGTGGTATTTTATTTATTTTATTTTATTTATATATTTTGTCAAGCGATTATAAGATAACAGGTATAAGTATATACATAGTTATGAATACATGAAATGGATACATGTTCTGTCCCACCTGTATCCACAGGTGAGAATCTCAAGTTACAGAGTTCAAATACTTTACACAAACAAAACCAGAGACAGAAGATTCAATTGCTCTGTTATCACAGTCCTTTGGCAATCCTCCTAAAATCTGTCTGGCAATTCTGTATAGTTCGTAAATCACAACGCTGTAGTCAGACGCACTTCTTTCCAAGGCAAAATCCACTTTGTTTCCAGCAAAGATTACGAACTCGTACGCTCCCTTATATCCTCTGAGAGAGGGCGTGTCAGTCTGATTAATTAATCCTTTGCTGGACGTCTCTTTTCTAATTGAGATTGATGTCTCAATCTTCTCCTAGTTCTGGCATCCAGCCAGCATCTGGCAGTTTAATCACCGCTTGAAGCCTCTGACACACTTTCCTGATTAACAGTTAACACCTGAGGTGCAATCAGGGAAGTAGATTCAGGGGAGGAGTGGACTCTGAAACCTCCAATAAATCAGGTTCATCTCTCAAATCCAACTCCTCTCCTCTACTTGACTCCCCTCTAAGTCACTTAATAATGCAGGCTCGAATCTCAGTGCCAGATCTTCTTCATCGCTCGAACCCACATGTGCTGACTGATCAGGTTCAAATCTCGGAGTCACAACAGATACATATAAGAAAAATAAAAAGAAACAATAGGACAGGGATGGTAGGCATGTTGGTGCGCTTATGCACGCCCCCTACAGATATTATTTCCATAAAACATCTTGATTTCTTCAGTTTTCACTATTTTTCCCCTTGGAAAAATATGGTGATGGTAAAAGTGGAGGAATCAGTACAATGACAAACAGGAGTAGTGTGATAGTGAGTCTCCTGGAAAGAGTCTTCTCTTGTTATTAACCTCTGACCAGCAATCGTGTCTTCCATTTTGCCATTGATTTTTGCATCTTCTGATGTTTCTACTGACTCCTGTTATTTTTGGGCACTTGATAATCCAATCATGTGGCAGGGAGTTGAACACCATCTTAATCAATCCAAGCTGCATTCAAGTTAGTCTTTCTTCTCTTTAGTGGTGGAATTCAAAAGTTTTTACTACTGGTTCTGTGGGCGTAGCTTATTTGGTGGGCATGGCTTGGGGGGGGGTCATGTGACTAGGTGGGTGTGGCTTATTTGGTGGGCGTGGCTTGACAGTCATGTGACTGGCTGGACGTGGCTGGGCGGTCATGTGACTGGCTGGGCATGGCCAAATCGACGTCACTGACTTCTTTGCCCTAATGACCTACAAACAAAAGATATACAAAAAGGTAGTTTATTATTTTGTGCACTTACTACTTAAATTAGAATAAAATAAGTACACAAGACAACGAAGGAGGTACACACAAGTACTTACATAAGAACAATGAAAGTGCTGTGTGTCTCCAATGTCACTGACTTCTTTGCCCTAATGAATGACCTGCAAAAAGAAGATATTTTGTTAAGTTTTTAATTTCATACACTTACTACTGAAATAAGAATAAATCAAGTTCACACATTTGGGAACAATTATCCCCAGATTTGTAGAAATAGAACAACAGATGTTTCAAGTTGGGAAAAGCTGTAATTGTTCCAGTTGGGATGAACATCTTGCCAAGGTTTAAGTTTTGGTTCCAAAGGATCCCAATGACAATTGGAAAAAAAAAAAACATTATGCCACTGGCAGAAATGAGCAACACATTTTATACAGTCCAAAAAAGATCCAGGAGAAAGCTCAAAAATTTGTAACACTTGAAATAATGAGATGACAGCCAGCCAGTTATGTTACCAGGCTAGTTGTTTAACCGGGATAAAAGATTGAATTGGAATCTCTGAAGGCTGGATTGATCAAAATTGCACTCAATGTTTTATTCAGAAAAAAAAAGTATAATATGCTCTACTAATGGTACATTTCTCTGGTGTTGGTTATCAGAATAAACCATTCATTCTCTATTGCATTATTACAAATAAAAGTAATCACAGTGGATGATTTTTTTTCCATATTTTGTGGCAATGTTATAAAATCCAATAATATAGGTGGCTACCTTTTCTAAATTAAATAATTAAATTTTATGTTCCCATAAAGTATATTCATCTGGCTTTTCCTAGGGCAAACACCTTAAATCAGGCAGAAAATATTGCAATTCATAATTTAGGACTTAAGCTATACTTGTTAATCACTATATAATAATCCCAGCATATCAATGCTTTTCAAATTTTCAAATTGTAGACTTATGTTAACATCCTTTTGAATTTTTAATTAATGTTACTATATTTGAAAATCTCCTTTTAATTTATTTTTCTTCATTATATTATTTTCTAGATTTTCTTTATAGTTGCAGAAGTAATAAATGAACAAAAAGACAATTTAAAAAATTGTAATTAATGAAATAATTAGGTTCATGTGCACTCTATAAAACTGTATGTATACGGTACATGGAGGTAGAAATCTGAAGATTTGTATAAAAAGCCAGTTTGGTGTAGCACTTAAGACATCAGGCTAGACACTAGGAGACTGTGAGTTCAAATCCTGCCTTAGACATGAAAGCCAGCTGGGTGATTTTGGCCCAGTCAATCTGTCTCATAGGTTTGTTGTTATTGGGAAAATAGAAGGAGGAAATAATATCAGGTTTGTTCACTGCTTAACATTGTTGATAAAAATAATAAATATAGGAAATAAATAAATAAAAATAAATAACATAGTTCGTGGATATATAATACTCTTCATTTGTAAATTACATTGAGTCATGCCTAAACACAAAGAGAGAGGGAAGATATTTCACCTCCTGCTTTGCTGGAATGTGAGTGCAAAAAGGCTTGCTCTGCCCTTAGACACTTTCTGTGCAGCCTAAAAGGGCAATAAGCACAGCAAGGATGGGATATTCTTTTCCACTACATCACCTCATATGTAGAAATATGTAGAAAGTTGAGAATGTAATAATTATTCATAAAAACTCATAGATATGATATACGTATTGTGCAAATGTGTGGGAATCAGTTAAACAAAGAAAGGAACATGATCTAGGTTTTTATCCACCAAATGGCGTTTGATGAACCACAAAACAGAATTCAAAGAATCTTTGAATCTCAGTTGCTGTTGCAGTGTGTTCTCTACGTGGGAGAGAAGGGATCTTCTTTATTTCTTTTTTATCCATAATATACCATGAAAATATTTGTTGATGCCCCCAACCTCTGGAGGAGAAAATGGAGGTCCGAAAGACAGCTCTTTAAAAAAGGGAGGGAACTACCACAGTGGAATGAAGAGCCAGCAGCAGACTTCATTCGAAGCAAAGAGAGGAATTGGATCACCCACAAGTTACAGAAAGTTCCTCTTCCTATTCTTTCTTACTATTCTTTTTTTAATTTGTATTAGATTTTACAATTGTAATTATAACCGTCAAAATTACTACTAAAAATATTTGTTGATAACAGTAGCGTTAGATAAACAATCATTTTGTTGCCGAGGCTTGGAATCCATAGCACTGGAAAACTTGGAAACCCCAGTCTTCCATAATGGTGAGCAAACACAATTATCTTGATTGATCCCATTTTCCAGAGCTTACTGGAAGAATGGGTGAACTGGCAACTGGTGAAGCCCAAATCAGCAAGTTTCAAAAGTAGCCATGTTTCCTCAGCATGTAAGATGGACAAAATGAAAAGAATCAAATTGCAATCATGAATGTCAGTTTGCATACATCACCCCTACTTCTGTGCCGAACTTCCCCCAATGGGGGAAGTCTGACATCACTGACTTTTCCTCATTGAATATCTAACACCTCTCCCCCCTGGAAGAAGCATTCATCCGATCAGCTCTCACAGACATAATCATGTAAGTAGGAGGGACTCCTGTGAGTACAACTGGACCTTCGCAGTTCACCCCCACCAGTGGTGGCAACCTGATTAGTTGGGTCTGTTGTCACTCCAGAGCCAGCCTCAGGGTTTTTCAGGGGCAGGGCTGGCTCTGACGGAATAGAGGGCTCTGAGTTTCTTTGCTGGATTTCCCCCCCTTCAGCTAAATTATCCTGTGGCGCACTTGAGTTTGAGGCCCACCCTAGAGTGGGGAGGCTTGTGTTTTCAGTATTTGTAGTTGTTAGGGTTGGTCTTACCTCTCTATGTTGTGTTTCTGTTTCTGAGGTTTTCTGGTCATTCAGATTCCGTTCCAATCATCCCCGGAGTTGGTCTATGTGTCTGCTCCATATTTTCCCATCTTCTAGTTCTACTCTATAAGATCGGGGGCCTGTGACTTGCACTACTCATTCAGGGACCCATGGGGGCCCTCTGCATAGTTGTGAGCATAGACCGATTGACCTATGTTCAAATATCTGCATTTACTCGTTGAAGCTGCGGGTGTGCTTGGACTGTAGTGTGGGTGTAATCTATCTAGCTCTGATCTTAACTTCTGCCCCATTAAAAGTTCTGCTGGACTTCTGTGTGTGGTGGCCGAAGGTGTGATATGTTGTATCATTAAGAATTTGTTGATTTTCATTTGCCAATCCCCTGGTCCCATTTTTGCTAAGGTTTCCTTCGTGGACCTTACAGCTCTCTCTGTCTGCCCATTATTCTGGGCATGTCCAGGTGCTGATAATGCGTGGCGGATTCCCTGTTCAGCTAGGAAACATTCAAAATTGTTTGCTGTGAATTGGGGCCCATGTGTGGCAAACAATTTCCTCAATACCTTAATCACAGCGTCTGCTGTGGTGGTTTTCCTGATCGTTACTTCCACCCACTTTGAATATGCATCAACAGTTATAAGAAATGTTTGCTCCTGCATTGGCCCTGCCAGGTCTATATGTATTCTAGACCAAGGTGCTTTTGGTGATTCCCATTCTAGGGTTGGTGCTGAAGGGAGTGCGGGTCTAGATTCCTGACAAGGCGTATAACCTACAACCCATTTTTCAATTTCCTTATCCATTCCTGCCCACCAAGTATAACTTCTGGCTAATGCTTTCATTCTTACTATCCCTGGGTGACCCTCATGCAACATTCTTAAGACTTGTTCTCTAAGTGTCTCAGGTATCACAACTCTGTCCCCCCACAACAAACACCCTTTAATTACAGACAGTTCATTTTGCCAAATTTTAAATGGTTTAAAGTCACCTTCCAGCACTTCTTCTGGCCATCCCCTCAACACCCAGTTTAAAATAGGCACCAGAGTTTTGTCTTTGGCTGAGTGTTTGGCTATCTCTGATACTGTGATAGGGCCAGTGGCAATGTCTTCAATGAGGAGTATGGATGTGGCTGGAGCTGGGTCTTCAACAGGCTCTGGAAGGGGGCAATGGCTGAGTGCATCTTGCTTGGTCGATGTATATGACGATAGTTATATGCAGCTAAGAAAACAGTCCATCTTGTCATTCTAGGGGACAATATGTTTGTTGTTGGTTTGTTTCCTGCTATGATGCCTAGGAGTGGTTTGTGGTCTGTAACTAGTTCAAATTGTCTCCCATAAAGATATTCGTGAAAACGCTTAATGCCTGCTACTACAGCCAGTGCTTCCTTATCTAGCTGGCTGTAATTCCGTTCAGCTTTGGATAAAGTTTTTGAGTAGAAAGCAATGGGTGCTTCTCTGCCATTCAGGAATTTATGGCTGAGAACAGCCCCTACCCCAAAAGGAGATGCATCACATGTTAGTGAAAGAGGTAATGTTTCATTATATTGTACTAGAACACTGTTAGAAGTTAGGAGTCCTTTTATGGATTCAAATGCAGTTGCTTCTCTGTGCCCCCAAGTCCATTCTGCATTTTTATCAAGAAGTCTGTGAAGTGGTTCAGCAACTGTTGCTTTCTGTGGTAGAAAAATACTGTAAAAGTTTAAAAGTCCCAGGAAAGCTTGTAATTCTGTTTTGTTTGTTGGAGTGGGAGCTTCCTTAATTGCTCTTATTTTACTATCAGTGGGGTGTATACCTGTCTCATCAATTAGATATCCCAGAAATTCAACACTTGGTACTGCTATGTGACATTTCTCTTTTTTGAGCTTAAGGCCAGCTTCTTGAAATCTGCTCAAGACTAGCCTTAGTCTTTGTTTAAGTTGTTCTTTGTCCTCTGCTGCCACGAGGACATCATCAAAATAATCGCCCCCACAGTGCCCTGTAGTAGGCGTTCCATTAAGATTTGAAATAGTTCAGGGGCTACGCTGACCCCAAATTGCAGTCTTTTGCCTTTGAAAGCACCCCTGTGTGTTACAATGGTCTGAGCTTCTGCTGTTTCTTCATCCACAGGTAACTGCTGATAGGCTTGAGCCAAGTCTAATTTGGCAAAAAAATTCCCCTTTCCTATTGAATGCAATAGATGTTGTACAACTGGCACTGGGTATGCGCTCTTTTGCAATGCAGTATTAATTGAAATTTTATAATTAGCACAGATTCTGATTGACCCATCTGGCTTAACTGGAATGACTATAGGGGTCTCCCACTTAACGTGATCAGCTGGCTCTAGTACTCCCTGGGCTATAAGTTTATCTAATTGTTCATCCACTTTGGGTCTCAAGGAGAAAGGGACTTGCCTTGGTTTTATTCTGACAGGGGGAACTTTTGGATCAAGGTTGAGGGAAATAGGGATCCCCTTATACTTGCCTAGGGTTCCGTCGAACACATCCTTGAATTCAGTCTGCAGGTCCTCTCTCATTTGATTGTGCTCCTATGCTTGCATGGTGTGGATGGTCACCTCGACTCCTATGGCTCTAAACCATTTTATTCCGAGGAGGCTTGGTATTTTTTTGTCCATGATGGTTAAAGGCAATTCACCGGTGAAGTTTCTGAATTTTACTGGAAAAATTCCTCTTCCTAACATGGGAATTCTGTTCCCTTGGAAATCTTTTAGTATTAAACGTTGTGGTTTTACTTGTTGTCGAGTTATGCCAGGGATTGCTTCTTTTATAGTTGTCCAGGACACCATAGATATGTAGGATCTGGAGTCAATTTCCATATCACAAGGTTTTTCTCCTATTATCACTGTGATGTTGAATTTGTTTGATTTATGGTGATCAGAATGCCCCACTATTGTGTGTTCATAGTCTCTGTCCTTCTCCATTCTATTCTCTTTCCTCCTGTAATTTGAATGAGGAGGTCTCTGGAATCCCCTTTGTTGTGGGCTATGTGGATGATTAGGGAACCCTGCTTGTCTCTGACTGGAGTATGCTGGCAGATTTGCTCTGCATGCTTTAGCAATATGCCTCCTTCTCGCATCGGCGGCAGATTGTATCCCTGAATTTGCAAACCACCTGGGGGTGGTTCCCTTTACAGCCTGCACACCATAGGGGTCTCTGGCTCATTCCTTGGGGCCCTGATCTTCTATCAGGTTTTACTCTATGTTTTTCTTCCTCCTCTTCTTTGGAGAGTTCTCCAATCTCCCACTCTCCCTGATATTTACTGGTCGTCCCCCATGCTGAGTGAACGCTCTCAGATTTCTCAATTTCAGCTGCTGGTTTTTCCGAGATTTCTGCTGCTCGGGCTTCCTCTATTACTTCTTTTAAAGAGTTGCTCTTTTTAGTTATCAGCTTCCTTTGCAATCTCAGGTCCCTCATTCCAACTACAATTCTATCTCTTAAAGTTATTTCCACATTTTCAAACTCACAGCCTGCAGCAATATCTCGTAGATTTGTAACGTAATCATTTATGGTCTCACCTGGTTTCTGTTCTCTGCGGTAAAAGTCAAGTCGGTGAGCCAGTGATGATGCAGCGGGAGCATAATGTTCTTCTAACATCTTCTGTAATTCTTTCCATTCCATTGTTTCCACATCTTTGGGAGCAGCTAGGATTCTAGCCATTTTGTAGAAGCGATTTCCACAATATCCCAGGAATAGAGCTCTCTTCCTCTGTTCTGTTGCATCCTGCAGTGAATTTGCTTCTAAAAACATTCAAAATTGTCCCATGTACGCGACCCAGTCATGCTTTTTTGGATCAAAAGGTTCTGGTTGAGCGTGGGTGGACATTCTGATGATAAGCACGGTGATAGCAGCGTTCTGTTCTTAGAATTTTCCATCTTTGCCTCGTTTCCTTTGTTCTCTTCTAGTATCCCATCCTCATCGCCGGTGTTAGATATAGGCTAGATTGAAGAGGCAGGACAACAGTAGAAGGAAAGGATTTCTTTACTTAGCTCTGAGCAAAAGACTGCTGCCCAGTGTGCCTGCTGTTCTTTTTACAGGCTGCTGTCCACAATTTCAGCCACTGATGGCTGTTCATTTTTGCGCCTGGAAAATGAACCAATGGGGGAAGTTTGACATCACTGACTTTTCCCCATTTAATATCTAACAGACCAGATAGATTATTGGTACATCACAGAGTTCTGATGGAGCTGGTATATGTGATCTTGGAATTATTGAACCCTATCTTTCAAAGATCCTGGGGGACCAGGGAACTACTAGAGGACTGGAAAAGAACTGATGTGATTCCCACCTTCAAAAAAAGGGAAAAAATGGATCCAGGAAACTACAAACCAACCAGCCTGACATCAATACCTGGGAAGTATCCTGAGAATACCTAGAAGCAAGCAAAGGTATAAAGAGAAGTCAACATGGGTTTGTTAAAAACAGACCATGCCAAACAACTCTTATTTCATTCTTTGATAAAGTGACTAAATTAGTGGATGAGTGAAATGTTGTGAGCATAGTATATTTGGATTTCAAGATAGTTGATAAAATGGATCACAACTTGCTTTTTAATAAGTTAGAAAAATATGGGATAGACAGCATTACCACAGGAAAGATTTGTAAGTGGCTGACAAACCACACTCACATAGTCCTCAATGGAATTATATCTACATGGAGAGGAATAAGCATATTCTGTAATATCTTCATAAACAATTTAGATTAGGGAATAGAAAGGGAACTCAACAAATTCGCAAGTAATACCAGACTGGCAGGAATAGCCAATATTTAGATAGGCTTTAAATCCAGAAGATCTTGACAGATTTGAACCTTGGGCCACAAAATAAAATTAGTGGTGAGAAAACTAAGGTTTTACACTTAGGCAAGAAAAACCTAAGATATAGAATAGGTGGAACTTGCCTTAATAGCAGCATCTGCAAGAGACATCTAGGACATCTGTCTTAATTGGTGGATTTTTGTCTGGTTTGCCAAGTTGTCATAGTAGCCATGCAAGGATTGATCAAATTACATGGCAAGAAAAAGAAATCAGAGTCAAAAAGGACCTTATGGCACAGAATTTTCTGATCATTCAAGTAGCGGCAGTTGCTTTGAAATATACTGGAGTCATTTCAGTCTATAAAATTCCTTATAATTTTTGCTTAAAAGTGCTTACTAAAAGGAAATGGATTAGACTGGAGCAATTTTGACATTACTACTATTTATTCTTGCAACTATGTTCCTTTTGAAAAAAGGCAGTTCCTGGAATAACAACTCCCGCAATCTCCCTCCGGGGCCCAGGACCATACCCATCTTGGGAAATCTATATATGATGGATCTGAAGAAGCCTTTAAAAACAATGATAGAGGTAAAGCCTGATGATTAACAAACATGAATATTCTTTGCAACAACTTGTTGGGATGGGATAAAAACTTGGAATTTTGTTCAGGTAAGCCTGGGGTGGGCTGAGAGCCACATAGAGTAGACTTTGTAATACTTGCAATATGTATTTTGTAGTAGTGTAGCACTGGCTTATTAAAATAGTTTTTTTTCCTTTAATATGCCTTATTTTTCCTTTTCTCCCTGTTTTAAATGTATTGTTAATAATTGGCCATAAGCCCAGCCTAGCAAAAAGCATGGGAAAAAAAACTTTCTTTTAGAAACTGGGACTTGGTTAAAGTGCTTGAAAGAAAAAACAGTTTCAATGTTCAGCTAATGAACAAAACAAGTATTAGTTGGAAAAGTGCTGTGAATGTATCTTATCGATGCCCATTCTGACATTTCCCTCCTTGAAAATGTTTTACTTTTATTCAGAATATAATGCTCTTTTCAATCATTATGCTTACATAATATTGGATGTCTAATTTTTCATGATGTAATCGGGCAGATGATTTTCCTTAAGCCAATCAGTTTTTCGTTACCAATCAGAAGTTTCTTTGTTGTGCAAATTATAAAAATTAATGTAAGTTTTTGTTCCAGGTTTATTTCTCAGAAGGGAATCATTGTTAATTGAAATGTTTCAAATAAATCGTAAATTAAATTTTTTAAAAGTGGAAACTTAAATGACAAACCTCCACAGGTCTGAAAATGACATTTAGTGCTGCTTATGTATATGTGAAATATGGTTTGTGTGCATATGTTAAGGTTATTATTTTAAAGGCATGGAGGGTGGGACACCTTCTAACAATAAACAAAAAGACCTTATTCAAAAAGATTTTGGAAAGTGGAGCTCATTGGCTTATCAAAATTCCCTGAAATAATAATAATGCAGTAATAATAATTATTCTGCCTGAAATTTGTTTGTGGAATTGTTTATGCAAGCAGTTGAGTGGTTGTACAATGGAGGAAAAATGTGCCAGTATGCTGATGTTAAATTAAGTTAGTGTGAATGTGTACATGTGTTGGAGAGAGAGAGGGAGAGAGGGAGGGAGAGAGGGAGGGAGAGATATATTATCAGATTCTCCTTTATGAAATTCTACTATATATTTCAATACTGCATGGTCAAGGCACCTGTATCCTTTGTGCAGGTTTCATCTTCATAGTATGTCCTGCACAAATGAATCTTTTTTCCAGTTTAACATATAATATCTAGTGTGTGAGAATCTTTTTCTTAATCTTTCTTATTACATAAGCATTTTTAAATTTATATTAAATTAGATCATATGAAAATTAAAAATTGTAAAGAAGAATATACTATCACAATTTTCAATAGAAGAGAAAAAGGAAATGCCATCTTCTCCCCTTTGAATTTTGATTCATAGTTTCTTCTAACAATCTTCTACATATTTAAGTCTAATTATTGATCAAAATGGTCTCTTGTTTCCTTTCTGCTGAATTCCAGTGGTCAAAAGAATATGGTCCCATTTTCCTCCTCAAACTGGGATTGCAGGAGATGGTGGAGCTGACTGGCTATGAGAGGTGGGACTTGCCTTTATAGCAGCATCTGCAAGAGACATCTTGGAGTCCTAGGAAGCAGCCACTTAAATATGAGCCAACAGTGTGCTGCAGCCATCAAAAAATCAATATAAGCATAGGCTACATTAACAGAGGGATAGAATCAACATCACATGAAGTGTTAATACCATTTTATAATGCCTTGGAATGACCACACTTGAAATTCTGCATCCAGTTTTAGTCACCATAATATAAAAAAAGATGTTGAGACTCTGAAAAAAGTGCAGAGCAGATAAAAAAAAATGATTGGGGGGTAGATGTTAAGACCTATGAAGAACGGTTGCATTAATTGGGTTTGTCTAGTCTAGTGAAAAGAAGGAGTAGGGGTGACATGATAGGAGTTTTCCAATATTTGAGGAGCTGCCACAAAGAATAGGGGGTCAACCTATTTCCCAAAGTACCAGAAGGCAGGACAAGTAATCAAGGAGAGAACCAACCTAGAGCTAAGGAGAAATTTCCTGATAATGAAGATAATTAACCAGAGGAATGGTTTCCCTCTGGAAGTTGTGGGAGCTCCGCCACTGGATGCTTTTAAGAAGAGATTGGACAGGAGGGCGGAGCTGGTGTCGTGACGATATGGCATGCGATCTTGGAGGTCTGAGAACGCTGCCGATATCTTTGCTCCTGGAAAGTCCAAACGGATCTAAACCGTCCCAAAGAGATGGTGAATGTAAAGAGCACATCCTGTTGATCCCAGGGATACCGCAAAGTTCCTGGTAGATCCAGGAGAAGCTCTTTTGCCAGTGGCAAAGAGGCAGCCATTAAAGCTGCTGAAGTTGGGACAGCTCTGAAATGAAAGAGAACAGAAAGAGAAGTGTGCCGGTTTGGTGAGAATTTTTTCTTTACTTTAAGATTTGAAAGGACACCCTAAGGAAAAGAAAGAATCTGTGAAATTTTAGACAGAAGTGATTAAGCGACGATTTTAAACAGGAAGTCAAAGTAATACTTTTTTTTCTCTTTGCTGGATTTTTTATATATGATTTTATATTTTGAAACTGGACTGGCTTTTTTTCCTACCTATTCTTTCTCTCCTTTTTGACTTTATAATATTTTAGGCTAGAGACTCCCTTCTAGTCATCTTTTTAAATATCTTTTTCCCTTTTTAATTAATTTTTATTATATCTTGTTTGGAAAAGGAGGGGGAAAGTGAAAGCAGAAGAAACTTTGTAACATTGCCAACTAGAGGCTTGGAAATATTCTATCTCTTTTTTTTCTTGACCGGACAAAGCTGAGAAAGAATTGAGACTTTTTTTTCAAGAACTTTGCCTGTTTGATAAGATAGAGGGAAGAGCATGGGAGAGTATTATTGCAGGTGCTCTTCTGGGTTTCTATGAATAGCTGCAGTCTGGTGTTGAAGTTTACAGAAAAAAAAGACGATAAGACTTTGGAGAAGAGAGTTATAAATTTTAACAAAAGCCTTGGATAACTAAACAAGGTGCAGTGTGCTCTTTTTACTTTTCTTAAGCTGGGCTATTTCTTACTTTCACAAACCCCCTCCTTACTAGCTTACTTTTTGTAATAGCTATTTGGATCTTTGGCCTTTTGGAACTTGTTTTTATCTTTCTTTTTGTTTTTAAGTCTAATTTTTACGTTTGCATTTTATTTTAAAGGAAAAGTTTTAGTATTAATGTTTTCCTTCTTTTTTCTTTTCTTTTTTTTTAAGGGAGCAGTCTCTTTTTTCCCCTCTCTCTCTCCCTCCTTTGTATTTTTTTTTCTATTTACCTTCCATATTTTTTTTTGTGGCTTTCTTTTTTTTAATGTATCCTTTTATACCTGAGACTTTTTAATTGGATTAAAGTGTTGAAGAACCTGAAAAACTTCTTTTTTTTCTTCTTTAGGTTTTTATTTTCTATTTTTCTTTGGTAAATCTCCAATTTACAAAAGTTCATTAAGTGACCCTTCGAGTTACAATGTTAGTGAAAAAATTGACTCATGACCACTTTTCACACTTAACAATGCCCTGAATGACAATCAAGAAGAATTGTATAGAAAATTACATATGAAAATAATCGAACTGGACTATGCTAATATACTTATGATGGGAGATTTTAATGGAATTGTAGACAATAAATTGGACTATACAGCACAGAAAACAACAAAGCAAAACAGAAAGACTCTCCCTAAATCTTTTTTTTAAAATGATAGATGAAATAAATTTAAAAGATACATGGAGAGAAAGAAATGCTAAGACTAAACAATACACCTTCTATTCAAACATACATTTATCATGGTCCAGAATAGATATGATATGGATGTCAACAGAATTGTTAGCTAATATCCAAGAAATAAATATTGAAACAAGTACTTGGGCAGATCACAATCCAATGACAATTACATGGAAAGGACAAAGAAGAAGATCTAAATGGATGTTAAATAATACTATATTAAAGGAAAAAGACTTCATACAGAGGATGGAGAAAGAACTGCCTTTTTTCTTTAGAGAAAATAAAAAAGAAGACACATCAATGCAGAATGTATAAGATACAATGAAGGCATATGCCAGAGGCTTGATAATAGACTATACAAGGAAAAGAAATACCACGAAAAGACTAGCCTCTAAGACATTAGAGGATGAGTATAAAGGACTTGAAAAAGAGCTGCAGAAAATGCCACAGAAAAAGGACATTAAGTTAAAAATGGGTATAATTAAACATAAAATGGGACTAATGGAAAAAGAAGAAAATCAGCACAGAAAATCAGAGGTGCAAAACAGAACTACTTTGAAGATGCAAATAAACCAGGTAGATGGTTAGCATATAAATTGAGAAAGGAGAAAGAATCAAGGAAAATATTGCAATTAATAGATGATCAAGGCCAAGTTTGCTATGGAAGTAAAGAGAAGAAGAAAATTATACGAGACTATTATGGGAAACTATACACACAAGAGAATATTGATGAAGAAAGAGTTAAACATACTTACAGAATGCTAATCTACCCCAGATACCTAAAGAGATGGAAACAATGTTAGAAAGCAATATAACGATGATGGAGTTAACTGAAGCACTTAAGAAGCAAAATAATGGAAAGGCACCAGGCCCAGATGGACTTCCGGCAGAATTTTATACAATGCTACAAGAATCGTTGAACCTTCCATTGCTAGAAGTTATGAATGAAGTTATGTTAAAGAAGAAGATACCCAAATCATGGTCAGAAGCTTATATTACACTTGTCCCAAAAGAGGAGGTCAATCCATTACAAATCAAGAACTATAGACCTATTTCCTTACTAAACACAGATTATAAAATTTTTGCTTTAATATTGGCAGAAAGATTTAAATACCTAAACAATTTTATCCACCCTGATCAAAATGGATTTCTGCCAAAGAGATAAATTAAAGACAATATGAGAGTAATCTTGGACACTTTGGAATACTACGAGGCACACCCTGGAAAACAAATGGCTTTGATATTTTTAGATGCACAGAAGGCATTTGATAATGTGAATTGGCAATTCATGTTATTACAGCTGGAACAGATGGGCTTTGGTAAAATTTTTATCCAAGCAATAGAAGCTATATATCATAATCAAATGGCAAAGGTAATGATAGAGGGAGAAATGACAGCCTCTATCAATATAAGAAAAGGAACAAGACAAGGGTGCCCACTATCACCTTTGTTGTTTGTGTTAACCTTGGAAGTATTAAACAGAAATATTAGAGAAGAAAAGGATATAAAAGGGATGAAAATTAAAAAGGAAGAATTTAAGTTGCAAGCATTTGCAGATGATCTGGTTTTCATTTCAGAAGACCCACTAGAAACAGCATCAAAATTGATAGAAAAGATAGAGGTATATGGAAAGGTGGCTGGTTTGAAAATAAATAAAGACAAAACAAAGATTTTGACAAAGAATATGCTATCAAGACAAAAGGAAGAACTGGCGGATGTATTGAAAATCCAGGTCACGAATAAGATTAATTACTTGGGGATACATTTGACAGCAAGATGTATTACACTAAAAGAGAATAACTATATTAAACTTAAGCAGCAGATAGCTCTAGATTTGGCGAAATGGGAAAATTTACAACTGTCATTAATAGGGAGATATCAACAATCAAGATGAATATATTACCTAGAATTTTATATTTGTTCCAAACCATTCCAGTTAGGCTTGGAAAAGATTATTTTGAAGATTTAAATAAAATTGTGTTGAAATATATATGGCAAGGTAAGAAAGCGAAAATAAAGTTAAAACTTTTGCAAGACGCCAGAATAAGAGGAGGATTTGGTTTGCCTAATTGGGAGTTGTATTACCAAGCTACAAATTTGATGTGGGTTAAGGAATGGATAACATTAAGAAATACTAGATTGTTGACATTAGAAGGACATGATCTGTTGTTGGGGTGGCATGCTTTTCTATGGTATAAAGGAACTAAAACACAGGGGTATTTTAGAAGACATTATATACAGGAGTCTCTGTGGTTAAACTGGGAGAAGACCAAAAGGCAATGTTATTTGAAAATTCCAATCTCACTATCGACTATTGAAGCATTTTCTTATCCTATAATATATAAAAAGGAACAAACAGCTAGATACGGTGAAATATTGAATGAAAAGGGTGAATCTATGCAAAATTTAGAGGAAAAGGGTATAAAGATGAATTGGTTTTCATATGCGCAAATACATTCAAGGTATGACAAAGATTCTAAAACAGAAGGCTTCTATGATAAACTGACTGATTTAGATAAGATTTTGACAGGTACTGATGAAAAGGTGATTAAAAAATGTATGGATATTTATTAGAAATTAAACCAGAAGAAGAACAAGTTTAAGAAACTATGATTGCTTGGGGGAAGAATTTTGGATATGGGATTGATCTAGAGAAATGGCAAAAATTGTGGTCTCAAAATTATAAAATGACAATGTCAACAGCATATAAAGAAAATTTGTATAAGATGTTTTACAGGTGGCATTTTCCCCCCGACAAGAATAGCAAGAATGTTCAAGAACAAATCTGAAAAATGTTGGAAATGTCATCAGATACCTGGCTCATATTACCATATGTGGTGGACTTGTGCGGATGCCAAAAAATATTGGACTAAAATCCACATGTGGTTGGAAAAAATGACAAAAAAGCATATAGACTTGAAACCAGAGATATTTTTATTGGGAATTTTACCTGAAATATATAGTAAAGAATTGAAATATCTGATTGTAAATGTATTAACAGTGGCTAGGATTGCATTTGCCAAAAACTGGAAAAATGAGAAAATACCATCACAGGAGGAAATTATTAATAAAATATTGGAATGTGCTGAAATGAGTAGATTGACATTTGAAATCAGAGAACAGGATGACAAACAATTTTATAAAATTTGAGTTCTATTCTATCAACGGTTAAACAATAAAACATGGTAATGAAATATGTAGATCTTTAGAAAATAATAAATATATAAAGATGTATTTTTTTCTTATTATATCCACAAAATGATTGTAGGATAGATTTGAGATGATGATATGAACTGTCATAAAACAAATTAAGTAAAATATGGATTATTTCCTAAAACATGAATGAATAATAGTATAGTCAAATGATTGATTAACAATGATATTAATGTATTTAATATTTGATTGAAAATATGAGAATATATACAATGTAATTGTAATTGAAGACTACGAAATGGAAGCACAAAACAATTTGTAAACCAACCGACACACTGTATGTATATATATGGAAGATGGCTTGATGTTTTTATGTTTTGTTTGTCTATGTTTGTTTGTTTTGTTTGTTTGTCTATGTTTGTCTTAAAAAACAATAAAAAAAATTGAAAAAAAGAAGAGATTGGACAACCATTTGCCCAGAATGGTATAGGGTCTCCTAAGCAGGGGTTTGGACTAGAAGTCCTCCAAAGTCCCTTCCAATTCTGTTACTCATGGGGAAACATTGAGCTGAACAGCTATTCATTTCATAGTAATTATTTTGATACCATTTATTTATGTATCTATGTATTTGTATATCAGTCATATTTATAGTGAAATATTCATTCCTGAAGATTCTGCTCGATATTTTTATAGGCATAAAGATTTCACAATTCCTCCTAGAGATTATTCTATGCATCTGTCTTTAAAGGTGGATTTTTGTCTGTGCAGCACAAAGATTTGCCAAACTGGTTTGCCAAGTTGTCATAGCACCCATGCAAGGACTGATCAAATTACACGGTAGGAAATAGACATCAGAGTCCAGAGTCCTTATGGCACAGAATTTTCTGTATCATTCAGTAGTGGCAGTTGCTTTGAAATATACTGGAGTCATTTCAGTCTACAAAATTCCTTATAATTTTTGCTTAAAAGTGCTTACTAAAAGGAAATGGATTGGACTGGAGCAATTTTGACATTACTACTATTTATTCTTGCAACTATGTTCCTTTTGAAAAAAGGCAGTTCCTGGAATAACAACTCCCGCAATCTCCCTCCGGGGCCCAGGACCATACCCATCTTGGGAAATCTACATATGATGGATCTGAAGAAGCCTTTAAAAACAATGATAGAGGTAAAGCCTGATGATTAACAAACATGAATATTCTTTGCAACAACTTGTTGGGAATGGGATAAAAACTTGGAATTTTGTTCAGGTAAGCCTGGGGTGGGCTGAGAGCCACATAGAGTAGACTTTGTAATACTTGCAATATGTATTTTGTAGTAGTGTAGCACTGGCTTACTAAAATAGTTTTTTTTTCTTTAATATGCCTTATTTTTCCTTTTCTCCCTGTTTTAAATGTATTGTTAATAATTGGCCATAAGCCCAGCCTGGCAAAAAGCATGGAAAAAAACCTTTCTTTTAGAAACTGGGACTTTGTGGAAGTGCTTAAAAGAAAAAGAAAATCAGAAAGAAAGAAAGAAAGAAAGAAAGAAAGAAAGAAAGAAAGAAAGAAAGAAAGAAAGAAAGAAAGAAAGAAAGAAAGAAAATAGTTTCAGTGTTCAGCTACTGAACAAACCAAGTATTAGTTGGAAAAGTGCTGTGGATGTATCTTATCGATGCCCATTCTGACATTTCCCTCCTTGAAAATGTTTTACTTTTATTCAAAATACAATGCTCTTTTCAATCATTATGCTTACATAATGTTGGATGTCTAATTTTTCATAATGTAATCGGGCAGATGATTTTCCTTAAGCCAATCAGTTTTTCGTTACCAATCAGAAGTTTCTTTGTTGTGCAAATTATAAAAATTAATGTAAGTTTTTGTTCCAGGTTTATTTCTCAGAAGGGAATCATTGTTAATTGAAATGTTTCAAATAAATCGTAAATTAAATTTTTTAAAAGTGGAAACTTAAATGACAAACCTCCACAGGTCTGAAAATGACATTTAGTGCTGCTTATGTAGAATGTGGTTTGTGTGCATATGTTAAGGTTGAGTTATTTTAAAGGCATGGAGGGTGGGACACCTTCTAACAATAAACAAAAAGACCTTATTCAAAAAGATTTTGGAAAGTGGAGCTCATTGGCTTATCAAAATTCCCTGAAATAATAATAATGCAGTAATAATAATTATTCTGCCTGAAGAAAGCATGGAGTGAAATTTGTTTGTGGAATTGTTTATGCAAGCAGTTGAGTGGTTGTACAATGGAGGAAAAATGTGCCAGTATGCTGATGTTAAATTAAGTTAGTGTGAATGTGTACATATGTTGGAGAGAGAGAGGGAGAGAGGGAGGGAGAGATATATTATCAGATTTTCCTTTATGAAATTCTACTATATATTTCACTAATACATGGTCAAGGCACCTGTATCCCTTGTGCAGGGTACATCTTCATAGTATGTCCTACACAAATGAATCTTTTTTCCAGTTTGACATATAATATCTAGTGTGTGAGAATCTTTTATTACATAATAATTTTTTAATTTATATTAAATTAGATTGTATGGAAATTAAAAATTGTAAAGAAGACTATACTATCACAATTTTCAATAGAAGAAAAAAAAAAGAAAATACCATCATCTCCACCCTTGAATTTTGACTCATAGTTTCTTCTAACAATCTTCTACATATTTAAGTATTATTGTTGATCAAAATGGTCTCTTGTTTCCTTTCTGCTGAATTCCAGTGGTCAAAAGAATATGGTCCCATTTTTCGCATCAAATTGGGATTCCAGGAGATGGTGGTACTGACTGGCTATGAGACGGTTGTAGAGGCTTTAGTGAACCAGGGAGATGTATTTGCAGAGAGAGCCTTTGTCCCCTTTTTTGAGGATGTTGCAAAGGGCTTTGGTGAGTTGTTTCATTTTGGATTGTAGCTGGCATTCGATACGCAATCACTGCCATAGAAGCATTTTCATAGGTAGTAACACAAAAGGTTTAGGAAGCTTGTGGAAATCCAATCCAGAATGTGACCCAGATAAAATCTTTCTTTAACCAGTTTGACTACATCTAGTCATTACGAGGGGAAGCTAGAGAATAAAAAGACAAGACAGCCTTACAATCAAAACAAATCCACAACATGTTTGGTTCTGTTTGTTTTGCAGATTTAGGGTGTGGAAGGTCCTGGCATTTTGTATGCATTTTTCAGTATCTGTATCCTCAGATACATATTTTTTCTGCTGTAGAGAACCAGGCTGATGCATTTGCAGGGAGACCTACCACCCCCCCTTTTTTGAAGAAGCAACAAAAGGATTTTGTGAGTTATTTCATTATGTATCATTGTCAACAATCCTTTATGATCAGTATCATGAGGAAATATTCCCCTAGCTTTTCACCAGCAAAACCTCAGGTGAGTGAGGCAGCTTTTGCAAACCCAAACAGGATGAAAATCCAACTGAAATCTTTCTTTTTTTAATAAAAGTTTTTTATTTTTATTTTTTACACATCTCTTCACATGAACAACATGATTCCAAACATTTATACATAACCATAATTACATTTCCAATATCACATCAAGTCATTACCCATTCCATAATCTTTAAATATTTTTTCATTACATATTTCAATTCATTAATTCAATATCAAAATTATTTCATCTTCATATATACTTTCAGTTCTTTATCCCCTATTATTTCCATTTTCAGCTTACCACCTATTTTATTTTACATTATACATTGTTATCTTCATTAACTTTCTCAAGACCAATATATAATAAACAATCAAAAAAGAGTAAAAATAAAATAAAACTAATATATTTAGGATCCATGTGGTATATCCCCTAATCTACAATATATCTTATATTTATATAACCATTTCATATTTCTTCTTTATTTCCACTTAGCCAAAATTTACCTATGTAATTTTAATAAATTTTAATTTTCCTACTTTTAATCATGATATGACACTCTCATTATAAATACTTTACATTTCAATATAATCCCTTCTAATTTATCATATTTTCTATTTCCTCATATCCTTTATATAATCAATTACATTTTCTATTTCCTGTGTACACCAAACAAAGAAAAGAAAAACAGAAGATTAAATTTGCCTTTTTGCTTCCCTTTAGCCAATTTTAACCTATAGAGTTTATATAATTCACCATTTTTAATCATAATACCATATTTTCCCCCAGTTTGTCATATTCTCTGTTTTTCTAATATCATTTAGATAACCAATTGCATATTTTAGAATATATATGTTTGTAGCTTTAAGGAAAAATACTGTAATGTATTACCTTCATCATTCGATGAATCCAAAGTTGTTACATCCCGTGGATTATTCACTACAGTCCATAATCCTTCTTTAGGCAGAAGTAGGCTGCACTTGATAGACCAGGAAACATAGTTTGTTCCATCCAACCGGGTTATCAGGGATAGACTGGTTGACTGTTCTTGTGCTATTGTAACAATAAACCACAATTAGCTGTCTGAATATGAAACTGTATATTCACACTGGTTCTCAATATCTCACTGTGCCCATAACCAATGTTAGGATATGTGCAGAGTAACCCTTGTATAAAAAGGATATGCACACGGAAAACGGTTTATGAGAACAGTTATGAAGAAATATACAGCCACACAGAGTTGAACAAGTTGTATTAATGTTTATTTGAAGAAATAGCACAGTCCAATAAACAGTCCATGTCATACCCATTTTTAACAGTCCAGAAATATCCAGTTATAAAGTCTTCTTACATCTAGTTATAAAGTCTTCTTACCGGTTCCATGTCTTTTACAGCAGACAAATATCAAACCAAAGTACAACAAATAACCTTTGATATCAACAGAATATCAAAGTAAACAGGGTTAGTCAGTATTGGTCCGTAGTCAGTCAGTATCAGTATCAAGAGAGATCATCAATGAAAAAGAGAAAAAGAAAGAGAATTAAACCATGATTTATAGCTCCCTCTTATGGCAACTTGTAGCATAATTAACCAACCAGAACACAACATAATACATTACAGTATTTTTCCTTAAAGCAACAAACATATATACAGTATTTGTAGTTCCGGTTTGTCAGGCTTCGGAGGCAGCAGGAATTCGTGTTTGTGCGCGATCCCTGCTGCGCTCGCTGCTGGAGTGCCTTCGATCCAATTGGATTGGGAGGCTATAGTTATCCTGTAGGGATAACTGAAGAGAGGGGAAATCCGGGCAGGGGTCGGGGGATATCGCACCCCCCTTCCCCAGCTGGCTTAACTCCCTTTTCCAAAGGTGGTGGAGCGGCGGTCAGCAATGGCCGTCACAAAGAACCTCTCAGCCGGACAAGTTTTGTGCAGGAGGAAGTGAAGAAAGAGAAGGCTTTTGGCTGAACCGGGACGACAATTAACATCTGAATACCCTGGAACTTTGGCTCCTTAAGTGATATATTGTTTCCCAGAAGATCGTTAAGCTGCGGTGGAAAGTAAAGGGAAAGTTTTTTGTTTTTTTCTCCTCACTTCCCCACGGAGACAGCAGATGGAAATCGGAAATACCCGCTTTGGCAGCAGAAGGTACTAACTTTGAAAATTAAAGCCAAGGGGACATTAGATTTCTAAACACTGACATTTAAAAATTAAAATCTTTTAGCTTTAAGTGGGAAGGAAGAGAGGTAAATGATTTATACTAACGTTTGTTGAAGGAGATTGCTTGGAGTTTTATAAGATCAGAGATTAAATTGCAATAAAACTTCCAAAAAATACCTTGGAATTGTGTAATTGAATGCTACCCCAGGAAGAGAAAGTAGAAGAAAGTGCTAAATGAAACAGACTGTGCTGATTGTGCTGACTTTGATTGCTTGATGACTTTGGGACTTTTGTGAACTATCTTTTGAAAGACTAAGAAAACATTTGGATTGTTTAAAATTTTTTTAGAATGGTATCTGTTGAAGAACTGAAAATGCAATTTGAAAAATTAAGAGAAGAAGAAGAAGAAGGCAAGGGCTCCTTTGGATCTATCCTTTGCTTCTTAGAAATGGCGATTTCTACTTATCAGGAAATGCAACAAGAAAAAGGCTGGGATGATGAAGAAGAAGCCATCTTTAATGGACATATGATTTTAAATGAGAAAGAAAAGGGTAAAAAGGAAAAGAAAATGGAGAATTTAAGTTCTAAAAAAACAACCAAGAAAGGGAAAAATAAGGTGAAAAATCGATATAATGTCAGAAAGCAACAGAAGAGAGGAATACAACAGAGAGGGGAGACTAAAAGGCTGGAGATTGAGAGAGGGGGGAGGTAAAAAGGCTAGATTTGACAAGGAAGGAAGGAGAAAAGTGAAGGGAAGTTATAAAGGCTTAAAACAAGATGCTAATAAACAGGTTTTTTTCAGAGATAAAGGGTAAAACATAATCTAAAAAGAGATTCTGCAAAAGTACACAAGATTGTATTGTAGTATTTGTATTTGAAATATGGGTTAATAGAATATTGTAGGGAATGTGTAAAATGCCTAAGATTTAATTAATAGAGTTTAATTAATTATTTTTAATATACTATAAGATCATTATGTTTTATATTTTAAAATGTTATGTAGAATGTACTAAGCAGAATCAGAATAGAAACTATGTATTATTTTAAGTGTTAAATTTGGGGGGGAAATAGAAAGGTGTCATACTTCAACCAGTGATTACAGGAAAAAATTTGTGGTAAAGAGAAAAGATAAATAGATAATTGAAAAAGAACGGACAAAAGATACAAGTATAATGATTTAAATTGAGATTAAATAAATAAAATAGAATTAAGAGAGTGAAAAGAGAAGATATGAAATAGTATATAAGGTGAGCATGAATTTGATTTATGTCTGTACAAAAAGTTATAACCCGGGGTTAAGCCGCTTTCTAAAAAGAAGTTTTATGTTTTTATGTTATGTATTTTGTTTGCTTATGTTTGTTTATCGAGGATTAATGATGTTGGATAAGAACATATGAAATAGTAATAATATGAAATATAGTAATATGAAATACATGAAAGTATAAGTTTAATGAATAAAATTGAACAGAAATAAAGGAAGAAACAGTGAGAAGTTGGAAAAGAGTAATGTACTTAAATGAGATGTTTTATTTGTTTTGTTAAGCAGTTTTTAGAAAAGATGTTTTATGTTCTTATGTTTTATGTTTTGTTTGTCTGTGTATTGTCTTTGAAAATTAATAAAATTTGTTATTAAAAAAAAAGTATTTGTAGTTTATATATTGTCAACTCAACTACGTTATTTACATTTACATAACACATATTCATTAATTATTTCCCCTTTTAAATCCCATTATTATTAGGAAACACACCAAGATAACTACCATTAATACAAACAGAATTATTAATGAAATCCTAATATTTACTGCAAGTTTTTGGACAGAGAGTATGAAATGCTTGATTAAATTGATGGAGCATGGCTTATTGAAGCTGTGAATAAGAATAAACTGAAAAGAATTTTAAAATTATATTTCACAATCTAGCCCCTTTTCTTTTCAGGTCTTGTTTTTGCTCATGGTGAGAACTGGAAAGTGATGCGACGCTTTGTATTATCCACTTTACGGATGTACGGAATGGGCAAAAGGATCATCGAAGACAAAATCACAGAAGAGTGCAGTATGTTAATAAAAACAATTGAGACTTATGCAGGTGGGTTGGGATTTCCTCTTAATCTCTACTGGAGCATAATTGTTTCCTCCCTAAAAATTGTCCAGTTTTTGCTAAGTATATTTACAGAAATGTGTCTTATGGATGGCAAAATGGTTCCAGAGGACCTGAATAGTTAATTCAGTATAATACAACAATCTTTCATAAATAACATTTACTCTTCTGTACAGACTCCTCTAGATCCTTTATTTACAGCAGGTTGCAAGTCCTTCATCTGAGCAGGAAAATGTGCTGTAAATTGGAGTTAATTCTCCTTTCTGCTTTGGGTCATGTATAACCTAATGGCAGTTTTTCAAAGAACAGAAAGATATAATCTAAATTTATTAAGTGATCTGGAGAAAATATATTTACCCATGTTCTCCAACAGAAGTATTATCTTTGAATTATCAGTATGTAAACACCCCCCCCCCCCTTATTTTTGGCATTGTCATAAAGATCAAGATGCAGGCGGTGTACCTACTCAGCAGCACACTTCACAAGTAACTAATATAGAAGGAATCTCGTATTTTCCAAAATAATAGTTGTTAAAGCCCTACAATGTCAAATGTGCCTAGCACACTGCATCTGGGTTGCAAAGACCTGGATAATTATGGGATTGCAGAAGGATATACAAAGTTCTCATCATTTGCATTTTTGCAACCCAGAAATGATATGGATAAAATTGTCTTCAGGAAAAAGAAATAAGAGGGATATGTGATATAAAAATAACAGAGAAAACTAAAAGTTCTTTGTCTAATTGCCAAATGAGTTTCCATTTGTGTAGCATACCTACATATCTATAAACTCAGTGTTGCAATAAAGGAAGGCATGAGATCATAAAAATGCAATATCTAGTTTTTGAAGCATTACATATGAATCAAAGTCTATATAGGTATTTGCCTTCCAGGGTTTAAATTCTAGTCTTTCCCTTTTAACATTCTGAGTAAATAGTATTTTGGCTGTTCTATTTTCAAATTTAAGATTGGGAAGTGGCTGCAGTGTCATTTTATTCATTCTGTCCTGCCTTTTGGCAATTATTGGTTACATACAACCATAAGTATTTTTATTGAGATCTATTATAATTTCCTCCCATATAACATATCTCCTTTTCTTTCCTTCATCTTATGAAGCTCAGTAGCTGTTTGATTTTTAAAACTGCAATCATTTAATGAGGAAGCATAACAATAACTTTGCCAAGTATTTTATTCTCAAAGAGTTCAAAGAAATCATTATTGATGTATGGTAAGATACTGCAATTTTTCCTCTGGGACAATGAATTACCCTTTAAATACTTTTGCATATTTTTAATCTAAATAGTTCCAATGTCATCAGCTCTAGTTATGGCCTTCTATAATAAATGCTCCCTTTATGTAAGCTGATTTTGAGTATAAATGCAGTAAAACACATATTTAATCGTGGTTTTTCTTTTTGATCTATTGTTTTTTCCTAGGAAAACCCTTTGATATCACAACAATTCTCACTGCTGCTGTTTCCAACATCATAGCTTCTATCGTACTTGGGAAACGCTATGAATATAAAGATAACCAATTTCAACGACTACTGAAGAAGAACAGTGAAAATTTTCGGCTTTCAGGAAGCCCTGCTATATTGGTAATCTATTTTTTTTTATTTTAAAAAATGTTATGAAAAACAGACAGCACAATGACTTAGATGAGTGAATAGAAAGGGGATTCATCAAATTTGTAGGTGACACTAAGCTGGCAGGAGTAGCCAACACCCCAGAGGACAAGTTAAGGATCCAAAAAGATCTTGACACAGTTGAACAATGGGTTGTAACATAAAATTTAATGTGGAGAAAAGCAAAGTTTTACACCTAGGCAGGAAAAACCAAAGGTACAAGTAAGATTAGGTGAAACCTGACTCAGAAATGTTAACTGTGAGGGGGATCTTGGAGTCCTAGTGGACAATCACTTAAATATGAGCCAGCAATGTGTGGCAGCAGCCAAAAAAGTGAATACAATTCTTGGTTGCATAAACAAAGGCACAGAATCAAAATCAAATAAAGTATTAGTACCACTTGTTAAACCTTAGTAAGACCACACCTGGAATACTGCATTCAGTTTTGGTCATTACATTACAAAAAAAAGTTGCTGAGACTTTGGAAAAAGTACAAAGAAGAGCAACTAACATGATTAAGACCTGAAGAGAAAAACATATGGAGAACGGTTGCAAGAATTGGTTATGGCTAGTCTAGAGAAAAAAAGTAATAGGGGGTGACATGATAGCAGTATTTGAGCAGTTGGCAAAAAGAAAAGGGGGGGTCAACTTATTTTCCAAAGCATCTGAAGGCAAGACAAGAAACGATGGATGGAAATTAATTAAGGAGCGAAGGAATCTGGAATTAAGGGGAAACTTTCCAACAGTGAGAACAATTGGCCAGTGGAACAGCTTGCCTTCAGAAGTTGTAGGTGCTTCATTACAGGAGGTTTTTAAGATGACAGCCACTTTTCTGAAATGGTATAAAGTGTTGAGGTAATTCCCCGTTAGAAAAATGAGCGCATACAGGGAGACGTATTGAGAGTAGTGTTTGAATAATACACACACAGCACATAGATACACTGTACAGTAAATGTAGGTTTTTACTTTCCATAAAGGTTTAAGCAAAGTTCAAAATAAGCAGTCCAAAGTCATTCACAGATAAGATCAGTCCAGGGATAATCCAATAACAAAGTCCAGTGTCAAAAACAGTTCAGTATCAGACTTATATCAAATTCAGGAATATCAGTCAATTAGGAGGAACGGCAAAAACTCTCCAACAGAAGGAAACAGAGACTCACTGAGACTTCTTCTGAGACTAAGACAGGTTTCTGGCTCCATCTTATGGCCGTTTGAGAAACCACACCCAATTACAATTTTTTGCATTCTTAAAGAGACAGTATTAAAATGTCTATCCTGGTTTATATATTTCCAACCCAAATAGCTGTTAGGTGACTTACATTCCTAACATAAAGTCTCTTGCCTGAGCAGGGGGTTGGACTAGATGACCTCCAAAATTTCTTCTAGCTCTATTCTGATTGATTGATTGATTCTCAAGCTTTATTGAGAAGCAAAAGCATGTTGCTTCTCCTGTGTATCTATAGCAAGATGATGATATTGGAATTCCAATCCTAACCTCATGTAGTTTCATGCAAGTCTGGAAAATCCTTTTTAACATCATAAATCTCATGATTTCCTCTCCCTTCCTTGCAAAGATTTGTGAAAAGCAAGAGCCTCCATTGCAAATATCTTTCCATCTTTCCTTTTCTTTATACAGTACTTTACGCATGTACTAAACTGCTCCCTTGACTAGGACTTTTATTTTTATTTATTTATTTATTTAGTTTTGTCAATTGCTTACAAGATAATAGGTATAAGTAAAAACACAGTTATGAATACATGGATACATATAAGAAAAATTAAAAATAAAAGAAACAATAGGACAGGGACGGTAGGCAAATTGGTGCGCTTATGAACACCCCCTGCAGACCTCTTAGGAAAGGGGTGAGGTCAATAGTAGAAAGTCTAAGGTTAAAGTTTTTGGAGTTTGGGGAAGAAACCACAGAGTCAGGTAGAGTATTCCAGACATTGACCACTCTGTTGCTGAAGTCGTATTTCCTGCAATCAAGTTTGGTGCAATTAACCTTGAATTTGTATCTATTGTTTGCTCTTGTGTTGTTATGGTTGAAGCTGAAATATTCATTGACAGGTAGGACATTGCAATGTATGATTTTATATACTATACTTAGATCGGATCGAAGGTGACGTAGTTCTAGATTTTCTAGGTCTAGAATTTCGAGTCTGATGGCATAAGGTATTCTGCAACGAGTAGAGGAGTGGAGAACACATCGCTTGTTTGGAAATCAGTAAAATGTGACCACAGGAACTCATTCAATAATATAGTAGAAAACAAGCACACCCTCTTCCAAAAGAGTGTGGAGGTTTAGGCCATAGAATTGGGGCTTAGTGAATTGGCAATATTGACTATCCAAAGCTCATTCAGTCATGTGATCTTGCTTATTATTGGGTGTTCTTTTTTTTTTAATAAAAGTTTTATTTAAGTTTTCACAAAACATACAAATACAAATAAAATATCTTTTTTTGAGAACAGCGTGGCCCCGGGTTATCACTTCTCCATTCAGACATAAACTCAATAATATTTATCTTATACATTCTAATCTATATCTTATAACTATTTTTACAATTTTTTCAAAATTTCCTGTCTTTACTTCCTATAGCCTTATTTTAAATTACCTCATTCCTTTCTTAATTCAATTACATATCTTTTTCTAATTTTTAAAATCTTTCTAATCAATGTTTTTATACTTTTGTCTGTCCTGTTTACAATTTCATATTATCTTTTCTCATAAAACAAATTTTCCCCTGTAATTACTAGACTGGAGTGTAACACCTTTGTATCTTTTTTCAAATCTTATTTAAAAATTTAAGTTACATCCTTACAGTTATAACATTCATTTTCTAACCTCTATTTTATAACACTAACCTCTATTTTCAATCGAATTCTGCTTGGTACATTCCCTTAAAATACACACTAAATTCTTAAAAGAAAAAGGTATATATGTATATATATCTGTGTATATATGTATAACAATAGTAAATGGAATAATTATTCTATTCAAGTACAGCTCTGCCATTAATATTAATAACAATCTTTTACACTTCTATTTGTTTTAACAAACATTACCTAGTAATATCAGTTGTCTTTCACTTTAATCATCTATATTTCATGTTTTATTTATTATTGTCTTTAAATAAAAAATCAAACAATAGCTATTAACAGTAGTCAATAAAGTTATTATTATTATTCAAGTTCACCTTATCATAAAAATCTTCCATGTTTCTTTTCAGTTTTTTTTTAAACGTTCTTTTTAAATCATTGAGAGCCTTATTCTCTTTACAAACAAATATTCCATTACACATCAATAGAAATTTTTTCTATCACTTTAATCATCTAACATATTATATAACAATGCTATCCCATGCATCTTTGCAGAATCCTCTCCTTAAGTTAAATTTTAACCATTGTCTCTGTGTCTTTTAAATAGGTTTATACTTTTAATTCTTGTACATTTTTCCTGTACCTCTATATCTTGTTTCTGTCTTTTGTAGCTTCTTTTCCTTTCCCTCCTCCCTCTCTTCTTCTCCCTCCCCTTTTTATTCCCTTTTCTATCTGATTCTCCCTTCTGTGATCCTCCCTTTTGCTTCTTCCTGATATTATGATTACTTTTCAAATTACTCTTTTTTTGGTTGTTGCTTCAGTACTTAAGTTTTTAACTCCCTTTCCCCCCCTTTCCCTTTTTTACCCCACTTAAAATTACTTGGTCATTGAAGATGGCTTCTTCATTGTCCCGCCCTTCTTGTTCTGCCAGCATTTCTTGTTGTTTTTCATAGTTCAAGATCTCCATTTCTAAAAATTGAAATACGAAGCCAAAAGATCCTCTTCCGTCTTGTGCTTCTTCTTTTTGTTCTTTAAGTCTCATTTTTAACTCTTCAAGGAGTGATGCCAATTTAAAAAAATTTAAACAACCCCCAGTAGATTTTATTTTATTTCATTAGGATCCTCTATCCAAAGTTCCAGGAATCATCCAATAATCCAAAACTGTTTCTTGCTTCTTTTCTCACTTTTTCTTTCCAGGGGCTTTGTTCTCTTGTAACAAAGTTTCAGCTACAATGTATCTTTTGCAAGCCTTGTTAAAATTCCACTATCAATTTTTTTTAAGTTCCAGGTGGTCTCCTCCATTTTCCAGATTCCACCCTCTTTTTTCCTTTTTCCCTCTGCTGCTTTCTTTCTTTCTTTTTTTTTAAAGAAAGTTTTTAAATTATCCAAGAATCTTTATCCCTTTGACACTTTATTTTCAGCTAGAAGTAGCCTATTAATGTCAAAGTGGATTAGTATCAATTTCTTATTCAAATCTCTTCTTCTTTATGTTCCAAGTCAGTGAAAACTGTCGATGTTAGAGGAAAAAAAGCCAATTCCGTTTCCTTTCCCTTTCTCTTTTTCAGCTTAAAATCTTTTTTAGGAATAGTATTAGTCTTTAAAATTCAGGTTCCAGGTACCTTAAATAGATGTTCTCCATTCAACCCAGTCAGTCAAACTTTTTTCTTTAAACTTCCTCCTGCACAATCTTGTCCGGTCGGGTTCTTCTTTGAGATGGCCATTTCTGACCACCGCTGCAACCGCCTTTGGGAAAGGAAGTAATGGCAGCTGAGGAGGAGAGATGCAGCTCTCCTCAACCCCGCTGATGGCTCCCCCTTCTTCATCACCTCTACGGGGTGGCTTCAGCCCGAATCTGGGCGGCTCGGGGCGCTCCAGCAGTGAGCACGGATCAAAACCGCGGATGATCGCGATTTCGGTCCGTCACCGAAGAAGCCCAAACCGGAAGTCTGGGTATTCTTTTTTTGTAGACTTGGGGAACATCAACATGTTTAAGATGTCCACCTGAGAAATTCTAAGTATTCCATAATATGTGTTTTCTTCTATCATTCTTTCAGCTATACAATATGTTTCCCAAGTTGTGGTTCCTTTTGCTCACTCCTACATTAATGATAAAGAATCAAAGTGAGATCCATGATTTCATGCAGACAATCTTGATGGAATATTCCCAAGACCTTGATGAAAATGACCAGAGGAATTTGATCGAATCATTTCTTGTTCGGCAAAGAGAGGTAATGATATATATATATATAAAAAGGCAAAAGACCACTCAAGCATCATCACAAAATCTCCAGAACCGTAAAGCCTACAAACTTGAAATTTGGCACATATGTTCCTCTTGGCTTCTAGGTGCTCACTAAGAAAGGATTTTTCGAAATGACCATCACAGAATTAGTATCTTGTATATTATTATTAACACGCTCTGATCAGTGGTGGGATTCAAATTTTTTTACTACCTTTTCTGTGGGTGTGGCTTATTTGGTGGGCATAGCTTGATGGTCATGTGATTGGGTGGGTGTGGCTTGGTGGTCATGTGACTGGATGGGCGTGGTCAACTCAATGTCACTCACATCAAAGGATGCCTTGCCTGGCCCCTCCCCTCTCAGCCATTCCTTGTCACACCCAGCCTCAAAGTATCTATAGTTCTGTAAAAACGTTGTTCACCTGTTTTGACCTTATTATCTACGTACTACAGATGTATTTTCATGGACCACTGGAAGGAGGAAATGGCTCACATACTTCTTTATTTATTATTACTATTCCCTTCAATACAAAACATCACATACTAGGAAGAGCATATTAAGCTGGACTTATGCAACCTGATGTACAAAATAAACAAACATATTTATGCTCTGGACTAGACATTGAATGCATATAAATCCCTGAAAAATATGTGGTAGCCCTGGGCAAAAAAAGGCAGTAAAATCACTCTAGATGTAGGGACAGTGTAAAATATTAATACATGATAAATAATGGAACAATTAAAAATAATAGCACAGAGTTTTCTCTCTTTCTCTACCTTCCTATTTCTGTTTCTTTTGTTTCTCTCTCTCTCTCTCTCTCTCTCTCTCTCTCTCTCTCTCTCTCTCTCTCCACACACACACACACACACACCTGTTCATCCAGGCCCAAGAAGGAAGAGAATAAGGGGGGGGAGGGACTTCTAGGTTTCTAGGAAGAGGCACCCCTGGAAGCTGGTCTACTCTCCAACCACACAGATTGCTGATCAATTGGTCATCAGTGTTTAGGTGTCAAGAATGGCTCCTAATTGCAAATAGGATCTCTTTGCAAATTCTATTTTAAGGCGATAAGAAAAGATCTGATGGATCAGACGAAGGTCAGTCTAAGATTCACAGGGAGCACACAAATCCCTCTGATCAGTCAGGCGAGGCCATGCAGGTGATCTCCCCTCGCCGTGCGCAGAGGATGGAGGGGAAGCAGCTCCCCAGAGGACGGGGGAGGACGGGGCTTATTGAACTGTTATTTAGATCTCTTCTGCCATGTGACCTATGGAGACAGCCTTTTGCCTTATTGCAAGGATAAGAGTTTCTAGAAGTGCTCCAAGAGCTTCCAACCCCAATCAGCTTGCATGTTAAGTGGCAGAGCAGTCTGAGAGCACCCTCTTCCCTAAAGAATTGCTCCACTGAAATGGAATGAAGCTGCACAAAAGAAGCCTGCAGAAAGCTTGGATAATTCTGCTCTTTCAAACATTTTCCCCTTGGAGCAATTCCAAACAGGCCATCCTTCAAAAGCAACTATAAACAATCCACTCTGGGAAGAACTGAATAAACTCACAAGCAGCTCTAGTCGCCTCACCTCTCTGCCGCCCCACTCCAGCCCCCACTCTCTCACACACACACACACCTCACTCTCTTCCTATTTTTTTCTTTCTTTCATTTCTTTATCTGTCTCTCTTTCTGATCTTTCTTTTTCTTTCTCTCCCTTCCTCTCTCTCTTTCTCTCTCTCTCTTTCTCTCCCTTGCTCACACACATGCACACACACCTGGTCTGACTGGGATGGCGCGAGAAGGCAGAAAGCGAGCAGTGGGGCAGCGGCTGGACTCGCTTTGTTTATTTCATTTCCCAGCAGTTATGGGTGTTGTGAATCAATAAAAGTGAATAACCTAAATGCAAATTAGGGGTTGAAAACCTGCACACTTGATTGGTCCTTATACAACAACTTGGGATTGGGCCAGAACCAGTCCCTGATTGGCCACTTTTGGGACTGTCCTTATTGGTCAGTAGTTGAAACCTGTTGCACATTTTCATTGGTTAATAAGGCAGCAGCCAACCCTATAAAAGGGTTACTGCTGCCCATAGCATTGCTCTGTTATGTCTATCACTTTATTAAAGAGTTGAAGTCACTGGTCAGATGTCTGGTCTCCCTTATTCTCCATACTTAACACTGGCGATGAGGATGGGATTCGGAGACCGAAGAGCTGACTAACCTACAGAGCAACTAACAGAGCACGTGGTTGAACACGCACCATCAACGGCAACATGGCCAGCGGTGTCGTACCACCCGCTCCATTCGACCCAGAAACCGAAGACTGGGAATCGTACATGGATAGGTTCCAGATGTTTCTGGAGACCAACAATTTGAAAAATGCAACAGCCGGAAAAAAAAAGAGCTATATTTCTAACCCACTGCGGCCCGACCGTGTTTAAAATGGCAAAGTCACTTGCCAAGCCAGCAGAGGTAAAAGAGATGGACTGGGACGTCCTCGAGCCTTTACTACGGGCTCACTATGCGCCCACCGTGCCAACCTTAGTCCGAAGACACGAATATTACCGGAGGGACCAACAGAAAGGTGAAAGCCTTGCTGATTATATCGCGGACCTCCGAAACCTTGGAGGCCTCTGCGGATTCGCAGACTTAGAAGAAGCTCTCCGGGACCGTTTGGTTCTGGGCCTAGAAGACGGCACGATCCAGAGTAAAATTATGGCTAAGGGGGACATCAGTCTCACCGATGCCCTTAAAGAAGCCTCGGCAGCAGAGGCAACCAAGAAGTCGGCAGCTCGAATGCGCCGCACCAACGCACCGCTACGTAAACTCACCACTGATACCTCGCCTCGCACAGAGAGACACCCGGTATCAACTCACCACGAAGACCTAGAGTCCCCGTCCGACAGCGATGAGGAAGAGGTCAACCGACTGCGAACGGAGCAAGACCAGTCCACACAACACTCCTTTCGACCGTGTGCCGGTTGTGGATCCAATCACCCACAATCCGGTTGCAAATTCCTCGACGCGCTCTGCCGAAATTGCAGGAGACGAGGTCACATCGCAAAGGTTTGCAGAAGCAAACAAAACTCCAAACCCCGACAGGCCGAATGCCAATCTTCAGGATTCTTCGGCACACACCGAAAAAAATTAAACCACTCCTACAGAAACAAACCGTCCACCACTTCCACCAGGCGTGAAGAAACCCGGTGGGAAGAGACCCACCAAACAATCACCATAGGCCACGCTACATCCCTTGATGCCGGGAAAATCCGAGTGAAGGTCGCTATCGAAAACAAACCTTGCGTGATGGAGGTAGACTCGGGATCCTCCCTCTCGATGGTGTCATGCAAAATGCTCCAACAGCTTATTCCATCGATTCGCCGCCAAGACCTTAACCCTCAAAGGGTTATACTCAAAGACTATCAGGGCAACCGAATCCCCGTCGTCGGGTCCCGCAGATTCCAGGTCTCATTCAAGGACCGCACCGTCGCACTACCACTAACGGTCGTGGATCGAGACAGGCCTAGCCTTCTAGGCCTTCAATGGTTCCGGCCGCTCGGAATCACTATAGCCGGAGTCCACAAGGCTGAAAGCATCGATTGGGAGGAAGCACTCGTGCAAGAATTCCAAGACGTTTTCGCGAACGGACTAGGCAAGTATAAGGGGATCCCAATCTCGTTTAACTTGAACCCTGAAATAGCACCCATCCGCCTTAAGCCGCGTCGGGTGCCGTTCGCCTTAAAGCCTAAAATCGACGAACAACTCGATAAGCTGATAGCGCAGGGTGTACTGGAACCCACCGACCACGCCCGTTGGGAAACCCCGATAGTGACGCCTATCAAGCCTGATGGGTCCCTAAGAATCTGCGGAGACTACCGGGCCACATTAAACCACGCACTGCAGCAAAGTGCTTATCCAGTACCGGTAGTGCAACATTTACTCCATTCTCTGGGCGGCGGGAAAGTTTTCGCCAAACTAGATTTAGCCCAGGCGTATCAACAATTGCCTGTAGACCCAACCACAGCCGAGGCGCAAACGATCGTAACACATAGGGGCACATTTAAATGCAACCGGCTCCAATTTGGGGTAAGCGTCGCCCCTGGAATCTTCCAGAGTTTAATGGAAAGGTTGTTACAAGGGATAAAAGGCGTTGTTCCATATTTCGACGATGTACTCATCGCCGCACCTAACAAAGACATCCTAGAAAAACGACTCAAAGAGGTTTTACGAAGATTCCAAAATGCAGGCCTCAGAGTAAAAAAAGATAAATGCCACTTATGTACCGAAAAAGTAGAATTTTTGGGATACCTCCTGGACAGCCAAGGAATTCATCCCACTGAAGACAAATTACGAGCAATTAAAAAGGCACCCACTCCAAGGAACAAGGCAGACCTACAGGCGTTCCTTGGACTTATCAATTTCTATAATGTGTTTTTACCCCACAAAGCAACAGTGGCTGAACCATTGCATAGACTATTAGACAAAAAAGCAACGTGGGTTTGGGGACAACGGGAACAACATGCTTTCCAACAAGTAAAGAAATTGCTAACTTCTGATTCAGTACTTATGCAGTACAACGAGACCCTGCCACTCACTATCACATGTGATGCATCACCTTTTGGGGTTGGGGCAATTCTGGCCCACGTGTTACCAAACGGAGCGGAAGCCCCCATCGCGTTTTTTTCGCGAACCTTAGCTAAAGCTGAACGAAATTATAGTCAGCTGGACAAAGAAGCTTTAGCTATTGTTGCTGCAGTTAAAAGATTTCACGAATATGTTTATGGCCGTGCGTTTACAATAATCACTGATCATAAACCGCTACTGGGGATCATTGCGGGTAATAAACCAACCCCATATATATTGTCCCCCAGAATGACCCGTTGGTCTGAATTCCTGGCGGCCTACAACTACACCTTGCAGCACCTCCCGGGGAAATCGATTCTCCACGCCGATGCATTGAGCAGAACACCGCTCCCAGATGCTGTTGTGGATCCAGCCCCAACCCTCTCAACACTACAGATTGAAACTCTACAGGCACCACCCTTGACGGCTAGAGACATTGCTTTTGAAACGAAACGTGACCCAGTTCTGCAACACATACTACGCTGGGTTGAACGGGGGTGGCCGACGGACCAAATTGCACCTGAATGGGCGCCCTTCAAAGCCCGCCAAACCGAGCTGTTTTCCCAAAAAGGCTGTATCTTGTGGGGCGATCGAGTTGTAATCCCTGGCAAATTGCAACAGACTGTGTTGGCGGTATTGCATGAGGGACATCCGGGCATTGTGCGGATGAAATCACTCGCACGCAGCTACGCTTGGTGGCCGGGAATCGACAAAAGAATCGAGGCCTGGGTCGCTACGTGCCAACGTTGCCAGGACGTCAGCAACGCCCCACCGAAAGCAAGCCCAACCGAATGGGAAACACCGAGGGGACCGTGGTCCCGTATTCATATTGACTTTGCGGGGCCTACCAAAGGTCACACTTTCCTGATTACTGTCGACGCCTATTCTAACTGGCTCGAGATTCATCGAATGCACACAACTACAACCGACTCAGTTATTAATAAATTAAACAGACTATTTGCCACGCACGGGTTTCCGGACGTGTTGGTCTCGGACAATGGCCCACAGTTCACTGCATTGCCCTTTGAACAATATCTGGCTGATCGGGGCATCCGCCATGCGCTGACCTCGCCCGCGCACCCTGCGGCGAATGGACGTGCAGAACGCATGGTACAATTTGTGAAAAAGACCCTGCATAAAATGGAATTTGGCAACATCGATGAGAAAATCAATCGAATCCTCTTATTGCAGCACATCACGCCCCACAGCGTGACCAACAAAACACCCGCTGAACTTCTTATGGGGCGGAAAATACGATCGCACCTTGACCGGCTCCACCCCGCTTTCGCACCAGAAAAACCTTTCGGCTCCAGCAGCAAATGCCGGGAATTTAAGGTAGGCGATTTAATCTTTGCCAAAAACTTTTCCGGCGACCCGTTATGGATACCCGCAACCGTTACCCACCTCACCGGGCCTAGATCTTACCGCCTGCTAACAGACGATGGGAGGGTGTGGAAACGCCACATAGACCAACTCCGATCGAGATTACCACCCAGCGGCCATGACTCCCCCAGTTCAACAACTCAAGGGGGAGGCAGTATCGAGGGAATTGACTTTGATACAACTAATAGCAGGTCAACGGGAGCCCTACAGCCCAGCGAAGCACCGGGCGTGAAGCGGGGAGGGAGTTGATGTCTTCAGGGAACTTTAATACGGGGAAAACGAACTGCAAAACCCCAAAGAAACACGCAGTAGCAGAGACAACCACAGTGAATGCAGCACGGAATCGCCGTGCAGCGAAATAGAACTTAACAATGGTCATCCAAACGCTCCACCGGAACCGGACATTGGACAAAACCCGGTGGAGCCTCGGAAATCATCCAGGCAGACCAAACGGCCTGCCTATCTTGAGGATTTTATCACAGCTCCCCTCAAACGGAACCCAAGGGGAGGGTGTTGTGAATCAATAAAAGTGAATAACCTAAATGCAAATTAGGGGTTGAAAACCTGCACACTTGATTGGTCCTTATACAACAACTTGGGATTGGGCCAGAACCAGTCCCTGATTGGCCACTTTTGGGACTGTCCTTATTGGTCAGTAGTTGAAACCTGTTGCACATTTTCATTGGTTAATAAGGCAGCAGCCAACCCTATAAAAGGGTTACTGCTGCCCATAGCATTGCTCTGTTATGTCTATCACTTTATTAAAGAGTTGAAGTCACTGGTCAGATGTCTGGTCTCCCTTATTCTCCATACGTAACAATGGCAGTGGCAGCACTGGCAATATTCCGAAAGGGGGTGGGGCTGGCGGATGTACCAGGGCTGCCACTGCTGCCTGCGTGCACCTCCGCTGCCCCCTCAGCCTCAGTTCAGTGGAGATGTCGCTCAAGGGCCACACGCCCACCTGCTGGCCAGGATGGGATGGAAGTGGCGCATCCGCTGGGAGGAGGCAGAAAGCAGCCAGAGCATGCAGCCACCATGGATGGTCGCTTTGTTCATTTTGTGCCCTGGGAGAAGGCAGAAAGCGAGCAGCTACAGGTGTGGTGGTGCTGCTACAGGAGGTAGCCCCGGGAGTTCCCACCCTCCCTTTTGGAGCACCTCTTACCACAGGGTCAGACAGATATTCCTCCCACATGGAGTCAGCTCCTGCATAGCCCTGCCTTCCCAGAAGAGCAGCAAATAGCTTGCGTGGATGGGGAGGAAGGAAAGCCCCGGGCTGCCCGTTCTGGCTGGCAGCTCTGCTCTCCTTGCTATTACAGGTTCTGGCACACTGGCCAGCTCGGATATGGGGCATTTGATGCCCCACCAACAAATGCTGCCCTGCCAGATGCTCCTGCCACCGCCAAGAGCAGTTCTCGCCCGTCTCTCACTGCTGCTCTTTTGGAGAGGCACGGCTGCATGTGTGAACTGCTGCAGTGGTGGCAGGCTGGCTGGTGTGCTGGAACCTGGAAGAGAGCAAGGGGAACAGAAGTGCCAGCCCAGCATGCAGGTCCACCCCATTGAGCCCGCTGCACCAGAGGGACTTGCCCATGTGTCTTCTCCTTGCATAAAGTCCCAGCCTCATGTGTGCAAATGTGAGGTCCCAAAACTTTCTGCTAGGAGACAGCATGTGGACTACCGGCTGGGAGACTTCTTGCACCAAAAAAAAGAGGCAGCAGCTGCTGGCGGGAAGCCCAGCCACTAGGAGAAGGTAAGGTCGCAGCCATGGACGATGAAAGAGGCAGTCGTAGGGGAGGAAGTGAGGAGGTTAAGGGCCAGGCCAGGGCCTCTGAAGGAGGGGAAAATAGGTGACACAACGTGCCTAAGGGAGAGTGGGTGGCAAGTGGGTGGTGGCTCCGGGGCAAGACTGTAGCTGGGGAATCACGCATTCCCTGACCCAGCCAAGGCAGCTGGCGGTTCCAGGGCCTCAGGGAATAGCACACATTCCTGGGGCCCCTGCCCCCGACCCAAGGAGAAGGCTCAGCATGGGACATGCATTGCTTACCTTTGGTGAGCTAAGCTGACCAGGCATCAACAAAGCAACTGGTGAGGCAATTAGCTGGGCCATGTGGCAAAGACAAGATATATATAGGGTGGGGGTGGAGGGGTGGGGCGAGCATCGAACGGTCAGAAAAGATGATTGAGCATCCAGAAGGGGTGAGTGACCATTGGGTGACCATACCATTTTGGGGGTGTGGCCAGCCAGAAGTCGCTACCTGCTCCACCACCCTTCTTGCTACCAGGTTGCCGGAACTGGTGTGAACTGGCTTAATACCCCCTCTGGCTCTGATGCTAAGGAGTTTTACTCCCCCTCCCCACTTGAAAATAAATCTGTTCCAAATGTAAAACACAAGCAGAGGAGCGGAGTTTCAGTTTCAGTTTTACTTTCACATCAGCAACCAGCTTTAGTACAGAACAGTTGAGCTAAGCCATGCCCAGTCTCTCCTTCTTGCTCACACAGCAAATACTGTTTCAGTTTCCAAACAGCCCTCAACTCTCTCACACACTGACAGGACACTAGCTGGATGAATACCAATGGATGCTGGTAGGCAGGGGCAAAAAATTTTCCTCCTTATTTTCCTCCCCCAAAACTAAGCCCAACCACATGGTTTCATTGCAAAGCATGGGTATCGAGCTAGTTATTTTATATGTGTGTGTAATTATTTTTTTAGGAATGTTGTTTATGTGAGTAGGTTGTGTTTTCTTACTTGCATTTTGTTTATATACTTCAGGAGAATAAAAATACAAAAAATGATGGATATTTCCGTAATGAAAACCTTATAGGTCTTGTGGATGACTTATTTGGTGCTGGAACAGAAACAATGGCAAACACTCTGTGCTGGGCCATAATCCTAATGATGAAGTATCCAGAAATTCAGAGTAAGTACTTTCATTTTATTGACTTCCAATAAAACTATAAAAAGAATTGAAGAATAATTGTTGGCATTTGGAATGTTACTTGAATGAAGTGAAAGAGATGAACCAAGAATTAAGTTGCCTTTCAAATAGACAAGGCAACATTGGTCTCATTAAAGGCAAACAGACTAAACTTACCTCCCAAATGAAAATGAGTTTTAATAAACTCAAGACATTTAAAGCTGAGCGTATTAATCTACAAGAAACATCACAAAAAAGAAAACCCTGTCATCTTGCTGAAACATTGAAAATTAGGCAAGGAACGTATAACATTAGGAAAAACAAAACAACAAATGAAATAGTAGTTTATTAACAATTAAAAGATAAAGAAGGAAGAACATTAATCTTGAAATTAAAAAAAGAAGGAAAAATTTTGACACTGCCGTCCATGAATGCTCCCAATACTGATATGGAACAATTGTAGGGACGCTTCTTCCAGATGTTAATAATTAATTGCAGAGAAGTAAGTTATCATAGAAATATGGGTGAAGTGCTAGACCTGAGCTTGGTCACATCATTTGTAGAAGAAGAAAAAAATAGTTTCCAAGAAAGTATTTTCATGATATGGATATTTGACCAATGTTTGGAATTTGAAAATCCACTAGGGAAAAATATTGGAAGCTCTGATAGAGATTATGTTCCTGTAAACACAAAGTACACTCAAGAATTCATATGTGTTTGATCTCTAAGGCTGTCACACCATCTGTCAAAGAAGTACAGATTTCCTCTGTGATATGGGCATATGATTTCAAAAAGAAGATGAAAATGTGTAAAACAAAATCAGTTTGGAAATGCAAACAAAACAGAGAATCTTATGACATCATATCAGGAAAAAGAACAAAAGGAAAAATGATAACAGCAAACAGTAATGGAGCAAACTCTTACATCCAAGATTAACAGAATGTAATAACTGAAAAACGTGCAACCATTCAGTGTATGCTTTAGACTCTAGACCCCTAATCCCCTTTGTTGCTCTTCTCTGCATTCTCTCTAGAACAGGGGTGTCAAACTGATGGCCTGTGGGCCAGATGAGTCATGCGCAGGCCAGTGGTTGGTTTTAAAACCTTTTCCTACTGGTTCGGTGTGAGTTACGTGCGCGCAGCGTTTGCAATTCACCTTCTACTGCAAGCCCTGTATGTAAAACAGCTGATGTGTGGCAGCTGAGGTTAAAAAGCAGGAAATAAAGGTCGGTATAGAGCCGGGGTGGATGGAAGGGCCCAGCAGCTGATTGTCGGAGCGAACCGGTTCGCTCACAGATGATCTTCATAACTTCTAGTTAGGCCGAACTGGGCCAAACCGGTAGAATACTACAGGCTACGCCCATCCCAGCTCCACGAAGGAGAAAAACATGTGAAACATCACATAGTGGCAACCTGATGCGGCGAGTATGACACCTGTGCTCTAGAGTGTCAATATATTTTTTTGTATTTTGGTGACCAAAACTGGATGTAGTATTTCAAGTATGGTCTTACCAGTGCATTATAAAGTAGTACTAACAATTCATGTGGCCTTCATATTGTCCCTCTATTGACTGCATTGGCTTTTTTGGCAGCTGCAGCATACAGCTGACTCATTCTTAAGTGGTAGTTCACTGGGAGACCTAGTTCTCTCTCATGGTCCCTGCTTTTCTTTTTATCCATTCAAATATTTTATTAGGTTATCAAAATGTAAAATATAGAAGTATAAAGAAAAATGAAAATAATGGAAAAATAAGGGTGGAAAAGTAATAGAGAAAAAAAAGTAGGGTAAAGGGGAAAAGAAAAAGAAAAGCATTGACTTCTGACTCCTTTTGGTGTAGAAGAATAAATTAATAACATAAAACCTCAACTTTTTATTTTTATATTTATTTATTTATTTAATTAATTAATATTGCTCCCTATTCACCCATGGAGACTCAAGGCGGCTTACAGAATATAAAACTACATTTAAAACAATAAAAACTAACAAAATAATCAAATCAATTAATATAGTACAATATAACAAAATCACTCCCCTACTCCCAACCCCCACCCCGGTGGCAGCAGATCACACAAACCATTTAATGGGCTCCATTCTGATCTGGGTTCCCCAGGCTCACTGGCAGAACCAGTTCTTCAGCACCTTCCAGAAGCATATTAGAGTGGGGGCCATATTAGAGTGGGGGATGTTCCAGAGAGAGGGAGCCACCACAGAGAAGGCCCTTCTTCTGGGTCACACCAGGTGTATGTATCTCCCTCGGGTATGGGACCCGCAACACTCCCTGCCTCCTTGCTCTAATGTGTTGGGTAGATGGGACCAGCAAGAGACAGTCCCTCAGATAACCTGGTCCCAAGCCATGAAGGGCTTTAAAGGTGACAACCAGCACCTTGAATTGCCAAAAGCAAATCTGGAAGCAAACCGGCAACCAATGCAGCTGCCGCATGAGAGATGATACATGTGCACATTGGGGTCTGCACAAAACCATGTGGGCCACTGCATTTTGCACCAACTGGAGTTTCCAGATGCACTTCAAGGGCAGCCCCATGTAGAGCGTGTTGCAATAGTCAAGACGGGAAGTGACCAAGGCATGAGTGACTGTGAGTAGGACCTGTTGGTCCAGAAAAGGGCGTAACTGGTGCACAACCCACAAAGGCCCCAACTGGTGTGCAAAGGCCCTCCTGGCCATGACTGCCACCCGCTCTTTGAGCAGGAGTCATGAGTCCAGGAAATGACTGGATTATGCACAGGGTCTGTTTGGGATAGTGCCACCCCATCCAAGACCAAAGGTAGCAATTCTCCCCGAGCCAATGAACCCCAAACCCAGAGCCACTCAGTCTTGCAAGGGTTTAGTTTCAACCCATTGCTCCGCATCCAGCCCCTAACAACCTCCAGGCACTGCAAGAGGGAGGACACAGCATCACTTAACTCACCACAGGCCGAGACGTACAGCTGAGTATCATCAGCATATTGGTGATACCTCAGTCCATGGTGATGGATGATCTCACTCAGTGGCTTCATATAAATGTTGAACAGGAGTGGAGAGAGTACTGAGCCCTGCGGAACCCCATAAAGCAGTGGGTGAGGGCTGGATCTCTCCCCACCAGGACAGAAGGAAGTGAACCAGGACAGCACAAGGCCTCCCACTCCCATGCCCCCAAAGCCGCCCCATATATAGCAATAAACACTAGCCATTTATATAACAATTAGATAAAACTATCCAATCAGCAAAACCCTAAATCAAAGTTTCATTTTTTTCTACCTCAAGCATTTTTTCTACTCAAAGTCCAAAAGCAGTTTTCAAGTAGAAACAAAATTATGTTCTTTTCTTTAACCAAAGCCGTCAATTCAGCCATATTTGCCAACTTCATAATTTTTGCAGCCATTCATCCATTATAAGAATCAAAGTATCCTTTCATTTTTGTGCATAAACTATTCTTGCTGCCATCAACATATATAACATCAAACTTCTCCCCCCCTCAAGTTCTTTATCCATTAAATATATCCTCCTTGCCTAACCTATGGTCACAAGCCACAGTCATCCCCATCTTCAAAAAGGGAGACCCAAGCCTAGTTGAAAATTACAGGCCAATCTCCTTATGCTGCGTCACCTGTAAAGTCATGGAATCAATTATTAACCAATCCATCATCCTCCACTTAGAGACAAACAACCTACTCTCCAATAAACAATTTGGTTTCAGAAAAAAACTATCCTGTAATCTGCAACTCTTACACTGCAAAAACATATGGACGACACAACTCGACCAGGGCAAAGCAATAGACGCAATCTACATAGACTTCTGTAAAGCCTTTGATTCAGTGGTACACGACAAACTACTCCTAAAAGTAAAATCCTATGGTATCTCTGGACAACTGAATAACTGGATAGAAGCATTCCTGTCAAACAGACAACAAATGGTCAAAATCGGGAGCATCCTATCAAATCCAGTACCTGTCAATAGTGGTGTCCCCCAGGGCAGTGTTCTAGGACCAACTCTCTTCATACTCTACATAAACGATCATATTAAGAGCAATTGCGTTCTCTTCGCTGATGATGTAAAGCTGTTCAATACCACAGACAATACTGCTACCCTACAAAAAGATCTTGACTATGTATCTGAATGGTCAAACAAATGGCAACTTCAAATCTCAACAAATAAATGCTCTGTCTTACATATTGGCAAAAAAAATCAGAAAATAAAATACAAGCTGAATAGTGAAGATCTTGTTGATGACCCAAGCTCTGTAAAGGACCTTGGAATACTCACCTCTAATGATCTAAGTGCTAGAGCCCACTGCAACTACATAGCCAAAAAGGCATTAAGAGTTGTTAACCTAATCCTACGTAGCTTTTTCTCTGGTAATATCACACTACTAACCAGAGCATACAAAACATTTGCTAGACCAATACTCGAATACAGTTCATCAGTCTGGAACCCTCATTACGTATCTGATATTAGCACAATTGAGAAAGTCCAGAAATATTTCACAAGAAGAGTTCTCCACTCTTCTACTCGTTGTAGAATACCTTATGCCACCAGACTTGAAATTCTAGAACTAGAAAACCTTGAATTACGCCGTCTTCGGTCTGACTTAAGCATGGTATATAAAATCATACATTGCAATGTCCTACCTGTCAATGAATACTTCAGCTTCAACCATAACAACACAAGAGCACACAATAGATACAAACTCAAAGTAAACCGCACCAAACTTGATTGCAGGAAATACGACTTCAGCAATAGAGTGGTCAATGTCTGGAATACTCTACCCGACTCTGTAGTCTCTTCCCCAAACCCCAAAAACTTTAACCTTAGACTGTCTACTATTGACCTCACCCCTTTCCTAAGAGGTCTGTAGGGGCGTGCATAAGCGCACCAACGTGCCTACCGTCCCTGTCCTATTGTTTCTCTTATTCTTTTATTTTTTCTTATATGTACCCATTTCATGTATTCACAACCATGTATACACTTATACTTATTATCTTGTAAACAATTGGCAAATCAAATAAATAAATAAATAAAATAAATTAAAGTCTAAGAGAAACCCACCAAACTTCCCTCCTACCATTTCTTTTCTGAAAAAAACTTTCCTGGAACAACATCCAAACAGGCATCTTCGCAGAGAACCTATTCCAAACTCTTAGTCTGGCATAAAGTAATTATTGAAACCAACACTTACTTTAACCTAATCACAGCATAAATAGCAATGCCATCCAAATCTTAATTCACAATCCTCCAGCTCAAGCGACCTCTTACTTTGGAGAGTCACCCACTCTTTTAGCCAGACCAAACAATAGGTATCAATGTACAATTTCAAATCTGGTAAACCCAAACCTCCTTTTTTTTAGCCTCTTGGAGTAATTTACATTTAATTCTTGTTCTCCCCCTCCCGCTATATAAACTTAGGGGTGTCCATCTGCCATTGTTTAAATGGATATTCATAAAGTCTGAAACAGAAAAAGCATATTTGGTAAAACATTCATCTTAATTACAGAGATTCTATCAATAATGATAGTTGCAATCTATCACATCTTAATAAGTCTTTTTTAAATATCATTCCAAAGAGACATAAAGTTATTTTGAAACAGTTTAGCATTTGTATGTACTAATATAACTCCCAGGTTACTTATACTTTTTTCTCCATCTTAAACCAACTTTTAGTCAATATTTCATAATCCTGAGAAGTCATATTTTTAACAAGCATTGTTGTTTTCTGTTTATTTATTTTAAAGCCTGCTAAAACTCCAAACACATTAATTTTTTTCATCAAATATGCTACATTGGTTTAGGGTCTTGTAAAAAGACAATTAAAATGTCAACAAATGCTCTCAATTTATAAACTTTCTGTTATTTTCTCATCTTGCCTAATTCAAAAGTTCTAGCACCCATATAAACAGCAGGGAAGATGAGGGTCATCCTCGTTTCATGCTCACTACTTTTCTTGCCTAAGTATAAAACCTTACTTTTCTCACCACACTGTTGGATAGGGCCCAGTGTTCAAGTTTGTCACTTGATACAAAGTTTATCTCCCAGTTGATGTCCAGGTAGTTAAATTCTCCCATTATTATTGTATGTGCTTCCTTAAATAACTGTGTCAACTAAAAAACACTTCTTTGGTCTTTGTAGTTGCCAGCAGAAAGGGAGAGGGGAAAGTAATACTTTCCTCAAATGCTTCAGATAATTGCTAGGCAGCCTAAGCTGTTGGTGCGCAAGATTATTACTGGAGAGCATGATTGATGACTCTTGGCTTTGGATGTGTACCATTGAAGATACAGATACAGATAATCAGAGTTGGAAGAGACCTTGTAGGTCATCTAGTCCAACCCCCACCCAAGCGGGAGACCCTACACCATTTCTGACAAATGGCAGTCCAATCTCTTCTTGAAAGTCTCAACTGATGGTGCTCCCACAACTTCCGAGGGCAAGCTGTTCCATTGGTTGATTGTTCTCACTGTCAGAAAGTTTCTCCTTGTTTCCAAGTTAAATCTCTCCTTGTTCAGTTTCCATCCATTATTCCTTGTCTGGCCTACAGGAGCTTTAGAAAATAGCTTGACCCCTTTCTCCCTCTCGTAGCTCCTCAGATATTGGAAGACTGCTTTCATGTCTCCCCTGGTCCTTCTCTTTACTAGACTAACCAAACCCAGTTCCTGCAAACATTCATTGTATGTTTTAGCCTCCAGTCCCCTAATCATCCTGGTTGTTCTTCTCTGTACTTTTTCTAGAGTCTCAACATCCTTTTTATAATGTGGTGACCAAAACTGGATGCAGTACTCTAGGTGTGGTCTTACTAAGGCTTGATAGAGTGGTATTAGTACTTCCCTTGATCTTGACTGTATCCCTCTGTTAATACAACTTAGGATTGCATTAGCTTTTTGGGCTGCTGCTACACACTGCTGGCTCATATTTAGCTGGTTGACCACTAAGACTCCAAGATCCCTCTCACAGTTACTGCTATTGAGCCTGGTTTTACCCAGTCTATATGTCTACTTTTGGTTTTTCTTGCCTAAGTGTAGGACTTTACTTTTCTCTATATTGAATTTCATTTTATTAGATAGTGTTCTAGTCTGTCAAGATCCATCTGGATCTTGAGCCTATCTTCTTGGGTGTTAACTATTCCTGCCAGCTTAGTATCATCTGCAAATTTGGTAAGTTCCCCTTCTATTCCCTCATCTAAGTCGTTAATGAAGATATTGAAGAGTACTGGGCCTAAGATGGAACCTTGTGGCACCCCACTGCTTACTTCCCTCCATGTAGACTTAGACCCATTAAGGACTACTTGTTGAGTACGATTTGCCAGCCAGTTGTGAATCCATCTAGTGGTGGTGCTATCTATTCCACTTTTTTCTAGCTTATTAAGAAGTACCGTATATACTCGAGTATAAATCGACCCGAATATAAGCCAAGGCACCTAATTTTACCACAAAAAATTGGGAAAACTTATTGACTCGAGTATAAGCCTAGGGTGGGAAATGCAGCAGCTACTGGTAAATTTCAAAAATAAAAATAGATACCAATAAAAACTTTCACTAGGACAGTTGAGAATAAGTTTGATGTTCACAATTTCCTCTTTGAAAGAGACCAGTAAATAGGGAACAAGGAGATGAAGAAAAAGAAGTGTGTTTTTCCACACTTTTCACACTGCAGTGAACAAAAATGGCATCATAGGAACAGGCTTATTCTCAGTCCAAAGGTTTGTTTCTGATTTCTTCCCTGATTTAAGGGAAATTTGGGAAACGATCTCACTATCATGAAAGGTTTAATTGATTCACTAACCCAAAAGAAGAAGATGATGATGACAGTGGGAGGCAGGAGTCACTCTCTCCCTTGCGAGAAAAAAGCAAGAGCCGTTCTTATGATCTCTCTCTCTCTCTCTCTCTCCCCGTAATACAGTCAAGCCCTTTCCAGCACGCGGGATCCGCCGCCGCCGCTTTGCACCTTGCAAATACAAAATCCCGGGGTTTTTGCATTTGCAAGGTGCAAAGCGGGGCGAATCGCAGCGTGCTGGAAAGGGCTTGACTGTATTACGGAGAGAGAGAGAGAGAGAGAGAGAGAGAGAGAGAGAGATCATAAGAATGGCTCTTGCTTTTTCTTGCAAGGGAGAATGACTCCTGCCTCCCACTGTCATCAACATCTTCTTTGGGTTAGTGAATCAATTAATTTGGGAAATGATCTCACTATCATGAAAGTCAGTGTTCTCTGCCCGTGGGGCATTTGGAAGAAATCCACGCACGTGTAAGGGGAATCAGAAACCCCCGCGTTCAATGCCTAGCACGGCAGAAGAGAAAACGCAGCTGTGAGCAAATACTGGGAAAACCTGATTGATCAGAAGGAAGGAGGCAAAAGAGGGAGGGGTGGTGGTGGACGGAGGTCCCACTGGTATTTGTGAAACACTTGGTCGGCAGCGCTTAAAGTCAACGTCCTCGCTCCCACCCACCCAAAGCCACGAAGTCCCCCAATTGCGCAGCCCAGAATTGCCCTCCCCTCAGGGGGCAGCAACGACGCCCGGTGTTTCCCGAGACAAGAAGTTCTGCCATGCAATGAAAGCACCCTGGCTCTAGGCTCGCGGGCTCAGAAAACAACGCGAGCCGAGGTCGCTTGGCTCCGCTCAGCTTCGTTTCCTCAGCCCCAGCTGCTTTCAGTCTGCTTGGGAGGAGGGGAGGAGGTGGTGCGGCGGCTCGCGTTGTTTTCTGAGCTCTAGGCTCGCGGGCTCAGAAAACAACGCGAGCCGAGGTCGCTTCAGCTCCGCTCAGCTTCGTTTCCTCAGCCCCAGCTGCTTTCAGTCCGCTCGGGAGGAGGTGGTGGCGGCGGCTCGCGTTGTTTTCTGAGCTCTAGGCTCGCGGGCTCAGAAAACAACATGAGCCGCCACCACCACCACCACCTCCTCCTCCTCCTCCCAAGAGGACTGAAAGCAGCTGGGGCTGAGGAAACAAGCTGAGCGGAGCTAGCGACCTCGGCTCGTGTTGTTTTCTGAGCCCGCGAGCCTAGAGCCTAAAGCTCAGAAAACAACACGAGCCACCGCCACCACCACCTCCTCCTCCCGGCGGACTGAAAGCAGCTGGGGCTGAGGAAACGAAGCTGAGCGGAGCCGAGTGACCTCGGCTCGCGTTGTTTTCTGAACCCGCGAGCCTAGAGCCTAAAGCTCAGAAAACAACGCGAGCCACCGCCACCACCACCTCCTCCTCCCGAGCGGACTGAAAGCAGCTGGGGCTGAGGAAACGAAGCTGAGCGGAGCTGAAGCGACCTCGGCTCGCGTTGTTTTCTGAGCCCGCGAGCCTAGAGCCTAAAGCTCAGAAAACAACGCGAGCCACCGCCACCACCTCCTCCCCTCCTCCCAAGCGGACTGAAAGCAGCTGGGGCTGAGGAAACGAAGCTGAGCGGAGCCGAGCGACCTCGGCTCGCATTGTTTTCTGAGCCCGCGAGCCTAGAGCCAGGGCGCTTTCATTGCACGGCGGAGCTTGTCTCGGGAAACACCGGGCGTCGTTGCTGCCCCCTGAGGGGAGAGCAATTCTGGGCTGCCTGATTGGGGGACTTTGTCGCTTTGGGTGGGTGGGTGGGTGGGAGCGAGGACGGACGGAGTCCGTGAAGTGGGGCTTGCCTGCCCTTGCTGGCTGCCTCTGCTTCCTTAGGGGTGGGGAAGGGGGCTCATCTGGACCAAGGGTGATTCTCCCCCTCATTTTCCCCTGAAGGATCTTCCGTCGCTTTTGCCTTCTCCCTACATCTTCCCTCTGTTAAAATCCCCCCACACACACACACACACTTATTTTCGGTCGGATAGATTTCGTGTCTGAGCATTCTCACATGGCGGTGGGTCTTTCCCCCCCCTAAAAACAGTTAAAAAAAGAAAAAACAATATATCCTCATGCAAGAACTTTTCTGCTTCCGATTACCCCCATGCTTAAAAGTTGCAAAGGAAACACGGAAGCAGGGAAGCGGCTGCCCAGCTCCGGAGCTCCGCACCATATTTTTTTCAGATGGGAATCTGACACGAGTATAAGCCGAGGGGGTTTTTTTCAGCACAAAAAATGTGCTGAAAAACTCGGCTTATACTCGAGTATATACGGTAAGTTGTAGTCTACTTTATCGAATGCCTTGCTGAAATCTAAATATATTATGTCCACAGTATTTTGCTGGTCTACTAATTTAGTCACTGTGTTGAAGAATGAAATAAAATTGGTTTGGCACGATCTGTTTTTAACAAACCTGTGCTGACTGCTAGTTATTACTTTACTTGTTTCTAGATGTTGGCAGATCTGTTTTTTTATTATCTTTTCCAGTATCTTCCCAGGTATTGATGTTAGGCTGATTGGTCTATAGTTTCCTGGGTCTTTTTTTTTCTTTCATTTTTTGAAGATGGGAACCACATCAGCTCTTTTCCAGTACTCTGGTAGTTCCCCAGTGCTCCAGGATTTTTGAAAGATATGGTGCAGTGGTTCTGAGATGACCTCTGCCAGCTCCTTTAAAACTCTGGGATGTAATCCATCAGGCCCCAGTGATTTGTAATCTGCAACTCATACACTGCAAAAACATATGGACTACACAATTCGATCAGGGCAAAGCAATAGACGTAATCTACATACACTTCTGTAAAGCCTTTGATTCAGTGGTACATGACAAACTACTCCTAAAACTAAAATCTTACGGTATCTCTGGATGCCTGCATAACTGGATAGAAGCATTCCTGTTAAACAGACAACAAATGGTCAAAATTGGGAGTGTCCTATCAAATTCTGTACCTGTCAACAGCGGTGTCCCCCAAGGCAGTGTTCTAGGACCAACTCTTTTCATACTCTACATAAATGACTTCTGTGATCATATCAAGAGCAACTGCATTCTCTTCGCTGATGATGTAAAGCTATTCAACACCACAGACAATACTGCTACCCTTCAAAAAGACCTCGACTATGGACTTCTGGTAACGAGATATGGGCGAATGGAGGTGCTGAAGCTCACCCTGGATTTCACGCTATCTCCTCTTGCTGTTGGAGTGACCCTTAGGGGTACACACATTTTGTAGAGAAGCGTGCCAGTGTGGGGAGACTCAAGTCATGGTGTGGAAAAGGCGATTCTCATCGCGACGTAGAGAAACCCTGTGGAGACCGACAACAAGAGACTCTCAGTAATGGCGTTCCTAAAGCCTTGATCGTTGCATACAAGAGGAAGCATGTGAGTGACAGACTGTGGTGAATGAAGAGTGTGAGTGAAAGAATTTGCCATCCTGATTGAGCATTGAATATTGGAGAATCTCAGTCGGAGTGAAGCCCGAAAACAGCAGCCAAAGCAGATACGAGCAGCAGCGAAAGTGAAAGGGCTCATGAGATGGAAGAGGGTAAGGACGCGAGCGATTGGACAGAGAAGATAAGAGAATCTGAGGGATCTGAGAGACTGATAATAATTGGGGGAGAAAAAAAAAGAAGAAGAAAGAACAACAATTTAATTTAAGGGAACTTTGAAGGATTTGAATTGTGGACTTCATAGCACCATCCTTTAAAGTTCTCTTCATAGCACCATCCTTTAAAGAAGTGATTTAGTTCAAAAAGTCACAATTTCCTCATTAGAAGTTTATCTTTTATTGGGTGTACAGATGAAAACCTCACCTGTGCACCCATCACTTTTGCTTTCTTGCCTAGTTGCTCCTGGTCTCTTGATGTTGTTATCAGGCTCTTTATTGTATTCATCCCCATATGAAAGAGAGAAGGTAATAACAATTTGTGGGCTTAATTATTTAAGTAATCCTTTCTATGACATCTTTGATCTTTGCTTCTGGGAGACAGGAAACCTCCCTAGATAGATTGTCTGGTTTACAAGTTGCTAATTCATTCACTTTGAGTAGTGAGTCTCCTATCAGCAACACATACCATCATTATCCATGACATACCATCATTACTTCATCTCTTCTCTAAATGGAAATATTATTAAAAGAAGGAGAAAGAAGTGGAAAAGTGCTAACACATGAGATCACAGATTAATATCATAAGTTTTGCAGCACAGGCATAGTTGGCTTCATGACCTCATCTTCTAATAGTGCAGATGAAATATTTCTGGATGTACCTAAGCAAATTATGAACTCCACAAATAATATCACTTTTAAAATTATTTCCCTCATATATGGATTTCTTTTTGTTCTCCAATGTGTGATAAAATTCCTTCATGCTTTAGTACCAGTTCTCCAAAGATTTATTTTTAAATTTGCTTTTATTTATCAATTTGGAGACCACTTGATTCCTGGTGATTCTGAGTTGCTTACAGTTACATACATTTATAAATGGCTTTAAGATCTATAAAAACCATCTAACCAGGGCTCCAGCTTCAACCTATCACAAATCTAGGGGAATAGCCAGGTAGGTCTTTAATAGTTTTCTGAATGTCATCAGAATGCCAACAGTCTGGATCTCTGAGTGGATATCCTTCCAAAGGCAGGCACTGGTTCTGAGAAGGCACGTTTCCTAGAGTCCTACCATTTATGGACCCAAACTGTGTCTATTTGCCCAATTTTACCAGTAGTTTAATTGCACTCCGAAGTCTACTACAGCTAGTCCAATAGGCTCACATGGGTACAATGAGGCATCCAAACATTATCTTTGCTGCCATATACTGAGCTAGGTATAATCTCTGAGTGACCTTCAAGAAAGCCACATGTATAACAGATTACAATAGTCCATTCATGAAATGACTAATACATGAGAGACTGTCTGAAGGACCATGATACATGCATCACAGTCAATGACTACTGTATCATTCAAAATTTAGAATGTATAAACTCCCATTTAAAAGAAAATTTAAACAAGGAGTCATATTTGTCATTTTGTTCTCCCAGGTAAAGTCCAAGAGGAAATTGCAAAAGAGATTGGTGATCGTGAGCCAAGGACTGACTTTCGAGCAAAAATGCCTTATACTGATGCCGTAATTCATGAAGTTCAAAGGTTTGCTGACGTTGTCCCCACCAATATGCCCCATGCAACCACCATGGATGTAACTTTCAAAGGCTTCTTCATTCCCAAGGTGATTAGTCTGAAATCACTGCATTAGACAAGGCCTAGCTTTTTTAAAATATACAAGATAGAATTTTAGTACAATAAAGTATAGTTTTTTATTACTTATTTTTATTTTTTAAAATAATAAGAGAAAAAGAAAAATAACAAAAGAGAAACGTGCAATATAAAAATACACAAGAGGTTAAAAAAGTAAGTGAAAAAATACAACAGAAAAAATAATTGCAACAGAAATTGGAGTTGCAGACAGAAATTCTCAGCTGCAGACAGACCACCAAACAAAATGCCTTACATTCAAGGGTGGGATTCCACCGGTATAACAACCGGTTCGGTCATCGTGCACATTCGTGCCAAACGCACACTCCAAGTGAGTGCTCCGCATTTCAAAAAAGGTTTTATACTTACCTTCTTCTGCAGTCCTTGTGACTAGAACAGCTGAGGCATGGCAAACCACTCTGCCCTGTGAATCAGCTGTGCTCTCACAAAAGGGAATATAGCATAGGAAAGAGCAGGAGTGGACAGGCGGGCCCCCATGCCAGTCACCGCAAACCAGTTCTCTGCCAGCTGATCTTTGGAGCAAGGGGTTCGCCCAAACCATTCTGAACTGGTAGAATCCCACCCCTGCTTAAGTTCAAAGGTTTACTGACATTGCTCCATCTGATTTGTCACATGCAACAACCATGGACATAACTTTCAAAGGCTTCCTCATCCCCAAGGTGACCAGTCTAAAATCACTGCATTGCATAAGATCTAATTTATAATGTACAGTGTGGTAGAAGAATCAGTCCTTAAATGAATGGAATGGACTAAATCAAGTTGATCTATAGAGCTAAAAGGCCACATAGCCTCTTACTCTCATAGATGCTTCTCTCAAAGTGCCAAAGGCAATGTTTTTCTTTGGTATGTGGCATTCCCAAACTGCCCCCAACTCTTGATTTATGGAGTATGTTTCCTCTCTTGTTTTGTTTTTGTTTTGCCCTCCTGTTGGTTGCTTGCTTTATATCCATTGCTTCCCTTCAGTAAGCCTTTATTATTTGTTTTGGATCCTGCATTCTAAGTCCACAAGTTCAAGGTATAATGTTTCAATATAGTAAAATACAGGCTTAAGATAATTTGCCTGATGTTTTAATTTTTTGAACATGTCCAAACACAATAATTAAATCAGTATATATATTTGCAATACACATTTTAAAATATAGTTTTAATATTTTAAAATTGAATGTTGCTCCAGACCCAATAATATTTTAAAAATCACTGTAATGATATATAATATAATATAGCCATGTACTAAGAGGACATACTCCTTTTCATATAGTTTTCTTTAATCCTTTCAATTTTTAGGGAATGTACATACTTCCCTTGCTGACTTCTGTGCTCCGTGATGAATCTCAGTGGGAGAAACCTCATGAATTCTATCCTGAGCATTTTCTTGATTCTAAAGGAAAATTTGTGAAGAGGGATGCATTCATGCCATTTTCTGCAGGTTAGTTTCTCTGGCGTCATAGATTCTGTTCTATAAAAGGCAACCCTTAATTATCTTTTTTGAACTGATAAAAGTTTGATCTCAGAAATCTTATTTGGACAGAGTTTAGGCCTCATGGACAACATGTGTGGCCAGGCTCATTCAGGGATTAGTTGATTCCAAAGTCTGTCTGGACAATCATCAACCGTGTGCATGAGTTACTGTTATTCCTGCTGCACTCAGTATCAGCATCTCTGCATTTTGGCAATCCAGGATGATTCTTGTCTTTCAGCCTTCTTGGCTGATTGGAGCCTTCAGACACACACAGACTTTGGGTTTTCTTAAAAGAAAAGAAATACAAAACGTTTATTAGCTTTTCTTAAGCTTTTATTCTTAGGTCACAGCAATGTAGCAGAGAATAAAATGCAAAAAAGCAAAATACAATAAGATGGTTAAAAAAAAGTGTTAGAGAGAAGGGACTGGATTAAAATTAAACTGGGGCTTCAATTAAGTACATTTAAATTTTTATTTATAAAAAGTTTTTTATTTTTAACAATAAACATAGACAAATACAAACATAAAACAAAAAAAAACCCATCGTACAATTGTATAGTGTGTCGGTTGGTACATAATTTTTGTGCACAATATGTATAGTCTTTCCCTCTTGAATTTAAATTTACTTTCATATTACATTGATCAAATTTCCATGTCATATTATATTATTATTACACCATTATTAGATTTTACTTTCAAATCCACATTATCCTTTAGAACATATCTCAGTTCTTACCAGTTTTAATTCATATTAAAAGTCATTCTATAATAATCAATTATAACATACCATTACTGCTAACTTCAATTTTCCACTTTTCTAACTAGCCATTGGTAAATAAATCCCATATCTTAAAACATTCTTTTTCTTCTTGCTCTCTATTTGCTAATGTTAATTTACTCATTTTTACACATTCCATTATTTTCTTAATCGCCTCTTCTTCTATTGGAATTTTCTCATTTTTCCAATTTTCAGCAAATACAATTCTATCTGCAGTTAAAACATTAATAATCAAATATGTCAATTCTCTATTATAACCTTCAGGTAAAATTCCCAATAAAAATATATCTGGTTCCAAATCTATATGCTGTTTTGTCATTTTTTCCAGCCATGTGTGTATTTTAGTCCAGTATCTTTTGGCTTCCGCACACATCCATCACATACGGTAATGTGATCCAGGTATCTGATGACATTTCCAACACTTCGCCGATTTATCCTTGAACATCCTTGCTATTCTTGCTGGAGGCAAATGTCAGCTGTAAAACATCTTATACAAATTCTCTTTATATGCTGTTCACATTGTTATTTATAGTTTGTAGTCCATAGTTTCTGCCATTTATCTAGATCTATTCCATATCCAAAATCCCCCCCCATGCAATCATTGTTTCTTTAACTTGTTCTTGTTCTAATTTCATTCCTAATATATAACCATATAATTTTTTAATCATTCTCTCAACAGTATCTGTTAAGATTTTATCTAATTATGTAAATTCTTTATAAAACCCTCCTGTTTTACTATCTTTATCATATCTGGAATGTATTTGCATATATGTATACAATTCATCTTTATCTCTTGTTCATCTAATTCTTGCTTTGTTTTGAGTTCACCCTTTTCATTTAAGATTTCACTATATCTAACTATGTGTTCCATTTTAAAAAGAATTGGATACATGAATGCCTCTATGGTTGATAGCCAGACTGGTATTTTCATATAACGTTGTTTCCTTATTTTCTCCCATGTTGATAATAAAGCATTTGAATATAGTGTCTCCTAAAATACCCATGTGCTTTACTTTCCTTATACCATAAAAATGCATGCCACCCCAATTATAAATCATGGCCTTCCAATGTTAACAACCTACCGTGTTTCTCACATAATAAGGCCGGGCCTTATTTTTTTTTGACCCCCGAAAAACCGGCTAGGCCGTCTTTTCAGGGGTGACTTAATTTCCCCCCCCCTTTGCATCCTTGGGTGGGCGGGCGGCGACAGCTTGGATGTTCGGGAGACCTTCCGCCACCGTTAATTTCCCTTCTCCCTTGCTGCCGTAGCGTTACAGCAACGCGTTTGGCGCAGCCACGTGCAGCCAGTCAGGGCTCCTCCCTGCAACCGGAGCCCTGAGGAGACACTTGCAGCTTCAGGCGCTCCTGTGGCCGCCTTCCCTTTGCCTTCGATGGTAAAGTGAATTATTTTAAAAACCTCCGCTCATCCTATCAGGGCCGTGCGAGCTGAGCAGAGTCGGGAAAGCAAGCCACGGGTGTTTCCTGGTTCTGCCCAGCCCGTACGGCTCTGCCGCGGCCCTGGCGGGATGAGCGGAGGTTTTAAAATAATTCACTTACCTTCGAGGCAAGGAAGGTGGCCACAGGAGCGCCTGAAGCCAAGTATACCAACAACAAAGGCAAATCCTCAAGGTGGGCTGGAGGGAGGTGGCTACGTGCCCCCGGGCTGCTTCAATGCAAGGTCCTGACTTGCAGCATCCTGCCGTTGCCGCTGCGTCCTTTTCGCTGCCGCCTCCTCCCTCTCCGACTGGGAAACTCGTGTGCTTCGCCAAACGCTCCGAGCGAGGCGAGCTCTTTCATACATAGAGAGAGGGGAAGACGCCGGCGTGCTCCGAGAGGCTGGCTCTTTTCTCTAGCCGAGGCTGACAGGAAGTGCCTCCAGGGCCGTGGCAGGCAAGCCATGGGTGTTTCCTGGTTCTCCCCAGCACGCACGGCTCTGCCACGGCCCTGGCGGGATGAGCGGAGGGCCCGGCGGGGAGGCACTCGTTGCCTTGGTGACATTTCGGGTGCCTCTGCTGCCTCCTCGCCCATCGCAGGTGGCGGTGGCGGCGGCAAGCGGCGCTTCGCTGAGGGAAAAAGAAGACAGCACAGCCACCTTGCTTGCTTTCCCACCTGCCCGCCCCAGATGGCCTCAGGAGCGGCTGCAGTGGCAGCAGGCGCGCACACTCCTGCCGGCGAAGGGAGGAGAGGCAAGGAAAGAGAAGGGAGTCGGCAGCAGCGGCTGTCACAGTATCGTCTCATAGCGGGGCAAGGCTGGCAAGCTGAGGTGGCCGCACCAGAGAGCGTCACTGCCAACCCCGTCGTGAGGATAAAGGAGCGGGATAGAGATTCAGTCAGAATCGGCTAGAGAAAAGGGGTCGGCAGTGACGCTCTCTGGTGCGGCCACCTCAGCTTGCCAGCCTTGCCCCGCTATGAGACGATACTGTGACAGCCGCTGCTGCCGCACTCCTTCTCTTTCCTTGCCTCTCCTCCCTTCGCCGGCAGGAGTGTGCACGCCTGCTGCCACTGCAGCCGCTCCTGAGGCCATCTGGGGCGGGCAGGTGGAAAGCAAGCAAGGTGGCTGTGCTGTCTTCTTTTTCCCTCAGCGAAGCGCCGCCGCTTGCCGCCGCCACCGCCACCTGCGATGGGCGAGGAGGCGGCGGAGGCACCCGAAATGTCACCAAGGCAAGAGTGCCTCCCCGCCGGCCCTCCGCTCATCCCCGCCAGGGCCGTGGCAGAGCCGGCGCGCTGGGGAGAACCAGGAAACACCCGCGGCTTGCCTGCCACGGCCCTGGAGGCACTTCCTGTCAGCCTCGGCTAGAGAAAAGAGCCAGCCTCTCGGAGCACGCCGGCGCTTTTCCTCTCTCTCTATGTATGAAAGAGCTCGCCTCGCTCGGAGCGTTTGGCGAAGCACACGAGTTTCCCAGTCGGAGAGGGAGGAGGCGGCAGCGAAAAGGACGCGGCGGCAACGGCAGGATGCTGCAAGTCAGGACCTTGCATTGAAGCAGCCCGGGGGCACGTAGCCACCTCCTCCAGCCCACCTTGAGGATTTGCCTTTGTTGTTGGTATATTTCATGCTTTAGTGGCGCGCTTCCTTTGCCTTCGAAGGTAAGTGAATTATTTTAAAACCTCCGCTCATCCCGCCAGGGCTGCGGCAGAGCCGTACGGGCTGGGCAGAACCAGGAAACACCCGCGGCTTGCTTTCCCGGCTCTGCTCAGCTCGCACGGCCCTGATAGGATGAGCGGAGGTTTTTAAAATAATTCACTTTACCATCGAAGGCAAAGGGAAGGCGGCCACAGGAGCGCCTGAAGCAGTGTCTCCTCAGGGCTCCGGTTGCAGGGAGGAGCCCTGACTGGCTGCACATGGCTTGCCAAACGCGTTGCTGTAACGCTACGGCAGCAAGGAGAAGGGAAAGCAACGGTGGCGGAAGGTCTCCGATATGAAGTGCTCCACCAACGCAGGCAGCACCATATCCGGGCATGCAACAAAGTACTTCCTAACGGCAAGCCCCCCCGCCATTCCCCCCCCATTTTGCATGTTTAATATGGGCCTTAATTTGGGGGGAGGGGCTTAATTTGATTTTATGCCAATAAATCATGCTGGGGCTTCCTATTGGTGGAGGCCGTATTGTTGGAGAAACACGGTAGTATTTCTCAAAACAATCCATTCTTTCACCTACATCAATGTTACAGCCTGGTAATATAATTCTCAATTGGGTAGCCCAAAACCTCCCCTCAATCTAGCATCCTGTAACAATTTTAATTTAATTCTTGTCTTCTTTCCCTGCTATATATATTTTAACATTATTTTGTTCAAGTCCTCAAAATATTCTTTACCTAATTTAATTGGAATCATCTGAAACAATTATAATATCCTTGGTAGATGTTCATTTTGATTGTAGATATTCTCCCTACTACAGATAGTTGTAGATTTCCCCATTTTTTCAAATCTGTTGCAATCTGTTGTTTTAATTTATAATAATTATCTTCCTTTAATGTTCCACATCTTGCTGTTAGTTGTATTCCCAAGTAATTTACTTTGTTTGTGATCTGGATATTCAATCTGTTTGTCAATTCTTTTCTTTGTTTTTCCATTGTATTCTTAACTAAGATCTTAGTTTTGTCTTTATTTATTTTTAATCCTGCCACCTGTCCATATTCTTTGATATTTTCTATCAATTTGGATGCTGTCTCCAATGGTCTTCCAATATGAAGACCAAATAATCTGCAAATGCTTGTAATTTATATTCCTTCTTTTTATTTTCATTCCCTTTATTTCTCTATTTTCCCTAATATTTCTGTTTGATACTTCCAAAGTCAGTACAAATAACAATGGCAACAGAGGGCATCCTTGTCTAGTTCCTTTTTTAATATTAATATTGCCTGTCAAATCTCTATTTATCATTACTTTTGCAGATTGTTTATGATATATTGCCTCAATAACCTTAATGAATCTTTCTCCAAAGTCCATCTCTTCCATTTGCAATAACATAAATTGCCAATTTACATTGTCAAAGGCTTTTTGCGCATCTAAAAATACCAAGGCCATTTGCTTCTCTGGGTGTGTTCCAATATTCCAATGTATTCAAAATTATTCTCATATTATCTTTTATTGCCTCTTAGGAAGAAAACCATTTTGATCAGAATGTATAAAGTGATTCAAATATCATTTAAGTCTTTCTGCTATTATTGAGGCAAATATTTTGTAGTCTGCATTCAGCAGGGATATAGGTCTATAGTTTTTTATTTGTTGTAAGTCAGTATCCTCTTTTGGTATAAGAGTAATGTAAGCCTCTGTCCATGAATTAAGTATTTTGGTTTTTGACAAAACCTCATTCATTACTTCAAGCATTGTAATGTTTAGAGATTCCTGCAAAGTCTTATAGAATTCTATTGGTAGTCCATCTGGGCCTGGAGCCTTTCCAGTATTTTGTCTATTGATTGAGTTCCATCATTGTTATTTTCCCTCCTAACATTACCTTAGTTTCCTCAGATATTTGTGGTAGTTCTGCTTTTTGCAAATTTGTTTAACTTTCCCTTCTTCAATATTCTCTTGATCATATAATTTCTCATAGTACTTCTGTACAATTTCTTTCTTTTTTCTTCATTTTCATAACAAATTGTTCCATGTTCATCTATTAATTGTGTTATCCTTTTTGTTTCTCTCTCCATTTTCAATTTATATGTTAACCATCTACCTGGTTTGTTTGCATTTTTGCAAAAGTTCTGTTTAGCTCTCCTGATTTTTTGTACCAATTCTTCTTTTTCCATCAACCCCATTTTGTGGTTGACTATTTCCATTTGACTTTTAATATGCTTTTTTTGTGGATATCTTTGTAGTTCTTTCTCTAGTTTCTTGTAACCCTGCTCTAACAAACTTTTATTAGCTTTTCTTTAGCTTTTCTTCTTAGGTCACAGCAATGTAGCAGAGCATAAAATGCAAAAAAGCAAAATACAATAAAATGGTTAAAAATATTAGAGAGAAGGGACTGGATTAAAATTAAACTAGGGCTTCAATTAAGTACATTTAAATTTTTATTTCTAAGTTTAAATGACAACAAAGCAAAATTAGCATCTTGATTTCTAATGCTTTCAAATACACTGTAAGAATCGAATCCAGTCATTTGAGATACAAGCCCTTGAGCTCACCTATTGACTGTAGGTTGGCCCTGATTTCAATGTAAGCTGTGCAGTGGAGGACAGAGGAAGTAATGTTTTCCCCTTGACAGACTACAGAGGGACAGAGATGCTGCTCAACAGGGCCCTTACCAAACCACCCTTCAAGCATTGCCAAAGCCATGCTCTCCTGCCAATGAGGCGTCAGCAAACTGCACAGTGTGGCACTGATGATATTCATGAGATTCTAGGAGAGGCTTCAGAGTTTTTATACTATAGGTAGTCCTTGACTTCCAACTTCAGTTGAGCCCAAAATTTCTGTTCCTAATTGATACATTTATTTAAGTGAATTTTGCCCCATTTTGCAACTTTTCTTGCCAAGTTGTTAAGTCAATCATTGCAGTTGTTAAGTTAGAACTGGTTGTTAAGTGAATCTGGCTTCCCTCTTGCCTTTCTTTGTCACAAGGTCTCAAAAGGTGACACAAGGACACTGCAACCGTCATAAATAAGAGTCAATTGCCAAGCATTTGAATTTTGATCACATGACCATGGAGGAGCTGCAACAATTGTTAAGTGTGAAAAGTGGTCATGAGTCAATTTTTTCACTAACATTGTAGCTCGAAGGGTCACTTAATGAACTTTTGTAAATTGGAGATTACCAGCAATGGCACCAGGATGAAAATATAGATGACTGTACCACAATTGGATATTTATTAGAGTCCTTTTCAAAAAGCCTTTCTGTGTTCTATTCCAAGAATAAATTTCTCCCCAAAGAGCAGACAATTAGTTTAGTAGAAGGGTTGTCCTGGAGAGGCCTAAAATCTTGAATCCCATGAAGTTATTTTTGGATTATGTCCAATTGAGTAATAACCCACTCATCCCAACACATATCTTGGCTCCATAAATATCTGAGCTAGCACCCTGCCTTACAATAATTTATTTGTTCTCTTCTGGAATCAGAAATCTTAAGGATAATACATGCACCTGTTTTCCATCTGCAGGGCTAATGAAGTGTGATACTTAGATAGTTAAAGGAAGGGAGTTACTGGTGTTGCCATTCATTTTTTGACTTTATTTTCAGATTCAGAAATCTGCTGCCATTTATTAGTTGGAAAAATTCTCTGTCTCCATTTCTTTACTGCATTATTACTGCTTTCCATATCTTTGGTCTGTTATTGTTTGCCTATATACTGGTCTCACCATGACCATAGAATATTGGGAAACCCTGTGAAATAGTTTAAGAAACCAATAAACACAATTCTCCTTTTTTGCCATCTATGCATTCTTCCAGGTCAGAGAGTATGCGCAGGTGAGAACCTTGCCAAAATGGAGCTCTTCATCTTCTTTACTGGCCTTCTGCAGAAATTTACCTTTCATCCACCCCCAGGAACTTCTAAAGATGACCTGGACCTGACCCCTGTCGTTGGACTTACCTCCACTCCCATGCTGTACAAGACTTGTGCTGTGTTACGCTGATCTGTCACAAAAAAATTATAAGAAGTTGTTTTCTCAGTCTTGAATTCCCTTCATTTTGAGAAGCACAATTTAACAAAGAATCCAGTATTGTCTTCATTTCATGTGTTGTTTAGAAGATGAATGGTAATAACCTATAAATTATATGAAAGAATATAATCAGAAAATTCTGGTCAAAATATTAACTCAGGTAACAAATGAGATTCAGCAATATTCAAATACTTCCTTTTTCTTGGAAAGCAGCTGTAATTGCTGTCTAACAGGAGGAACGACCCAACTTGTCAATTAGCATTGTGACCCATCTGATTACATATTCTGGATAATAAAGTCTTTACCACAAAAACACTAAATGTTTTTCTAAATAAACTGCAGAGATTGATGAGACTGGGTTGGTTCTAAGGGATACATGAACTATAATGATAGATGCATTGGGGGAGTGAGGACAAGGGTTTGGGGTAGTGGGTATTCTAAGGGGAAGAAGGCACACAGTGACATCATGGTGATGACAAACATGGGAAGATATAGTCAGACACAGCAGCAGGTCACTCTTGAGGAAGGCTGCCTTGGTATTTGGTATCATTGTTGCATTCCAGCCCCTTCTGCTTCCTCCCAAAACTTTACATCCTAGCTTCCCCATGTTTTCTTGATGATTCCCAATGCCAGTTTAATATGTAATCAGGCTGACCTCGCATGCATTATTGACAACTGGTTGGGGGTTTATGTTGTGGGAAGGGAGCGCTCCTAGAAATGTGAACCACCTGGGTAGGTCATCAGTTCATATTCCAGGGCAGGATGTATCTATAACTATTGCCCATGCTAGAATCTCAGGTGCCTTACAGGGCACTGTTCCACAAATGAATAAACATAAGATCCTATCTGTAAAGGTGAGCCATAGAGATCAGATGGGAGTGCTGCTTGTATACTGTATTGCAAGGTATTGCGATTTTACTATCCTTGATTTCAAAAGTTTCTTCTGAGTAATAACTAGCCAAATGTTCAGAGCTCATCCAAGTCTAATTTGCATTTCTGATAAAAATGATTTATCATTTGCATATAACACGGATGCAATACACCTATTAACTAATTTTGGAAGGTGATGTTCTAAAACCCAAATCTTCTTGAAAAGATGCCTAGCTCAATTCAATTGGAAGAACATGGTCTTCAGGCCCTTTTGGAAGGCTAAAAGGTGGGTGCAGTTCTCACCTCAGGAGGCACAATGTTGCAGAGGGTGAGAGACACAGCAAAGAAGTCTCTTCTCCTGGATCCTGCCAGCTACAAGTCCTTGATCAAACAGGTCTGCAACATGGACCTTCTATCAGTGTGGATTGGGTCAGCCAATCCCATTCTGGGGAGACGGTTCCTCAGATATGGACCTATGCCATGAAGAGTTTAAAGGTGATAACCTTGAACTGGATCAGGAAGCAAACTGGCAACCTTGTGCAGCTTGTGCAATATCAATGTTGCATAGGTGATTTGAGAACTTTGATGCATTAGCTTCATAACAATTCATCCCCAGAATGCAACGACCTTGGTGTCGGGCTAGAACTGGCTGGGACAAAGTCCACCTGTCTTCAAGATTTTCTGCTTCCCTAAATCCCATGAGGTTACAGCAAAAGTGAAGGCATGCAAAAAATACAACCCCAATAGTGTCCTCTCCCCCTTCCATCAGAATGGCAGCATCCCAGAAGGGGACTTGACAGACCCCCCCCCCCCAAAAAAAACTTCAGGTACTGTGAGAGGGCAGTGACAGTATCACTTGGGTCACCATGGATGGAAATGTAAAGTTGAATATCATCAACATATTAATAGTACCTCATTCCTTGCTGGCTGATAATTTCACCCAGGGGCTTCATGTAGATTTTGAAAAAGAGTGGAGACAAGTCTAAGCACTGAGACATACCACAATGGACTGGACCTCTCACTTCTTATCAATACAGTTGGGCCCAGCCTTGGAAAAAGGAGTCAAACCAGTGCAAGTCTGCACCATCTAGCTCTAAATCCTGCAGCTGGCCCAAAAAGATACCATGGCCAATGGCATCAAAGATCACTGAGGGGAACAAGAATGAATGCATTATTTCCATCCCACTCTCACCAGAGATCATCAGTAAATACAAGTAATGCTGTTTCTGTTCCATAGTGGGCTTGAAATCTCACTGGAAGGAGGTTCAGATAATCCATTTCACCAACGCAAGCTGCCACACAGCAATTTTTTAACAGTTTTCCTAAAAGGGGAAGGTGAGAGACTGGACCAAAATTGCTCCGGCATTTTTTTTTTTGGGGGGGGGGGGGAGGGAGCAGACCAGGGTTTCTGCGAAAGTCTTGGGAATGTCTCTAGCAGTGAAGAATTTACACTACCTGAATCCATTATTCATACCAGGAATACCTTCTTGTTCCACATCTTGAATTGCTAGTTTCCTATAATCTAATGCTCTCTTATACACGAAAGTTCTAGGATTACTTTTCCGAATAACTAAGGAGGAGTGTTGAGGCAGTAATCCAGTAGGTAAAGAGGAAAACATGTGTACATGAATTGTTGCTCCTCCCTGCTTTGCATCAACGATAATGATAATCTAAGTGCACGAAATGACTTATAGTACATATATCATACCCTACCAAATTCTCCCACAAAGGTATTGCTTTTCAATTGTCAAAATTGAATTACCCTTTATGATAGGTTTCACTCAGTTATGAAGGTCAAACTGGAATTGGTGCATTTGCTCATCAGTGCACCTCACTAGTAATTCCATATTCTTCAAAATACCAGTCCTTGAACACCCCCAGTTTATGAGTTATGTGTTATGTGGGTCTAGCATACAATATCAGTTGCAAAAATCTGCATGACCATGGGATAGCAGCAGAAAATACACAAAGTTTCAACCATTGGCATTTATGGTTGCTTAAATTTTTGCAACCCAGAATAGTAATATACTGTATTTACATTCAAATGTCTGAGAATTTTCTCTGGGCTCTATCCTAACTTCCCCAGAAAAATTGTTTTGACACCTTGAAATTAAATTAATTGGTTTTTGTTTAGAACCATTAATTTTACAGCAAGAAATAACATTAATTTGTTAATTTTGGTATATAGATTCAAATTATTCTCTAGACTACATATCCACATCATGGATCAGATCTTTCTACTCTTCTTAATTGCATATACTAAAGTTGAACTTGAATTGAATTGAGGAGCTCCACAAAAAGAAAAATGAGACATCAGCAATCTTTGTTATGCTTTCTCCTCTCCTCCTCCTCCTTCTCTCCTCTCGGAAGTCAAAGAAGGCCCATAACAACCTGTTCAAGAAAATCAAAGAAACAAGTGACAATTTTAGTCTCTTTCTGAACAACAACAAAAACCAAGCTCATGACCACTGTAAGGAATGGAAATATTAAAATGAAATTTGATGGTGAAGAGATCGAATGGGTGGAAAAATTCACTTTCCTAATGTTGCAGATTGCTCAAAACAGTAAATGCATCTGAGAAATAAAATGCCAGATTGAACTGGGTCGCACAACAATCATGAACATGAGCCAAATATGGAAAAGCAAGAACATCAGCCTGGCAATCCAATGTAAGTTATTCCGCTCTATTGTGTTCCCTATCCCTATCTATGTTTGTGAACATTGGACCCTAAAAAAGTAAGACAGAAAGAAAATCAATTGAACTGTGGTGCTGGAGAAGGCTCCTTCACATTCCTTGCACAGAAGAAAGACATACTGGAGCATATTATGCCAGACATGTCAGTGAAAGGAACAAAACTGTGTTTCACTTATTTTGGCCATGTCATGCGGCGTAATTCACTGGAGAAAGCAATTATGTTTGGAAGAGTTAATGGTAAAAGGAAAACAGGCCAACAAAGAACACGGTGGCTGGACACCTTCAAAGCTGGCACCAGCCAGATCTAGAAATTCTCAAAGTAGTAGTGCAAAATAGAAAAATGTGGAAATAGAATAGAATAGAATTCTTTATTGGTCAGGTGTGATTGGACACACAAGAATTTGTCTTGGTGCAAATGCTCTCAGTGTACATAAAAGAAAAGATACATTCATCAAGAGTCAAGAATCATAAGGTACGACACTTAATAATAGTCACTGGGTACAATAAGCAATCAAATCATACTAGGAAACAGTCAATGTAAACCGTAAGGATACAAGCAACAGAGTTACAGTCATATAGTCATAAGTGGGAGGGGAGGGGTGATAAGGAGTGATGAGAAGATGAATAGTAATAGTAGTGCAGACTTTGTAAATAGTTGGATAGTGTTGAGAGAATTATTTGTTTAGCAGAGTGATGGTGTTCGGGGGAAAACTGTCCTTGTTCTGTGTGCAGTGCTCTATAGCATCATTTTGAGGGTAGGAGTTGAAACAGTTTATGTCCGGTGTCAAGTCTCTAATTTTCTGGCTGAATATAGAGACAGGCAGTCCAACACTACAAAGCCTTCCATACAAAGATACTTTATTGGATTATATCAGGCATCCTCAAGGTATAACTCACAGATGCTGAGATTCATCTAATGTCCAATCTTTGCATTGTCGACTTCATAGTGTGAAAAGATAGTTATCTTCATCCCATAATGATACAGCAAGGGAAGACTCCAGCACAATGCTGGGTCCAGGCAAGAACGACCAAAACTCCCCCCAACCCAACCAGAGGTCAATTCAGTGACCAATCAGGATTACAGATGTGACCACATGACATGAACTACATCTCCCATGAGGCATTAACTGCATTTCCCATGAGACATTCCCTTAAGGGGACAGCACTCATTCCCAAACTAACTATATACTGTTTAACCAGCACATCCGGGATGTGAGAGGTCTGTAAATATTTTCACAGCCCTCTTTTTGACTCATGCACTATACAGGTCCTTGATTGAAGGCAGGTTGATAGTAATTGTTTTTTTCTGCAGTCTTAATTACTCTCTGAAGTCTGTATCTTTATTGTTGGGTTGCAGAACCAAACCAGACAGTTATAGAGGTGCAGATGACAGACTCAATAATTCCTTTGTAGAACTATATCAGCAGCTCCTTGGACAGTTTGAGCTTTCTGAGTTGGCATAGAAAGAACATTCTTTGTTGTGCTTTTTTGATGATATTTTTGATATTAGGTGTCTGTTTTAGGTCTTGTGATATGATAGAACCTAGAAATGTGAAGGTCTCTGCTGTTGATACGGTGTTGTCTAGTATTGTAAGAGGTGGTAGTATGGGAGGGTTTCTCCTAAAGTCTACCACCATTTCTATGTTTTGATGCACCATGAAAGATATGGAGAGAAAGACACACTGAATGGATATCATCATTATCATAACACAATTCAAACAATTTTTGGACTAGTCATTCTCTCTCAGCCCAACCCACCTGACAGGGTTGTTGTTGCGGGATAATCAGGGATGGGCTTCAAACTTTTTAGCAAGGGGCTCTCTGCCCCAATGACTGGGTGGGTAATCATGTGGCTGGTGGGTGTGGCCAATTTGATGTCGCTTCTTTGCCCTAATTACCTAAAAAAAGATAATATACCAAAAAGTTGTTTATTATTTTGTGCCTTTAATACTTAAATAAAAGACTGGTTGAAACCAGCCTTAATAGCAGGAACTGTGAGAGGGATCTTGAAATCTTACTGGAGTTTCTGGTGAATTATGTGATTCTTAATATTTGGGAATTAATCCCCTCTAATTAATCCCGCGAGTGGCTATATTATCTGGTTTTCTCAATGGCTCTCCCTTCGCAAGCGCTTTATCTAACTTGACACTTTTATGATGTGAAATGCTCTTGGCTGATTGCTCAGAAGGAAAAAAGGCTCAAAATGATGTTGGTTTATTATTCTAGTCTTTCTGAGGTTATAGAGGGCTCTCCAAGCCCCACAGTCTTAGCTAGGGGCTCTCCTGAGCCTTTGCGAGCCCCCAGAAGCCCACCCCTGAAAGTATATTGGGTGCGTTTGTCAGTTTAAGTTGTTTATAAAAATAATAAACACAAGAAATAAATAAAAAGGGGTGCAATGAGGGGTGGGATGCTAATATTTTTACAACCGGTTCTGTAGGCATGGCTAAGTGGGCATGGCTAGGTGGGTGGGTGTGGCTTCTTCTTCTTCTTCTTCTTCTTCTTCTTCTTCTTCTTCTTCTTCTTCTTCTTCTTCTTCTTCTTCTTCTTCTTCTTCTTCTTCTTCTTCTTCTTCTTCTTCTTCTTCTTCTCCTCTTCCTCCTCCTCCTCCTCCTCCTCCTCCTCCTCCTCCTCCTCCTCCTCCTCCTCCTTCTCCCCCCCTCCTCCTCCTCTTCTTTCTCCTCCTCCTGGAAGCCTCCTGGGTGAAGCAGTCAGACAGCAAGGGGGATCTCGGCACTGCTGATCATTGGAACAGCTGATGGTCAGGAGGAAAAAAAGAAATACTGTAAGGAGTGACTGGGCATGGCTGGGCGAGAATGCAGTCAGCGATGCACAATAAAGACTGACTGGGTGGGGAGGGGAGGGGCAGGCGGAGAATGGTGGGGCCAGCCAGGGACACGATTTGCTGGTTCTCTGAACTGCGCAGAATCATAACAACCGGTTCTACTGAACCGGTCTGAACCGGTAGAATCCCACCCCTGGGTGTAATGGATATGTACTATTCTTCATTTGTCACTAACTTGAGTCATGTCTAAACACAAGGAGGAAGGGAAACATAGGTAAGTTTCACCTCCTTCTTACAATCTGCTTTGCTTCTTCACCTGCCCACAGACTCTTTCACCTGCCCACTTCTTCACCTGCCCACAGACTCTTTCTGTGCAGCCAAAAGAATAAACACAAGAAGGATGGGGCAATATTAGTACATTCTTCTCCCTCATATGAAGAAATATAAGAATGTAATAATAATTAATAAGAACTTATAGGTTTAATACCTGTGGGAATGTGGGAATCAATTAAACAAAGAAAGTAATACCATGTAGCTTTTGATCCACCCACTGCTGTTTTGTAAACCATAGCCTTTTGCCAAGATCTGAGGCAGAATTCCCTGATCTCTGCATTACAAAATCTCTCTTGTTTTGAGTAGAACTTGCACTGCATCAACTAAAGCCAGAGAACAGAACCAAGGACTGGAAACAAGAGGGGAATCTTTAACACTCTGAGAGCTAAATAGCTATGTTTTTCACGAGTAAGGGACAGATACAAGGATGGAAATGTACAGCTTTTTCCAAAAGCCTCTGAACTAAAGACAGCCTGTCTTCTGAAAGTATTCGATTTCACAACTATTTCATTCTGCAAAAATGAAAAGTATTTCCTTAATTTATGTTTGACCAATAGGCAGATGTTTTAGGCTTGCCCTTTGAGTATAAACTTTGACATTTATTGGAAGCTTTTGTAATTCCAATTCGAAGTTTTTTCCAGAAAAATAACTCTGCAAGGATGTGATATGCTTGGGGCTGGAAGTTGGAAAGGAGCTTTGGAGGTAACAAAGACGTATACAGCACACTTGCTAACACCTTCTAGAAGTTGCAGCTTTTCCAGGGCTCATGTGTTAGCCGTGCATTCCCAAATAGTTTCATGTTTAAGGACCTGCTAACAGTGCATCAGTGCCCACTTCAGTTATACACCTTCTTTGAAGCCAGAGGCCCATAATAGGACTAGCAAACATTTCAAGTTTTTACCTTAGCTATTGAAGCAGAGAAGACTGCCTCTCCCACTGTCTTGGGCAAAATTGATGGATATGTTGCATCCAGAAAAATTGATCCAAAGGTGCCAGCAAAGGAAACTGATGTTTTTGAGTTTAGAGATAAAAGCCTGTGTTGGAAAAGTCTCTAATCTTAGAAGAAACTATGCAGACATTTAAGAATTCAGAACTGGTTAATGGTCAGATTCAGCAACATGGAAACTTTAGGGTGTTGCTAAATGGCATATATGTACATATTAAAAATAAAGGAAAAAAGACATAAGAAAAGTGATTTGAATCAAAACAATGAAGGGTTGTTCTGGGCAAGGAAACATCCAACTTGACAAAGAAATGTCATTCCTTTACAAGCAACATATTTAACTAAATAGATCATTTTGCAGTCGTTTTGCAGTTACTCAGGAGTATGACAAGCAATTAACCATTTCATTGCCTAGGCTTAATTGGAATCCATGTATTGGAGAATTTGGGAACCTTAGTCTTCCATAACAGAGAGCAAACACAATTCCCTTGATTGATTCCATCCAGAATGTTTTCCGGAGCTTACTGGATGAATGGGTGAAGTGGTGGAGCCAATTGGCAAGCCCAAATCAGCAAGTATTTGCCAATATTGTACAAATGCCAAGATATCTGCCAATTGAGATGAGGGGTTTTGTGGTGGTCTCCCATGGAAAGAATGAGACACAAGCATGTGTACTCGGGATGGGAGTCTAGAGCAAATTCCAGGGCTCCCTTTTATTGAGAATTTTGTACATAGTAAGCATTCACATTGTGGATTACAATAATTAGATATAGTACATAGAATTGTTTACAGTTGTCTGAGCTGCTTAATTGTTTCTGGTGTTTGCTTTTAATTTCCTTGCTTTATCTCAGTGACCTTTAGGCAGACATATATGTATAAGGTCTTAGACTAATCATTACCCAATACTCAAGTCAAAGTTTATTCCCACAGGGTTTTACCTGCATGGCAGTTCTTATCTACAATATATTTTCTATTCCTTCTATATAGATGCCCTCCACCCAGTGTCACAAGCAAAGAGAAAATCACAGAAACCTATTTAGCTCAGATAAGAGATCATGCAAAAAGCTAAAATATGTTCTTTTTCTCACTCAGATGACCACAGAGATATAAAAACTCTTTTTAACATCTTGGGAAAATATTGGGTGAATGTTTCTCAAGAAGGCACATCGCTATTTTTCTCTGTATACAGTAGTGATTAATTTGATTCCACTTATTTATTAGTTTACTAGCTGGATACCCGTGCTTCGCAACAAAACTATGTGATCAGGCTATGCAGGAGAAATTTGGTTCACAATCCATTGGCTCAGTGGTGGTCAGTGATTGAAACACATAAGCCTTTCCTTTCCTTTCCCCTTTCCATTCCTTTCCAGTCCTTTCCTTTTCTTCTTTCATCCTTTCCCTTCCTCCTTTCCTTTCCTTTTGTTTCCTTCTTTCCTCTTTCTTTTTCCCTTTCCATTCCTTTCCTCCTTTCCTTCTTTCCTCCTTTCCTTTCCTCCTCCTTTCCTTCTTTCCTCCTTTCCTTTCCTTCTTTCCTCTTTTCCTTTCCCTTCCTCCTTTCCCCTCCTTTCCTTTCCTTCATTCCTCCTTTCCCTTCCCTTCCTCCTTTCCATTCCTTCTTTCCTTTCCTTTCCTTTCCTTTCCTTTCCTTTCCTTTCCTTTCCTTTCCTTTCCTTTCCTTTCCTTTCCTTTCCTTTCCTTTCCTTTCCTTTCCTTTCCTTTCCTTTTACTTTCCATTATCCATCTATCCATTCCATTTCCATCTATCCATCTATCCATCTATCCATCCCATCTATCCATCCATCCATCCATCCATCCATCCATCCATCCATCCATCCATCCATCCATCCATCCATCCATCCATCTATCTATCTATCTATCTATCTATCTATCTATCTATCTATCTATCTATCTATCTATCTATCTATCTATCCAGCAAAAGTGTTGTAAAATATAATCCTCCAACTGTTGTCCAAAAGGTGCTTTTTTTCAGGCGACTACTGGACTTTCTAGTTTTTATTTGAAGATGTTTTGCTTCTCATCCATGGTGGATAATAAACATACTACAACCTTTGATGCCAAAGTAGCTTCGTGTTTGGAAGTGTAATTTGCATCCTTTTAGAGAGTCGTTGAGGCAATTTGGAGATTTGTCTGTGTCCTCGGATCACCTGAGTGGTGCAAATGGCTATGAAGTTACTAAGGTAACAAAATGTGAACAGAGTTCTTTCCAGGTGGGGAGGGGGAGTAGAATTCCTTAGCATCAGAGCGTGTTAATTACTATATTAAGAAATACTAATGATCTGGTGATCATTTCAAAAAATCCTTTCTTAGCAAGCACCTAGAAGCCAAGAGGAACATATGTGCCAAATTTCAAATTTGTAGGCTTTACCGTTCTGGAGATTTTGTGATGCTGCATGACTGGTATTTCTCTTTTATATATATAGATTTGTCATTTTTATGTGGTTGTCCTAAACTAAATAATAAAAGATTTATAGTTGTAGTTGGCTTAGAGGTATGAAGCTTTCACAATTCGTCCTGCATTCCGTAATTATTATATTTATATACATCTATTTTAAAAGCTGGACTATTGTGCAGTTCCAATATGTAAAATCAGTTTGCAAAGTTTTTGTTTGTCCCATGCATATGTATGTCACATGCAGGGATGAATCAAATTCCTGGGGAGGAAACAGAACCAAGGGAAGAGTTCAGAAGTGCTTTATTGGACAGAGCAGTCTGAGGATTCAGTACAAAGAGTAGCTGGGCTCTGCCTAATACCTTGCTTTCAAATACATGCTGAAATCATTTCAGTTTTCAAAACTCCTTGTAATTTTTACTGAAGACCACTTATTAAAAGGAAATGGATTGGACTGGAACAATTTTAATTGTATTGCTATTTATTCTTGCAATTATGTTCCTTTTGAAAAAGGACAGTTTTAGAAACAACAGCTCCCCCAATCTCCTCCCCAGGACCCAGGACCATACCCATTTTGGGAAACCTGCACATGATGGATCTGAAGAGGCCTTATATGATAATGATAGAGCCTGGTGATTAACAAGCATGAATATCCTTTGCCAAAACTAGCTAGGATGGGACAAGATGTTAGTAATTTGGTTGGGTAAGTCTCATCTGCTCCCTAATAGTTTTCAATGTCTATGGACATATTTAAAAATGGACGTTTACTATATCTGTATATAGTTAAATATCTTGGAAGGATTATTTCAAGAAAATCTTTCTTGAGAACATTTTCTAATTGAATACACAATTTTTGGTATGCCATCACAATTTTCAAAAGAAAGAAAAAAGAAATTACAACCTAATCTCAGCCTTTGAATTTTGACACTCAGTTTCTTAAAAGAATCTTCTATATACATGAACCTAATTATTGATCATTGGTCTCTTGTTTTCCTTCTGCTGAATTCCAGTGGTCAAAAGAATATGGTTCCAGTTTCCGCATCAAACTGGGATTCCAAGTGGTGTGGTGCTAACTGGCTGTGAGACAGTCAAAGAAGCTCTAGTGAACCAGGCTGATGTATTTGTAAATAGGCCCATTGTTCCCATTTTTGAAGATGCAACAAAAGGATTTGATGAGTTATTTCATTCTGGATAGTAGTTGACAAACTTTTCAGATATGTGATATGAACTTTTCATTTGAGGTTTTCACCAGAAGAATCTCAGATGAGTGAAATAGCTTCCAGATGAGTGAAATAGCTTCCAGAAATCCAACCAGTATGAAACTACAACTAAAACCTTTCTTGTGCCACTGTGACTTAGTTTCTTAGTGCCAATGGAGGGACCTGGAGATAAAAAGGCTGTGTCAATATTGTAACAAGCCCATGAATGAGCCTTGCATGCTGCTTACTACCATGTTTTATTCTGTTTATTTGAAATTTGGGCATAGGGGGTGGGTGGTGGAAGAATACCAGTAGAAGGGATTTCTGCATATTTCTCCTCATATATATTGCTATACAAACCTCGTTTTTGTGATGTTTTTACCAGATTCTCTCCCTTAATACACATTTTCCCCATCCCTTATGGAGCATTTCATCATAATATTCATAAATGTGCAACCCAGAAATGTTCAGCCACAGAATCCATTACAAATACATATTATATATTTATTATTCTATGTCCACACACAGATACAGAAATATTAGCCTCAGTATTAGAAGTGGGTGGCCGGAGTAAGGAACAATTGGCTTTTACATTTCCATGAAACTTATTTTTCAAAGCTTCAGAAGGCAAGAAAAAAAACAATGGATGGAAACTAATCAATGAGAGAAGCAACTTGGAATTAAGGAGAAACTTCCTAACAGTGAGAACAATTAACCAGTGGAACTTCTTGCCTTCAGAAGTTGTGGGTACTCCATCACTGGAGGCTTTTAAGAAGAGACAGGATAGCCATCTGTCTGAAATGGTATAGGGTGTCCTGCTTGAGCAGAGATTGGACTAGATCAGTTTCCAGCCATTATTCCATTGATTGATTGATTTTCATATTGCATACTGAAAACAATGGGAAAGACTCCAGAATAATTATTATTAATAATAATAGGAATTATCCTGATTATTATTATTGTTAATTGTTAATGAAATCCCAACACTTATTAATGAAATCCCAATACTTGTTTCATCAATGTGATTCCTCCCGTGCCAACCACAGAGAGCCAAAGTAGTGGCCAGGAGCCAATTTCAAGAAAGGACTCACACAGCAGTTGTTTTCATAGGGCAATTTTTAGAACTTTTCAAAGCCCTTGACTTTAGGCATCAGCAAGAGAAGATATGAGGGAGGATTAGCTGAATGCTGGCATAATCTAGTTGTGAATATCCATGTGACTCCAGACAGTTGCTCCTTATAAGTAGACACTAGAAATGGTTGGCTTATCAAGGTATTTTCTTTTTCCATATTCAAGTTTTTATTTAATATTGCTTATACATATCAATGTGTGAACAGTGTGATACCTGGGTATCATACATTTTAGTACAAATAAACATAATATAATTATTCATAGTATCAATTATTTCATATTATTTAAACATATCTGGTACTATCGTCATTCCATTTCTAAATCTCCCTCTTATTGTTACAAGTATCTTGTTATATTAAAATATGGATATTGTTGATCCCTTCTTATTTCTATTTCTACTCCACCTTTTATTCATGTCACCATAAAATTCAAAGACGTTTCATTTCTGTCTTCCATCTTTCATCTGCTTTATTATTCATATTTCCCTTATTTAACTCTTCACGTCTGTATATGCTGAAGTTTCATCCTTCCTTCTTTCATTATTCAGTGTTTCAATATACAATTCTAATACCAATCACAATATCATTTGAGTGTACAGGGTAAATCTATTCATATTCCTTCCATTCATCCAATCCATGTAATTCCACTATTAATACACATGCTTATATTAAAGTATATTCTTTCATTGTCTAATTGCTCATTTTTAAATTTTATTATTAATAGTTACATTATTATTAATTTTATTATTTCACTGCTAATCATTATATTATTTCAACCTGTTAATAATACCATCATTCATTCTCTGATTTTCTGATTAATGCTTAGTTCTTATTCTTAATTCCCATATTTCAATCTTCATATCTATTTCTATTGAAATATTATCCGAATGACTATCACATACATACAAAATAATTATCCATTCTGTCAGATCCATGTATCTGTCATTCTTCAATGGAAGAAGAAGGAGGGGTGAAGTTGGTATAAGTAATCCTTTTTGATGTAACCTGAATATATTAAATCTTATATTGAATCTGTATAACTTGCACATGATATACAACTGGAGGACTGGAGCCAGATGCCTAGAAACTTGTCACTTCTTGGAGAGGTAGCAAGAGGAGAAGGGATCATAAATATTCCAGCTCTGGAAGATACCTCTGGGAAACTCTTCTAAGATACGTTCCCAGAGAAGGGGAGGGGGGAATTAACATGTTGGTTCTTTGTTTGACTAAATCCACATCTAAATAAGGGGAGAGGTTCTAACTCCCTTATCAATTACTGTATGCCTGGAAGCATCTTAGATTCTGCTTTGACTAGTAATGGATTCTCTTCCTCTCAATAAAGAATTCCTTTTGAAATACCTACCTTTCAGAAGTTCATTCCTTTCGGTTGAAGGGGAAAAGTCCATTGCTTACACATTCTATATAATTCTAATGTTAATACACCTGTTTTATTTAAATATGTTCTTCAATAATCTTTTTTTCCCTCCCTTTTTCTATAAGTCATCTCTTGGCTTCATCAGTACCTTAAGTCTTATCTTTTTTTTAAAAAAAAATGCTTATTCTTCCCTTGGGTCCTTAACTCTATCTACACCTGCCTAGTCAAACCAACTTTTTGTCCCCTCCCTACCCTTTTCCACTGTCTAATTTTAAAGTTATCTGTTCTAACTCCTATCTCCTTTCCCAAAATATCTTTCTGTTTCTGCCATTCTCTTTTTAGGTCTTTTAAATTATTTCCCTCTTGTTTAAATCAATCATTATTGGTTTAATGATATGTCTTCCTTATTGTCTTCTTTTCGCTGATTTCTCAGTTCTGCCTTTTCCTCCATTCCTTCTGCTGATTCCTTCCTTTCCTGGACATCCTGGTCTTTACTCATGGTCTTTTGTGAAATATTTTCCAATTTTTGTTTAATCAAATTGTTCCACAATCTCCTTATGTTGTTTCTGTATAAGATCCTTAATGCTTTGGAACATCAGCTCCATCCCATTTAAAATTCCGCTCATTTCCGCCTTGTATTACATAGTTTATTTTAGTAAGTCCCACTTTTAACCTAAAGTCCAGGAACCATTTATTCAAAGCTAAGTTTATACAAATCACAGTTTGTTATATATCATAAATAATCAGTCAAGTCTATTTAAAAATGCAGTAATAAATTAGTTTCTACAGCTTCGGTACAGGCTAGGCCTCACGTAGGCTGAAAGCGTACCAGGAACAGAGATCATCAATCAACAAATATGTCATCATGGGCGAATAACTGGAATGCAGGCGCTGATTTGTTACTTTGTACCTTTCACACTGACCATGTAACTGTGATTGGATGTTACTATGTGTGCACTAATATTCCTACTCATGTAACTTAATGATTGGATAGACTTCACTGCTTGTGACGTATCACTGTGTGTTTTTTAATAAAAGAGCTTACCGAACTTGTGATCGGGGCAGCTCACCCAAGATAGAACCTGCGTTGGTGTCTTTCTTGATGCATTCAACCACCCAGTGAGAAGCCTTCCTAATGCGGAGCAAAGCCGCATCTGGTCCCCAACGTGATCCGTTAAAAGAAATGGGTGCGTCTGTCTTCGACTGCTTATCTCACCTGGCCGGACGAGCCAGTTGCAACTCAGGGATGCCGTCTCGTGTCACGGATCCCTCCCCAGGAATCTTCCTTAAAGAAGACATCCTCCCTTCAGGTGAGTATGGGCGGAAAGTTCTCCAAAGCGCAGATAGCACATTTGCAGGAATTAGAAGAATTAATGAAGAGCTCAATTCGTATTCTTAGGAATCAGGGCAAAAAGCTCCCGGTTCCAACTAAAAAGGACCTTATCACCCTTTTGACTTACATTTATACACAATATCCGGCTTATCCGGAGAAAGGGTCCTTGAAAGTCTCCACATGGCAACGTTTGTGTGACTGTTTTCATGATAACCCCAGGGCTCTGCCAAAGATTCTGACCACATGGAGAATAGTCCTGGAATGTTTAAAAATCCATGGCTTAGCACTGACCAAAGCCCCCCCCCGGGTCCTCCTCCTTATACAGCTGAAACCAAGACCAAGGACGCTCTCCCGTTAGAAGCTTCCTCCCCCACAGCTCCTAAACCCATAAATCCTCCTAACTCAAATTCAGCGGAGGATCAAACACCCATGGGAGCGATCGCGCAAGCAGGGAAGGCTCTCTTACCCTGGAGGAGCTTTCTCTCTCTGTCCTGTTGAATATATAGGGGATGGAGCCGGAAATATGGTGCCTAGACTTGAACCCTTACCCATGAAATTAATCAGAGATTTAAAACAAGCCGTGGCCATGTACGGCATCCAGGCACCATAAGTCAGAGGCTTCATTAACACCATTGTAGGATCTTTTTCAAAAATCACTCAAGGCTCACATCAGCCTTATGCTGAGTTCACAGAAGAACTTCAGAAGGCCATTCATAGGCAAATCTCAAATGAAGAAGCCCGTAAAGAGCTTCTGTTGAAAATGGCCGTTGAAAATGCAAATGAGGATTGCAAGAGGATTCTGCAGCCTCTATCTGCCCGAGGGGGGGCTTCCCTCTCGGACTATCTAAAGGCTTGCAGAATCGTGGGAACTGTCTCTTACAATATGGAGCATCTGGCCATGGCCTTGCAGCAAGCAAATTCTCAAAACAGGCCGGCCGGCAACTGTTTCAATTGTGGGAAGCCAGGCCACTTACAGAGCCAGAGACAATACACAAAACAACACAAAACAACACAAAGCCTAAAACAATATGCCCAAGGTGCAAGAAAGGGTACCACTGGGCAAATCAGTGTCGCAGCAGCACTCCTCAGCCACAGGGAAACTAGAGGGGGGGCGATCAGCCAGCCCCGCTCCAAAGGCTGACTCCATATCTTTCCAACTAATTGCCTCAGAAGATATGGAGATTGACATTCCAGGCACTGTTTACTTTCTCCCCACATGCCTGAAAACGATCCCTCCTGCCATGACGCCCCTCATAATTTATCCCATCCGAGACCTCATGGCAAGGGGAATCATTGCTTCTCCGTTTCTGAGAGATTCTGATGACTTTTCATCAGTGGCCATGGCAGTAATTGGGAATACTCCCACAAAATTTAGCAAGGGAGAATTAATAGCAACCGCTGTTCCGGTCCCTGTTAAAACAGCTGATGCATGGGCATTTACTGTCCATCAAACAGTGGAACAAGCCAGGCCTGTGTTACAATTCACAATCTGTAACAAAGTCTTTTCGGGTCTCTTAGATACTGGAGCTGACGTAAGTGTCATCCGAATGGCTGAGTGGCCGGACGATTGGCCTTTGGAAACTGCCCCAGCCGTTCGGGGAGTGAGAGGAGTTCAGCACGCCCACCGTAGCAAACACTGGCTACCGGTGAGTTCCTCTGATATTTCTCACACTGCCTACCTCCAACCCTTGGTCCTTCCATTACATACTAACCTGTGGGGCCGTGATCTTATGTCTCAAGTTAACACAAAACTCATTATTGATTAATGGAATCTTTTACTGCCTCCCTTAAACAACTCCTCTCCCTCCTCCCGCTTTCAGTGGAAAGTCTTACCTCAAGGTATGCTCAATAGCCCCACCATGTGTCAACACTATGTAAATAATGTCTTGCTACCCTATCGTTCTGCTTTTCCACAATTTCTGGTGTACTTCATTTTCCTTCCTAGAAGGGAGAAGACAGGAGTGGGAAGCTGAGGACCATGATTGTTTGTTGCAAGTAGATCTGATGACAAAGGTGAGGGAGGATCTGGAAGAGACTCCTTTGAAGGAAGGAGAGAGATGGTTTGTGGATGGATCAAGCAGGGTTGAGGAAGGAAAGAGAAAATCAGGATTTGCAGTCATGACAGGAGAAGGGGAGGTCATAGAAAAGGGCTCCCTTCCTTCATGGTCTGCGCAGAAATGTGAGTTGTTAGGATTGGAAACCTGAGGAAAAAGAGAAAGATGAGTTGGAAAAAGAAGGAAGGGGTGAAGGTGGTTTCTGTGAATGCAATGAGGGGAATTCTGGAAAAGGTATATGTTTGAAAGTAAACAAGAAAGCAGCAAGGAAAAAAGAAATGGGAGGGCGACCCCTAGTGGGCTGGCCTTTCCAGAGAACACAGATTGATTTCACCGAATTACCAGAGAAAGGGCGGGGCAATACCAGCCCATCGCTTTTCTGAGCAAAACTCTGGTTCAACTTCAGCAATATCTGGGTACCATAAACTGGGCCCGACCTTTCCTGTCTATAACCACTGATATTTTTTCTGCATTGTTTGAAGCCCTTACCTGGGGGAAAAAGCCTGGTGACATAATATCCTTGCAGCAACCTCAGCTTGAAGCAATACATCACCACAAAGAGCTGAGCTTGCTGCAACCATATTAGTCCTCCAGAATTTTAATGAAACCCTCAACTTGATCCTAGACAGCCTACTCAAATAATCTCTACTATTCACGATTCTTATCTCTCTCCTGCTATTGATAAAAACCTTCTCTCTCTTTTTTGTTACATTGCAACACCTTGTTGCACAGCGCCAGCACCCGCTCTTTGTAGCACACATTCGCAGCCACCAACCCTTCCCAGGAATCCTCCAGGAAGGCAATGAAGTGGCTGATCAAGCGGCTGCAGGTATCATGACTTCACATACATTAACTCCTTGGGAGAGCCATTCTTACTTCCATCAAAACACCAAAGCTCTCATGAAACATTTCAACCTTACTATGGCTGAACCCTCAGCCATTAGACAGCAATGCCCCACCTGTAGTCAACAAGCCCATTCCATTCCCTTAGGGGTAAATCCCCGCGGGTTGAAAGCCTGCGAAATATGGCAGATGGACGTTACTCAGTTTCCTCCGTTTGCCCCCTGGAAGTATCTGCATGTCACAATTGATACTTATTCAGGGTTCATAATGGCATCCCCGCAAAGAGGAGAAGCCTCCAAACATGTCATCAATCATTGCATTCGCACTTTTGCATCGTTGGGACGCCCAAATGAAATAAAAACAGATAATGGTCCTGCATACACTAGCACAGCTATGTCAGAATTTTGCACTAAGTGGCAAATTACCCACAAATTTGGGATTCCTTATAACAGTCAGGGACAAGCCCTGGTAGAGAGAGCTAACAACGCTAAAAACAGCGTTAGAATGATATTTGATCAAAGGGGAAAAAAAAAAACCTTGGCCTCCCGGCGATGCAAGACACTCTTAATCTCTGTCTTTATACTCTCAACTTCCTCAATCTCTCAGGCACCCCTGCTATGACGGCAGCGGAGCGGCATTTTTCCTCCCCCCCTTCCCCTGATTCTCCCAAACCACAGGTATACTACCGCCAACTGCCAGACCCTACTTGGAAGGGCCCTGCTGGTCTCCTCACCTGGGGTCGTGGCTACGCAGCTATCCAGCTTCCAGATCGTGTCCTGTGGGTTCCTGGACGGCATGTCAGACCATACCACCCCAAAGTAGAAAAATCACCACCTGCAGACATATCAACATGATTCGTCTCGTTGCCTTGCTAACCCTCTTCCTCCTTCTTGCTGCACATGCCTCCAAGGTCTCCATTCCATCTCGAGTGATGTACTTTACGCCAGGTACTCCCCTCCTGCTGACCTGCACCGCATCTGGGGACATTTTTCCCCCTATCTCCAATGGTCAACACTCCCTCAGCCATGGCTCCATATCTCCAGCAATGCTTCTTTCCAGATCAACACCTTTGAACTCCCCCTGCCTGACCAAAACCACACAAGCAGGCTTTATTCAACTAACTCTCATCTACCATACCCAACAACCGCAGAAGTGCCTACCGGAAAAACTTGCAAAAAAAAAAAAAAAAACGGGACCATGTACCATCTATGCAAGATGAACTCAAAAACCATTTGCTACGATCCCAAGACGGATGTTCGTCTCAACGTTACCTTATGGGCGGGACTTCCAAGAACCTCTGGCAGATCTGATCCTGAGGGGGAGGGAAAACTTTATTACCTAAACCACACCACCGTGCTCAAGGACGGTACTAACCTAATTGTTTTAACCTTTGATGTTTGTGTTGCTTGTTCTAAACCAGGGGGGCATTCATGCGGGTCGGTTGACTGGAAAACAACATACGCCCACAATCATAAATATTTGTGTCCTACACCCATCAACTGGGCCATAGGGAACCCCAATCAATGGGTCCCTTGTGGAGGTTCCATCGAGTGCTCGGGTTGGTCTTGTGTCTGTGTTTATACTGGGGGAGGGTACTTGGGCTGCAATCATCTGTCACATTTCAAACAAATATCAGGGTCTACCACAGACAATAAGGTAGAAATCACCATCTCCAGACAACACCCTGCCTTGGATACTTATGGTATAGGGATTGATGGCACAGGATCGGATCCAAACACTTACATTACCATAACAACCGAAATAATTTATGAAGGTAAGGAAACATCATTAGGTTGGTCGGAATACAATAATTTGAGGAAATTAGATACAGCCCCTGATACCAGTGTTATTGCATAAAACTTGTTCATGGATATGGCAGAAAAAAATGCAAAAGGTACATGGAATAACTCCTACCAGATCTGGACAGCACCTGACAATGCTACCACCACACCTGCCAAGTTCAACATCTCCCTCCTCCCCTATCTCAATGACACAACATCTTCCCAAATTTGGACAGCCCCAAATAACATGTATTGGATTTGTGGTAACCTAGCCTATCCGTCCCTTCCTGCAGATTGGCAAGGATCATGTGTATTGGGGTGGATAAGACCTTCCTTTTTCCTCCTACCGATCTCTATTAAGCAAGAACTAGGCATCCCTGTGTATGATACATTATCCCGCAGGAAAAGAAACACCGATAATGCCTTTGCAGGCTTCCCCTGTCAATCAGAATATACAGGGGATACCTGGACCTAACCCCCACATATATATGATTAATAGAATCATTCGTTTACAAGCTGTTTTAGATTTAGCAGGCCAAAGAATAGACAAGGCTCTAAACACTCTAGCAACTGCTACAGACAAATCACGCACAGCTGTCTACCAAAATCACTTAGCTTTAGATTACATACTAGCCAAAGAAGGAGGGGTGTGTGGTAGGTTCAATCTTACGAATTGTTGTCTTCAAATTGATAAATTTGGCAAAGTAGTAGCACAATTAACAACTGAGATGCGACAATTAACCTACAATCCTAAACAAGTATGGCAAGGTATTGATTTTAAAAATATTTTTAGTTCCTGGTTTCCAAAACTACCAAGATTACAAGCTATAGTAGCTCTCATAGGTATGATTGCTGTAGGATGCGTTATTCTTCCATGTGTATTACCAATTTTTATTCGCACTATCTCCAATAGTCTATCCTTGTTAGCTGAAAAGCGCGCCATTGCACAGGTTAATGCCCTCTGGGAAAAGGAACCTCTGTACAAAGTCATACCCACAGAAGACCCTGATGCGTGCGCTCACACGAGTTTTTGCATGGGCAGTGACGAAGATCCAGAAGAAATTTCTCTCTATAAAACTAAAACAGAGGAGATGCAGTAATAAATTAGTTTCTACAGCTTCGGTACAGGCTAGGCCTCACGTAGGCTGAAAATGTACCAGGAACAGAGATCATCAATCAATAAACACGTCATCATGGGCGAATAACTGGAATGCAGGCGCTGATTTGTTACTTTGTACCTTTCACACTGACCATGTAACTGTGATTGGATGTTACTATTTGTGCAATAATATTCCTACTCATGTAACTTAATGATTGGATAGACTTCACTGCTTGTGACGTATCACTGTGTGTTTTTTAATAAAAGAGCTTACCGAACTTGTGATCGGGGCAGCTCACCCAAGATAGAACCTGCGTTGGTGTCTTTCTTGATGCATTCGACCACCCAGTGAGAAGCCTTCCTAATGCGGAGCAAAGCCGCATAAAAAGACCAGAGAATTATCCAAACCCCCTCAAATCATTTTTCTAGTTTTAATCTTATAACATAGTATTCAAGGGTCTTTTAATGAAGCTCTTATTTAAATATTCAAGTCTCCAGTGGTTTTAGGGTAGTTGAATGTAATTAAATACATGTTTGTTCTCAAGCTTGGATATTATCCTCTCGTCAGCAGATAGCACTCTGTACTTCACAATGTTGTTACTAGGACATGTTATTATTTCAAATTATAATTGAAAAAGCAGTATTAATCATTTCAATCCATAATCCCAACATTTTAAAATGCCTTCTCAGTACCATGTCTTTTCCTTTTGAAAGTCCAATTTTCTGTGTTTTTAAAGAATAAATGTTATAAATATTTATATAAATATAGATTTTTTTTAATAAAAAAAGAACAACTTTTACCCAAAATCAGGCAGGCAGATTGAGTTGCTCACAGAATCACAGATTCATTCAGAGATCTATGAGATTGGCTACCTGAGCTTGTCACATAAAATTTGCTTGCAAGCGGGTTTGTCGGCTTCGCGAGGCGGCAGGGACGGCGAAGCTGCGCGATCCCTGCCGCTAGCTAGCCTTTTTGGGGCTCCAACCCAGACGGGTACGGAGCTAGGCTGCCTGGCAGGGGCAGCTGAAGGTAGTGGGGACCCGGAGAAGGGTTTGGGGGTGTTGCAGACCCCCTCCCCGGCCGGCAGAACCCCCTTTTCCCAGGACGGTGCAGCGGCGGTCCGTAATGGCCGCCACAAAGAAGCTGGCAGCCAGGTAAGAATGCGCAGGAGGAAGTGGAGAAAGTGCTTGAGAGGAGAAAGTCTTTCTTGGTTCCTAGGACTCTAAGACATATTTAACAAAATTCCTGAAAAGTATGACTTTCTGAATGATACCTTCGAGAAGAGGAAAAAGCGGCAGTTTAATGGTGCTGAAAGGATAGCTTACCCTCTTTTTTTACGGAATAAAAAGTGAACATTAAGAAACCTATTTTTTTAGGTGAAAACTGGCTCTAAGCGGTGAGTGGGAAAAGAGAGGATTAAAAAAAATATATTTGTATGCTAAGACCTTGTTGGAGGAGATGCCTTAAGGATTGAAAGACTAAAATATATTGTAATAAGATTTTAAGAAACAGATTTGGACTTTCTTTTTCTTTAATTGATACTACCCCAGGAGGAGAGAGTGGGAACTCTGTCTTGGTTTGGACTGACTGAGAACTTTGGGATTGTCTTATTTTTCCTTTGGAATATTCTGGCTGTTGTAAGAGAAAAGAAAAGAAAAGATTTATAATGGCTTCTTCTATCGAGGAGCTGAGAAAAGATTATGAGCAAGCAAAACAAAATGGTAAAGCTGGTTTGAAAGAAGCCTTCCTTTTTTTAGAAATGGCGCTTATTAATTATCAACAAACATTGCAACAGATGAAGACAGCAGAAGAAGAACAAAGAGAGGAAGCCATCTTTAATAAATCTCAGAACTCGACCAAGAGGGAAGGAAGAGGAAAAAGAAGAGAAATAAAGGACTTAAGATTTAAAAAAACATTTAAGAAAGGGAAAAACAAGGTGCAAAATCAATATAAGGATGGTAAACAAAAGGGAAGAGGAATACGACAGAGAAGGGAAGCCAGTAAGGCAAAGGCTAGAAGAAGGGGGGCTAGAAAGGTTTGTTGGGGGAAGAAAGAAAGGGAAAAAGTGGAGAAAAGCTGCAAAGTTTTGAAATTAAATGAGAAAAAAGAAATTTTTTTTAGGGATAAAGGATAAGTATAATTTCTTCAAAGAGATTTTGCAAGGTACATAAGATGATATTGTAGTATTGTATCAGAAATAGAAAATTTAAATGGCTTGAGAGTTGATAAGAGATTAAAATGTTGGAATGTTAATAATGATTGGTTTGAAAATATAATATGAGGGGAGATTTAGAATATTAAACTTTAAAGAGTTTATTAAGATTATGGTATTGATGTTATTATAAAACTTTCATTATAGTATTTTGTTTTTAATATTTAAATCTATTGCTTAACTATGTATTTAATTGTTTTAGATGTATTATTCAGTTAGAATGTACCAAGCAAAATCGGATTGGGTAGTTTAAAGATTAATTTGATTAATAAATTGGGGAGATAGAAAGGCATCATACTCTGATTAGTGATTTCAGGAGAAATTTCTTTCTTTTTAAAAGGAATGAGACAAAGGTATAATAGAGAATGGACAAAAGATATAAATATAATGACTTAAATTAAGATGATTAATTAAGATAGAATCAAAAAGAGTGAAATATGTGGAGAAGTTAATATAGAAGACTTAGAATGGTAAATAAAATAAGTAATGATATGTAAGATGAGCCTGAATATAATTGAAGTCCATGAAAAGAGAGATACCTGGGTCCAAGTTACTTTCCAAAAAGATCTTTTTTATGTTTTGTGTGTTGTGTGATTATGTTGTTTTTTTGGGGGGGGAATTAATAAAACCTTGTAGAAATATAGAATGAGAATAATGGTAACTAAGTCAGAAAGAAGCAGATGAAATAATAATAATAAAATTGAATAAGAGTGAAGAGAAATAAAGGGAAATTGGATAAGAGGTTTTTGTATGTTTATATGGAAATGGTTTAAAACAGAATTATAGTTTATCTGACTTGTTAAATTTATAATGGAAAAAGGTTTAAACATGTAATGGATAATGATGACTTGTGTGTTTTGAAAACCAATAAAACTTGTTTTAATAAAAAAAAAAATTTGCTTGCAAGCAAACCCATAAAATTTGCTAGCAAGCAAACTCACAGAATTAACTCACAACACACCATGTATGTAAATATTGAATTTTTTATTAAAAAAGAGCAACTTTTACCCAAAATCAGGCAAAGCAGGCAGGCAGATTGAGTTGCTCACAGAATCACAGATTCACTTAGAGAGATCTGTGTTTCTGCCATCAGCTATCTGAGTCTGCAACTGAATAATAGATCCTTCAGTCCTAAGGGAGGTTCAGCTCTGCTTTTAAGATCTAAAGACTAGCTAGAAAGCAAGAAATCCAATGATTTCCTGCTTTCTAGCTAATCTAAATCTCCCAGCACAGCAGAACAGCTGATGGTAGATAAAAAGGAAAAATAGCAACTTAGCAGGCAAGTTTGCCAGGTAAGGAGTGAGTAGGTGGGGTGGGTTCCCACGGGCCATGTGGGCAGCACAGCCTTGTGTTCCTGCACAGCCTGGATTAATTGCTTTGGGGGGGTGCACTGGGGGTGACATTTCTCTGCGGACCACTAACATTTTCTCATGGCCCACCGGTTGGCAACCGCTGGCTTAGATGGTCATCCTCTTCTCAGCTTCTTGGCAGCCATCTTAGGCTGTTTTTTCTCCTTGTCATGATGTACAGAGAAAAAGGCCTGGGTTCCGCAGAAGTTGCAATCTCTCCTGTGACCTCACAGGGCACCACTCCTTAGCTTCACCACCCCTCCAAGGTGGCTTTAGCTCTTTCAGAAGAAGAAGCCAGCACAGGGAATGGAGAGATCTGTTCCATTTGGCTGTTAACAATGGGAAGCTCCACCCCCTTCTTATCAAAATATTTTCTCATTGGAAAATAACGATTGCTTTCATTTTTGCTTTGCTTTGTGTGTTTTGTGATATTAAAGGCTGGACACCAAAAACAGAAGATAAAGAAAATGGAATGAAAATCTTTAGCACAAACTTTGAAAAACCTTTCAGCCAAGTTTTGGGACAGAATGGATGAAATGCTTGATCAAACTGAGCATGCTTTAATGAAGCCGTGAAACATGAATTAGCTGAAAAGAATTTTTAAAATATATTTCACAATTTTCCCCTTTTCAGGTCTTATTTTTACTCATGGTGAGAACTGGAAAGTGATGCATCAGTTTACATTATCCACATTACAGGAATATTGAATGGGCAAGAGGGCCATTGAAGACAAAATCACAGAAGAGTATAATGTCTTAACGAAGACATTTGAGATTTGTGCAGGTGGGTTGGGATTTCCTCCTAAAGCTTTATTGGAGCATCTTCCAAGATAAATGTGATTTGGAAAATAATTCCCTCAGATTTTATCAAATGAATAAGGAGTGTTTTGGAGGTTACCTTCTCTCCAACAATTCATAAACCCATAGTTTTATTCCTATAAATATGCTTTTTTGACTAATTTATGCTACATATATTTACAGATGGGACTTATATGTGGTAAAATGGTTCCGGATGACTTGAATTGTTAATTCAATGAAATCCAACAGTCTCTCATAAATCACACTTCTAGACTTACTGTTCTGTAGAGAGTCCTCTAGATTCTCTATTTAGAGTGGGTTGCAAGTTCTTCATTTGAACATGAAAATGTCTTATAAACTGGAATTATTACTCCTCCTTGCTTTGGGCCAAGGTTAATCAAATGGCAGTTTCTGAAAGAATAGAAAGATATAATCTAAATTTATTAAGTGATCTAGGGAAAATATATTTTACCCATGTTCTCCAACAGAAGTATTATCTTTGAATTGTCAATATGGAAACTTCCTTTATTCTAAGCATAGTCATAATGATCAAGCTCAGATGGTGCCACCTCACATCTACCAGTCTGCCACGAAACTTGGGGGGAGGAAGAGTGAGTGCTTGTGGGGTGTGTGTGAGTGAAAGGTACAAACGTGAAGGTGCCCCTCCAAGATAGCATTTCAAGGTTGTCTCACAATGTGAAGAATGCAGGGGCAAGCCAGCCTATAGCCAGAGTGGCCATATTTTGGAGATTCATTGGATGATAGAGGGGAAGCAATGTTAAGTGCCTAAGGGGGAAAGGGGGAATTGGCATGGAAATTTCAGTTCTGAGTTTGTTTTATTGCAGTTCAAAGGTGCTTTTTGAAGAGGCAACTGGACTTTCTGAAAGTCCAGAAAATCCAGTTGCCTCTTGAAAAAGCCTCTTTGGGATCACTGTGACCTAGATTACTGAGAATACTCTGTAGACATTAGTGCAGTTCACTTGATGTCTACTAAAATGTACCTTTTGCAAAGAAAAATAAAAAATAGAGCCAAGGATCATTTTTATTTAGAAGTGCAAGCCGAGGCAGGACTGACAAAAGGGATGGGATTCTACCTGGTCAGACTGGTTCCATAGAACCAGTTGTTATGATTCTGCCCAGTTTGGAGAACTGGCAAATCGCACCACTGGCTGGCCCCACCCTGCCCTGCCCCACCCCCTCACTCCTTACCTGGCATGTGCTCTATCAAACCTGCCTGCGTTTGGTAAGTTGCAATTTTTCCTCTTTTTTTTTTTGACCATCAGCTGTTCTGAATATCAGCTGTGCCAGGAGATTTAGATTAGGTGAAAGCGGGAAATCATTGGATTTCTTGCTTTCTACCTAATCTAAAAGCAGAGCTGAACCTTCCTTAGGACTGAAGCTTCTATTTTTCAGTGTAGGCTCAGGAGGCAGATTGCAGAATGGTAGATCTCTGAGTGAATCTGTGATTCTGGGAGCAACTCAATCTGCCTGCCAGCTTTGCCTGATTTTGGGTAAAAGTTGCTCTTTTTTAAATAAAAAAATCCAATATTTACATACAAGCCACGCCCATCCAGTCACATGATCACCAAGCCATGCCCAGTCAGCAACCCATGCCTACCCAGTCACATGACCACCAAGCCACACCCACAAATTAGGCCACACCCACAGAACCGGTTGTTAAGAAATTTGAATACCACTCCTGACTGACAATTCTTATATTACATATTTACCTCTATCCATATACGTGATATATCATTGCTTTTCTGCGTGCTGCTCTCTCTGTGACCCTTGGACACTGGGAAAACCTGTGAATTCAATTTAAGAAACCAATAAACACAGGGTTGTTGTTTTTTTCCATCTATGTTTTTTTCCAGGTCAGAGAGTATGTGCAGGTGAGAATCTTGACAAAATGGAGCTTGTCCTCTTCTTAACCAGCCTCCTGCTGAAATTTACTTTCCAGCCACCCTGGGAACATCAAAAGATGATCTGGATCTGACTCCTGCTGTTGGACTTACCTCCATTCCCATGCCTTTAAATACCTATGCTGTGCTACACTGATCTCATAGGGTAGGGGGAATATAATAAGCTGTTTTCTCCACTCCTGAAACGCCTTTATTTTGACAAAAAGGCAAAATTTTGCAACAGAATTCAATATTTTCTATGTTTCACGCATTGTTTAAAACATGAATGGTAATGTTCTATAAACTCATGGAATGTTGATTAGGAAAATATTGTAGGGAAGTCATGAAAAGCAAAGTGCCTTTTCTTTTATTTGGGGCCATTTATTTCTTTTGCCTTTTACTGTTTTTTGTCTTCTTCAATTTTCTGTTTCTGATTTTAGCACCAGTTCTAAAGTTTAGCACCAACCAAAATGTTCAGGTATCTTAGCTGATGACTATGGTGTGCTATACATATTGTGGGAATGAGTGGAAATCAATTAAACAAAGAAAGTAAAACGATGTAGCTTTTGATTCGCCCACTGCTGTTTTGAGAAACACAGCCGTTTGCCAAGAGGCCTGTTCTGGAGCAGTGTTCCCTGAACTTGGTGTTACAAAGCCTCCCTTGTTTTGAGTAGAATTTGCACTGTATCAAAGCCAGAGAACCAAATCAAGGACTGAGAATGTTCCATATTAGCAGGCTTGAAACCCTGCGTTCCTATTGGTCCAGACAATCCGGATCGTGATTGGACGGCTTGAATGTTCCTGATTGGCTCATACAGGGTTTGCAGCGATTGGCTAAAACCAAGCGCGGCAAACTCAAAGAGTTGTCATTGGCTGCCTAGCTGCGGCCAGCTCTATAAGAAGAGCTGCCGTGCACTGGGGTTTTGTCTCAGAATCTATCTGCTTAATAAAGAGCTGTTGTTCACTACTCATGCCTCGTCTATCCTTGGGACCCACTGACCGAACTTAACACTGGCGACGGGGATGGGATTCTGAGACAACAAGACTAACCAGCACACGGCAAACGGCGCCAAGACGACCAGCAAAATGGCCAGCAGCACCACGCCGCCTGCACCATTTAACCCAGCCAGCGAGGACTGGGAGTCCTACATTGATCGCTTCCAAATGTTTTTGGAATCCAACAACTTGAAAGACACCACAGGCAGCAAGAAATGGGTGGTATTTATAACGCACTGCGGGCCCGCCGTTTTCAAAATGGCCAAGGTGCTAGCAAAGCCCGCAGACGTCAAAACAATGGATTGGGACAACCTAGCTCCCATCCTCCGAAACCACTATGCTCCGGCTGTACCAACTCTTATCCGAAGGCATGATTTCTACCAAAGAGACCAGTGCGAGGGCGAAAGCATCGGTGAATTCGTGGCCGACCTGAGGGACCTGGGAGGTTTGTGTGGATTCGCAAACCTGGATGAGGCCATGCAAGACCGGGTCGTTCTCGGCCTGAAAGACCCAGCACTCCAAAGCAGACTAATGGCCAAGGGTGACATCTCCCTCACTGACTCCATAGCCGAAGCAACTGCAGCCGAAGCTACATGCAAGTCAGCAGCCCGAATGCGGCATTCAAATGGAACCGATCGTCAATCGACTAGCGAGGCTAATACCACACCAGAAAAACTCGCAGCCACCACCCACCATGGCGACGTCGAATCCCCCTCTGACAGCGAAGAAGAAATTCACCGACTTCAGTCAGAACATGATCGGCGAGACCGGCGAGGTCGTAAGTCGGGGTACCAGTGTTCCGGCTGCGGAGGAAATCACCCGCGTTCCGAATGCAAGTTCCTGGATGCTGTTTGCCGACATTGCGAGAAGCGGGGGCATATTGCTAAAGTATGCCGCAATAAAAGAAACTTCAGCCCCCGGTTTCGAGGCAACAGCCCAAGGAGACTAGATGGCACCCCCACCAAAAACCGGGACCACCAGACTGACAGCCGATGGAGCCGGGACAGCAGAACCAAAAGATTCAACGAGGCACCGCGAAGAGAAGAAATGCACCAAACAGTTATCATCACCCATTCTTCACCAATAGATGCACGAAAGGTATGCATCGAGGTCGGTATTGAAAACCAACCATGCACCATGGAGGTAGATTCTGGCTCCTACCTCTCCATGGTCTCCTGGCACACCATAAAGCATCTAATACCCAGCATACGCCGCCAGGAACTTAGTGACCAGAAATTGATCTTGAGGGACTACCAAGGGAACCGCATCCCAGTGGCTGGCATCGGGCATTTCAAGATCACCTTCAAAAACCGCACCAATATTCTACCACTTACAATTGTGGAAAAAGACCGCCCCAGCCTACTCGGATTACAGTGGTTCTTGCCGCTAGGGATCGAGATGGCAGGCATCAATCGCACAGACGAAGAAGATTGGGGGCGACACTCGTACGAGACTTCCAAGAGGTCTTCGATGACACTTTAGGCAAGTACAATGGGTCCCTAATCTCCTTCAATCTTAGCCCAGACATCGTGCCCTTCCGCCTCAAGCCGCGCCGAGTGCCATTTGCACTCAAGCCTAAGATAGATGAGCAATTAAATAAGCTCATCGTGCAAGGCGTATTAGAACCTATCGACCATGCCTGTTGGGAGACACCCATTGTCACCCTCATCAAACTAGATGGCTCCTTGAGAATCTGTGGAGACTACAAGGCCACCCTCAACCATGCCCTGCAGCAGAGTGCCTACCCTGTGCCAGTAGTCCAGCATCTCCAACACTCACTGGGAGGTGGCAGAATCTTTGCAAAGCTCGACCTGGCACAAGCCTATCAGCAATTGCCGGTTTATGCTGAAACCGCCGAGGCACAAACGATTGTGACACATCGAGGGGCATTTAAATGCAACCGACTCCAATTTGGAGTCAGCGTCGCACCTGGGGTTTTCCAAAGCCTAATGGAAAGACTACTGCAGGGAATTAAAGGAGTCGTACCCTATTTCGACAACGTGCTAGTAGCAGCTCCCAATAAGAAACAATTGGAGAAACGGCTTAGAGCGGTCTTACAAAAATTTAAAGACTCCGGCCTCAAAGTAAGAAAGGAGAAGTGCCAGCTATGTACTGAAAGGGTTGAATTCCTGGAGTACCTCCTAGACAAACATGGAATTCACCCTACTGACAAGAAGTTAAAAGCCATCAAGGAAGCCCCCAGACCAAAAAATAAAACGGAACTCCAAGCATTCCTTGGACTCATTAATTTCTATAATGTTTTCCTACCCCAGAAAGCGACTGTCGTGGAACCCTTGCATAGGCTCCTGGACAAAACGGCATCCTGGATCTGGGGAAGGTGAGAGGAACGCGCTTTCCAACAAATAAAAAACCTTTTAACTTCCAATGCAGTCCTTATTCAATATAACGAAACCCTGCCGCTGACTGTCACATGCGACGCATCACCCTTTGGTGTCAGGGCAATCCTAAGCCACACCTTGCCGAATGGGAAAGAGGCTCCCATCGCATTTTTCTCAAGAACCCTGTCCAAGCCAGAGAGGAACTACAGCCAGCTGGACAAAGAAGCCCTAGCCATCGTCTCCGCAGTGAAAAGATTCCACGAAAACATTTATGGTAGGACATTTTCAATTATTAGGGACCACAAACCCCTACTAGGCATTTTGGCTGGGAACAAACCCACTCCAAACATCCTGTCACCTAGGATGACAAGATGGTCTGAATTTCTTGCCGCTTATAATTACCATTTAGCACACCGGCCCGGCAAGACCATCTCACACTCTGATGCTTTAAGCCGATCCCCCCTACCAGATGTGCAAGACGACCCAGCACCCACCTTATCTATTTTACAAATGGAAACAATAACCACGCCACCATTGACAGCGCAAGACATTGCCCGCGAAACAAAAAGGGACAAACGATTGGCGCGAGTCCTCAGCTGGGTGGAGAGGGGTTGGCTGGAAAGCAAAAAAAATGAACTCTTTAAACCAGGGGTGTCCAACCTTTCACCTTCCCTGGGCCACATTAGAAGATGAAAATTTGGTTTGGGCCGCACATAAAATAAAATAACAGTAACGATACCTGATCATCCAAAAAAACCATAGAAAACATAGTTAACATATTAAATTTATTTGGAAATGAAGTTAGTGAGATGTTTGACATTGTTTCTCAGCCACCAATGCATCCATATTTGCTTCGATGGAACTTGTTGCAATTCTCAGTGAGTGCTCAAGGTGCTCATCAGATATTTTGGTTCTAGTTTTATTCTTTGTGTGCTTCATCCTTGAAAATAGCTGCTCACAAATGTAGGTGCTTCCAAATAGCGATGACATGAATAAGGCATGATTGTGAAGTGAAGGATATTTTTCTCTGGGAAGATATATCTTATAGAAGTTCATTAAAGAGACACAGTCAAATTTTTCTTTCAGTTGAATGTCAGATTGGAGCTCTATGCATTCCATTTGCAAATTGGCAGGTAATATATTAACGTCCACTGAAAATGGAGTTGCAAATATCAGAAAAGATGGCTGATTTTTTCTAAAATCTTGAAACCTGTTCTGAAATTCCTGTACCAAATTGAAAAGCAAGGCTGCATATTTTTCCATGTTCACAGAGGCGTGTTTAGCCAATGTGCTAAAATGCATCAAATTTTTTGCCTTCATTTGAGAATGCCATAGTTTCAGTTTCATTTCGAACGCTGTTATAGTTTGAAACATTGTGCTGATCAATTGGTTTTCACCTTGAAGACGCATGTTTAACTCATTTAAATGAGTGGTCAAGTCGACTAAAAATGCCAAATCTGTGAGCCAGTTTTCATCGTCAAGTTCTGGCACACATTTTGCTTTAGATTCCATAAATGACTTGATTTCATTTCTCAGATCATAAAATCTTGCCAGCATTTTCCCTCAACTTAACCATCTTACTTCAGAAAAGTAAATGATGTCCCCATACTCAGCATCCATAAATTTAAGGAATTCCTGGAATTGGCGATGATTCAATCCCTTGGACCTTATGAAATTTACAGCCTTGATGACAATCTGCATGACATTAGCCATCTTTAAAGCTTTTGCACATAAATTTTCTTGGTGTATTATGCAGTGATATTTAATCATACTGAAATTTTGGGAGGCAATTGCATCATCTTCTATCAATTTTACAAGTCCATCTCTGTTACCTATCATTGCAGGGGCACCATCAGTAGCTCCGCCAGATATGTTAGCAAATGACAAAGAAAATCGCTGTGATGTATTTTTCACAGCTTCATATAAATCTCTTGCTTTAGTTGTGTCTTTCAGTGGAACTAAAGCAGCCATTTCTTCAGTGATATTATATTTGTCATCAATGCCTCTAATAAAAATTGCCAATTGAGCTGTATCTGTAGCATCTGTACTTTCGTCTATTGCCATAGCATAAAATTTAAAATGAGCAGCTCTACTCTTCACAACTTTTTCGATGGAGTTTCCTATATCTTCAATTCGCCTGGCTACAGTCTGGTGAGACAAACTGATTTTTGAAAAGTCCCCTTTTTTATCCGGGCAAATTATATCAGCCACGGTTTCCATGCATTCCTTAATAAACTCACCATAGCAATACAGTTTTGATTTTTTTGCAACCACATAACTGGCTTTGACAATAGAATCTGATTGAATCAATACTTTTTAAAAATAATTTTGTTGAGATGATAGATTTTTTTTTCAGTTCAGCGATTTTGTCTTTACGACACATTCCTTCATACACAGCAAATTTCTCAGCATGTCTTGTCATGTAATGCCTTTTCAAATTGTAGTCTTTGAAAACTGGCACTGATTCTTTGCAAATTAAGCAGATTGCCTTACTATTGGACTCAACAAAAAAGTATTCATCTGTCCACTTTTCTTGGAACACTCTTCCTTCATCTGTAATTTTTCTTTTTTTGTGTTTGTTTTTATTTTTTGAGATTTCAGAAGCCATGCTGGAATGTAAAAATAAAGGACTTTTAGAAAGCTTGGTTTAATAATCAATGTGATTACTATGTGCATTATGCTACAGATTTCCCTTTCAAATTAATGGGAAGTGGAATGCAATTGGATTTTGATGCAGAATTCCACAGCCAATTTTGTGTCAAAATCCGTTGTGTGAACCGAGCCTTAGTCTCCTGACTACCAGAAAGTGGCACAGGCCGCAAGATGGCGGAGTTAATATAAGATGGCGGAGCTAATATAATGGATGGGGCGCAGGGTTGCCAGATCGCAGTTTGGCTCTGCGGCCAAACTCAAGCCAAAATACGGCCAAATTATTTTTATTATTTATTATTAATTATTTATTAAAAATTATTTATTTTTTATCACGGCCAAATTTTCCGGCCAAATTTTGTAGGGTAGGGGGGGGGGGGGGGGAAGAAAGCTCACCCGCCTCGCGCCTACCTCTCCTCCTGCAAATGGCCCGGCTGGATGCAGCAGGACTGGAAGGCGAGGACCGGGAGGCTCGGTGCAGCAGCAGCAGCGACGGCGGCGGCGGCGGCAGAAGCAGCAGCGGCGGTGGCAGCAGCGGTGGCGGGGCAGAAGCGGTGGCGGTGGCGGTGGGGGCAGAAGCAGCAGCGGGGCGGCGGGGGCAGAAGCAGCAGCGGTGGCGGCAGCGGCGGCGGGGGCAGAAGTGGTGGCGGGCGGCAGAAGCAGCAGCGGTGGCAGCGGCGGCGGTGGGGCAGAAGCAGCAGCGGTGGTGGCAGCGGCGGCGGGGCAGAAGTGGTGGCGGGGCGGCAGAAGCAGCAGCGGTGGCAGCGGCGGCGGTGGGGGCAGAAGCGGCGGCAGCAGCGGCAGGAGCAGAAGCAGCAGCGACGGCGGGAGCAGCAGCAGCAGCGGCGGTGGCGGCAGCGGCGGGGGCAGAAGCAGAAGCAGCAGCAGTGGCAGCGGCAGCAGCGGCAGGGGCAGAAGCAGCAGCGGTGGCGGCAGCAACAGCAGGAGGTGGCGGAGTGGGACTCTTGGGCTGCGACTGCCTCGGCACGAGGAGCGCTCTGATGGCGCCCGCCTTTTCTGTTGCTGCTTGGTGTGGCGCTCGCCTCACCCCGCCTCGCGCCTGCCTCTCCTCCTCCTCCTCGCTGGCTCTTGCACGAAGGTTGGGGTGGGCACTGGGCCGCATTACGAGGTGACCTGGGCCGCCTGCGGGCCATGGGTTGGACAAGCCTGCTTTAAACCATTTAAAAACCAGCAAACCGAACTTTTTTCACAAAGGGGGTGCATTCTTTGGGGAGACCGGGTGGTTATACCAGAAACATTACAAAAAAAGTTCTAGACATGCTGCACGACGGGCACCTGGGCATTGTACGAATGAAAGCCCTGGCCAGAAGCTACGCATGGTGGCCAGGCATGGACAAACAAATAAAGACTTGGGTCGCCGGTTGCAGCAGATGCCAAGAAACCCGCTCAGCTCCCCCTGCAGCTCCACCGCTAGAATGGGAAACCCCCAGAGGCCCCTGGTCGCGAATCCATATTGACTTCACGGGGCCAACCAAAGGACATACCTTTTTAATCACTGTTGATGCCTATTCAAATTGGCTCGAAGTTAGCAAAATGAAGACAACCACCATAGAAGCCGTTATCAAAAAATTAAACAAACTTTTCACCACGCATGGTCTGCCAGATGTGATAGTATCTGACAATGGACCTCAATTTACTGCATTGGCGTTTGAGCAATACTTGGCAGACCGTGGCATCCGACACGCATTGACATCGCCCGCTCACCCGGCGGCGAACGGGCAGGCTGAACGCATGGTTCAGTTCACAAAAAAAACTATCCAAAAAATTGAACATGGCAACATCCATGAAAAAATCAGCAAAATGCTCCTAATACAACACATCAAACCCAACAACCCCACGAACAAATGCCCAGCGGAATTGCTCATGGGCAGAAGACTCCGGTCACCTCTAGACCATTTGCACCCTACTTACACTCCAGAAAAAACCCCTGGATCTACAAGCCGACACCGAGCCTTCAACGTGGGAGACACTGTTTTCGCTAAAAACTTTACCGGGGACCCACTATGGCTACCGGCAAAGATCACCCAAGTCACCGGCCCCCGCTCCTACCGGCTCCAGACCACCAACGGTAGGAGCTGGAAACGGCACATTGACCAGCTACGATCTAGACTGGCCACTTTTCCCTGCACAGACTCTAACCAAGAAATCAGAGGGAGGGGGGGAAACCTCAAACTTAGAAAAAGAACCGGTATCTGCGCAAGCAGAACACCCCACACACACATTAAATAAAAATCAAACGTTAAACCAGCAATACTCACCTACAAACAGGGAACCGAGGCAGACGGGTGCTTCACCTGGAAGTAGCAGCCGGACAAGCTCAACCAGCCCAGAGAACCCAGGCGGGAGTGACAAAGCGAACGACTCAACCAACCCGGATACACCAGGCGGGAGTCGCAGCTATAGGCCCGGCTCACCCTTCCAGGCGGTTCCAGCGAGAAGCTTGAGAGCGACGCAGAGCCCGTCCGAACCCAACGACGACCAGAGACATTATGAACCGCGCAAGTCAAGTAGGCAGGTCCGAAAACCCGCCTACTTATGTGACTACGTTACCCTGCCCCTTGGACGGAACCAAGAGGGGAGGGGTGTTCCATATTAGCAGGCTTGAAACCCTGCGTTCCTATTGGTCCAGACAAGCCGGATCGTGATTGGATGGCTTGAACGTTCCTGATTGGCTCATACAGGGTTTGCCGCGATTGGCTAAAACCAAGCGCGGCAAACTCAAAGAGTTGTCATTGGCTGCCTAGCCACGGCCAGCTCTATAAGAAGAGCTGCCACGCGCTGGGGTTTTGTCTCAGAATCTATCTGCTTAATAAAGAGCTGTGTTTCACTACTCATGCCTCATCTATCCTTGGGACCCACCGACCGAACTTAACAGAGAACAAGAGATGCTGAACTAAAGAGAAAGTATTCTGGAAGTATTCAATCTCACAACTATTCCATTCTGCAAAAATGAAACTTCACTTGACTGACAGACAGAATTATATACGTATAAAAACCTGGGTTATTGTATAGTACAAATATGTGAAACTGGTCTGGTAAGTTTTTGAAGATTTCAGTATTGTGTCACACATGCCAGGAAAAGATCAAATTCCTGTTGGGAGAAAAACAAGAGTTCAGAAGTCCTGTATTGAACAGAGCAGTCTGAGGATTCAATAGAAAGAGTAGCTGCGCTCTGTCTACTGCATTGTTTTGAAATACATGCTGGAATAATTTTAGTTTTCAAAATTCCTTGTAATTTTTACTGAAGAGTGCTTATTAAAAGGAAATGGATTTTACTGGAGCAATTTTAATCTTATTACTATTTTTTCTTGCAATTATGTTCCTTTTGAAAAAGGGCAGTTCCAGGAATAACAGCTCCCTCGATCTCCTTCCAGGACCCAGGACTATACCAATTTTGGGAAATCTGCACATGATAGATCTGAAGAGGCCTCACAAAACAATGATAGAGGTAAAGCCTGATCATTAATAAGTCTCTTTACCGTTATTTGCCATAACTTGTTGGGATGGGACAAAATCCTGGTAACTTGGTCGGGTAAGTCTCCCTGATGGTGTTTACTGTATGTAAAATGTTCAAAAACTGGAGATCCAGCTGAATACATTTATATATTTCAGAAGGATTATTTCAAGAAAATCTTTTTGCTAATGAATGTAAAATGTTCTAATTGAAGAAATAATTTTATAATTTTTTATTTAGATTTGCAAAAATGTTCAGACCCCAAGGAACTTGTGGGAAATATAAATGCTTTTAAACTGAATGATTTGATACTGCTATGTACTTAGAGACATTCCTATGTTTGCACTTTAGGCAGAAGTAATTAAATCTATTTCTGCAGTTTACAACATCACAAACAAAATTTTCTTACAGTTGTTTATAAAGGGGAAGAAGGGTAGCATTCCTGATTTTCAGATTTGTTTGTTAGAACATATTTTAAGTTCTGTCCTTACAGAATTCTTATGATCACTTTCAAAAATCACCAGGGGAGCCATTGGAAAGTTTCTATGTGATCTCTTCCACAACATGTTGGAAGCTCAGTTTCTCTTTTATGAAATTCTATTCTATGTCCAGCACAAAAGGCTTAACTTATTTTCCAAACTGAGGAATATAAGTATATCTCATCATTTGATCAACTTGACCAGGGTAAAGCTATAGATGCAACTTACAAAGCCTTTGATTCAATGGTCCATGACAAATTACCGTTAAAACTAAACACTTACGGCATTTCCGGATCCCTTCATAAGTGGATTACTGCATTCCTGTCAAACAGGCAACAAATACCGTGTTTCTCCAACAATACGCTCCCCCCACCAATAGAAATGTTCTCCAACAATACGCTCCCCCCACCAATGTTTTCTAGGCATAAAATGAAATTAAGCCACTCTCCCCAAATTTAGGCCTATTTTAAAACATGCGAAATGGGGGGAAGGGTGGGGGGAACTTGCCGTTAGGAGCACCCCGCGGGCAGCCATGCCTCACCACCAGCCGCTCCTAACGGTTGATCACGGTAGAGCGTGGACAGCACCCTACTTCCACCAAGTACCTTTGCTGCCGGGGGCTCTTGCGCAGGAAAGACGGGCTGCACCAAGAGGCGGATGCTTCTGCTTTCCCATCTGCGCAAAGGGCACTGGCTCCTCCCTCCCCTGCCACAGGCCTGGCAAGGGCGTGGGAGCTGACTTTAAAATGGACTCCATCCACATTCCCTCGGGCAGCCAGAGCAGGGCTCGGCAGAGATGCCTCCGGCAGAACCGCAGAAGAGCGAGACGCCCAGCCTGCTACTGGCATGCCGCCCTTTGACCAATGCTTTGCTCTTGGAATGAACAGGCACAGAGGCAACCCAGCCCACATGGCCCACTCCTCTCAGGGACCGCAAACTCATTTGCCCCGCTCGGCCTGGCTTCCAGTGCTATCCACCAACTGCTCTTACCTTACATAGCAGTGACACCTCCTCCTGCTGGCCACGCCTTGCAGGCTGAAAGTGCAGCCCAGCATTGCCCAAGTGGGGGCTGCGCGCTTTCGCCCCAGCACCCAGCAGAGCCAGAATCCACCGCCTGCCACACAAACCCCAATGAGCAGCCTCGCCTGCACTCGGAGGAAGAAAAGCTGCGCTCCACCAGCTCCTTTTCCCCTGAGCACAGGCGAGGCTGCTCATTGGAGTTCATGCGGCAGGCACTGGATTCCAGTTTTGCTGGGCCCCAGAGTGAAAGTGCGCAGCCTCCACTTGGGCTGCGCTTTTGGCCTTCCAGGCACCTGCAGGCACCGTTGTGTATACTTTGGCGGCAGCTCTGTAAGCAGAGAACCTGTATCCTGTGCATCTCTGGGAGCACCTGAAGCTTGACAGGGCTGTCTGGGCCCTTGGTGGTCCCATGCCCTGTTGTGAGCTTGGAGTCCGTGGGTTGGAAAGCAACCCCCAGACTCCTGAAGAGAACTTGTCGAGGGAAGAAGTTGGGGCAGGTTGGTCATGGCCCCACACCTGAATGGCGCAACTACATTCTTTTGGAAAAGTCTGGCTGAGAGACGGAAAAATCCCAGGAGGCAGAGCAAGGAGGTTAGGGAGGGTAGAACAAAATCAGCATGCGACCAGCCAGCTGGTGTTCACGCTTGGGGGAAGAGGAGCTGGTGGAGTGCCAGCCATGGCGGGAGTGCCAGAAAGGTGACCCACTTGCCTTTGTCTCTTGTGCAGCGACAGGAAGCCGGGCATTGCCGGGGCCAGAAGCCTCTAAGTGACCCAGCAGTCTTCCACCCAAACACTTCTCAAGCAGGGCAGGTTAAGAAAGCAGCCTCCTGAGTAAGGGTTCAGAGCACTGCAGCTTGATCCAAGCTCGAGCATGTCCACATGGCACGCCGAATTTGGCGCTTAATAGAGTTCTGCAGGTTTGCCAACGCACTGGACCAACAACTACCTGTTCAGGCTGAGCTGGCACAATGCACAGGGTGGAAAGTAGTTGGCTGCGTGGGTGTCGCGGGAACACGGTCATTCACTGATAAGGGTGTAAATACACACGCACACACACCACCACCAGGCTGCGCATGTGGGGAAAATTAAGACATCCTCAAAAAGATGGCCTAGCTGTTCTTTCAGGGCTCAAAAAAAATAAAAATAAAGACCCGGCCTTATTTTATGAGAAACACGGTAGTAAAAATAGGAAGCGCTAAATCAAACCCTGCTCCAGTTAACTGCGGTGTCCCCCAAGGCAACGTTCTAGGACCTACCTTCTTTATACTCTATATAAATGACCTTTGCAATCACCTTATAAGCAACTGCGTCCTCCTTGCGGATGATGTAAAACTATTCAACACCACTGACAATGCTACTATCCTTCAAAGCGACCTTGATTATGTGTCAGAATGATCAAACATCTGGTAACTCCAAATCTCGACCAACAAATGCTCTGTCCTATACATTGGTAAAAAAAATCAGTACACCAAATACAAACTAGGTGGATATGACCTCATTGATGATCCTCACTCTGTCAAGGACTCATATCAAATGACCAAAGCACCAGAGCTTGTTAGGGATATACACCCTAGCAGAACCTGCACGGCAGTCAGGCAGGCAGGCAAATATGTGAGACAAACGTTTTTGTAGCTTACACTCAGTAAAACAGATACACTATGCTAGTTAAATAGTTTATTCCAGTAAGATTTTTAGCATAGTCAAACAGTCCATATATCATACACTAGTTCAGTCCATCCGGGGATTAATCAGTTGCAAAGTCCAGTGTCGAAAAAGAGGTCAGTACACTTACAAATATCAGTCCAGTAATATATCTCTTCGCAGTAGAGATATGAAGAAGTCAAACCTCCTTTCTTCCTTCAGCAACAGCAGTAGAACACGCAGTTATCACACCATCAATCCATCATAGTCAGCAAGCAATCCAGTAAGCTAGCAATCAATCAAGTTATCTTGCTCCCTCTTATGGCGATTTTACAACCGCACCCAAAATTACATGCTTTACAGTTAAAGTGACACACATTTAAACTCACTATCATAGTTTATATATATTATTTTACCCAAACTATGTTATTCCTAACATACTCCCCTTTTGGGTAATATAATAATATATATATCTATTTACATCCTTAAACCATAGTTATCACAACTTTCTTTATGTTTGACTGAACCTTGGGCTTTTGTAAATTGATCGGCAATATTTTCTTCAGTCATGCAATATTCCAATCTTATTAAACCATTTTTTACAGATTGTCTTACATTCAGATATCTAAGATCTGTATGCTTAGATCTCGTTTTTGCAGCAATATTTGTAGCCAACCGTGTGGCTGCTTGATTGTCCTCATATACTACAATGGAATCATTAACAGTTATTCCCATATCTAATAACAACTGTTTATACAGAATTAAATCAGTACATAATAAAGATAGACATGAAAATTCTGCTTCCATTGTGGACATACTTATGTGTTGCTGTCTAATTGACCTCCAACCAATCAGTGCTTTTCCTAACAGTATAGCCGTACCTGAAGTTGATTTTCTAGTGTTTATGTCTTTTGCAAAACTTGCATCAGCATATTCACTTAAAATCAGATCATCCTTTGGCTCCAAATACAATGCATAGTGCATTGTCCTTTTAAGATATCTTAATATACGTTCTGTCGCTTGCCAGTGTCGTTCAGTGGGTTCAGCATTGAATCGTGCCAATTGATTAACGCCATAGGCAATATCTGGCCTTGACCAATTACTAATGTACGATAAACTACCAATTAGTGATTGATAAATAGTCTTATCGAATTTTGGACTTTGAGCATCAGTGTGGCCAAATTCCTGACTCATTGGAGTTTTTTCCGGTTTACAAAATTCCATCTTGTATGTTTTTAGTAATTGATAAATCTTATCCTCTTGAGATATCTTATAGCCACTTTTGGTTTTATTTATTGTCAATCCTAGATACTGTTTTATCTCTCCTAATTGCTTTAATTTTATCCTCTTACCTAATAATGATATTATTTCAGTAGCTTCATTATTAGTTTTTGTAATTAAGGCAATATCATCTGTAAACAACAATAATAATGACTATGTTCCATTTTTCTCTCTTTTAAATACACATGGATCAGCTAAACCTGCTTTAAACCCTATATTGTTTAACTCCTTAACAATATATTGGTTCCATTCGTAACCAGATTGTTTTAATCCATAGAGACTCTTTTTAAGCTTCCAACAGTCATTATTCGTTTTATCATCCTTAATGCCTACAGGTTTCTTTAAGTATATAGTGTGCTGCAATGGTGCATGCAGATAGGCAGTTTCTACATCTAAGTGATTTATAATATAATTCTTCTTAGCTGCCCACACTAAAGCTGCTCTCAAGGTTGTTGCTTTTAGACTCGGTGCAAATACTTCATCATAATCACATGCAGTTTGATTAAATCCTTGAGCTACCAACCTAGCCTTATGGGTAACAGTCCCATTTTTACCTGTTTTTAATTTAAATATCCATTTACAGCCAATGGACTTTTCACCTGGAGGTAATTTAACATTTTCATAAACTTCCATTTGTTTCAATGAATTTAATTCTTTCTCCATTGCTCTATGCGAATTTTCTTGTTCCTTTGCTGGATACATTCTAAGTTCTTCAACAGTAGTTGGAACTTTACTAACTTGGCAAACTACACTTGCTTGGTACCTGTCAGGTGGTCTGGTTTCACGTGTTGATCGTCTAGGTATTACAGGTCTTACAAGTGGACTTTCATGTACTACCTGTTCCTGGTTATCTATTTCTTCCTGTTCACCTATTTCTTCCTGTTCTGGTCCTATGTGCTCTTCCTGTACTTCCTCTTTAATTGTACTCTTCTTATTACTGATATGTGATTTTGGTCTTTTGTAAGTTTTTATGATTACATCCTTACTTGAATCTTGCTCCAGTTTTTCCCATCCTACATGTTCTAGGAATTGTGCACTAGCACTACAGTAAACTCTAGGTGTACCTTTTTCCCAGAATCTGTATGATTTGTGATTAGATTCATAACCTACAAAGAATAACTTTTTAGCCCTATGCTGCCCCTTATGTCTCAGTTGTGTAGGAATATGCATCCATGCTGGTGCTCCAAATGTGTGCATGTAGCTTAGGTCAGGTTTTCTACCATGCCACCATGTGAATGGTAATTCACCTGTTGTTGAGTTAACAACATTATTCAATATATGATTACCACACATTATTGCTTCTCCCCACAAAGTTTCAGGTAATCCTGAATCCGACAACATAGTACGAGCCATTGCCTGTATTGTTTGGCCTCGTCTTTCTATAAAGGAATTATGTTGTGGCCTATATGGTGCAGACTTTTTATGTTCAACACCTGCCATCTTCAGTCTATTTTGGAATTTATTATTTATAAATTCCGTACCATTATCAGTTACAAGAGTTACTAGTTTTCTTTTAGTTTTTCTTTCTGCAAACTTCAACCAATTAAAGAAATTCTGATATGTTTCCGTTTTACTTTTCATTAAATAACAGAAACCATATCTAGAATAATGATCCATTATACTTAGTATGTAACGAGCACCTCCCACACTTGGTTTTTTAGGACCTATAATATCAGCAAATACGACCTCTAGAGGTTCCTTAGTCTTAAATCCATTTATTCTATTTGCTGGTATTACCTTGCTTTTTTCTTGACTACAAGCATTGCAGTGCAAATACTTACTGCAAGGCTTCAGTTTTATACCTTCAGACAGTTCAACCGTTTGCTTGAGCATTTTAAAATGTATATGCCCTAAACGTCTGTGTAACAAATGTATGCATTCATCATGAGGTTTAACGTTATTAACTGTGTAAGCTACCTCTGATGGATTATCATTTAACACATACAATTCACCTTTTAAAGTTGCAGTCACTTTTTTACCTTCCTTTTCTATTATGCAGTTTTCTCTCTAAAGGTAACTACATAACCTAGTTTAACCAAAACTCTAACAGAAAGCAAATTAAACTTAAGTTGTGGTACATATAACATTTTTACATTTTCTTTTATGCAAGAACAATGTGCAATACCTTCACCTTTTGCTTTCATTTTCCAGCCATTAGCTAACGATATCTGCTGTGAACTCGTGGACATCTTAACAAATCTTTTCTTATCTTTCGTTATGCAGTGCAATGCTCCACTATCTACAACCCATAAATTATTATTCACAGTTTCGTTGCTATACATGGCTAACTCTAAGCATTTTTCATCCTTTTGATGCCTTTTAGCATTCTGGCTGGCATTGTTGCGTTTTCCTTTTTTGCAGAATCTAGCCAAATGTCCTTTTCCTCCACAATTAAAACATTTTCTAATTGTATAGGCTGTCGTAGATTCTTTATCTTCTTGTGGTTCCCTTCTGAGTTGATCCCTTTCAAGCCTTCTCCTGGCTTCTTCAATTAATCTGCCAGTAATGTCAGTTAATGTGAGGTTATCTTTTGGCAGTACTTCCAGTGAAGTTACATAGTCGTCATAACTCTCATCTAACGAAGACAAAATTATATAAACCTGATGTAGTTCTGTGAAGATAAGTTCTTTTTCATGCAGTTCCTGAAAAATTCTCTTCATTGTGTTTATATGATTCAACATGTCTCCATTCTTTTGAAGATGTGTTCTGAACAGTTTCCGTGTAAGATTTATATGTGCTCCTACACTGTCTCGAACATAAATCTTCTTTAAATTCTCCCAACATTTAGCAGCTGTTTCTTCTCCACGAATATGGACAAGCTGCTGGTCACAGAGTGTCAGTCCTATTATACAGAGAGCTTGCTCATTCTTCAGTTTATATTCTTGTATTTTCTGGGCATCATTCTCATCTTCCGGATCCCAAGCATCTACCTCTGGTGGGTTTTGAATTATACTCCACAAATCTTCTCTGCGTAGAAGTAGGCTACATTTCATAGACCATGAAACATAGTTTGTTCCATCCAGTTTGGATATTAGAGACAAACTTGGTAAATTGACTTGTGCCATCTTTTTCTGGATATTAAACTATAATTAATAAAACACAGCTGTCTGTTTACAGTATTGTGTAACTACACTAACTCTCACTTTATATAAGCCTGTTATATCCTGGTTAGTCTGACTGTGCAGCCTGGGCCCATAACCAGTGTTAGGGATATACACCCTAGCAGAACCTGCACGGCAGTCAGGCAGGCAGGCAAATATGTGAGACAAACGTTTTTGTAGCTTACACTCAGTAAAACAGATACACTGTGCTAGTTAAATAGTTTATTCCAGTAAGATTTTTAGCATAGTCAAACAGTCCATATATCATACACTAGTTCAGTCCGTCCGGGGATTAATCAGTTGCAAAGTCCAGTGTCGAAAAAGAGGTCAGTACACTTACAAATATCAGTCCAGTAATATATCTCTTCGCAGTAGAGATATGAAGAAGTCAAACCTCCTTTCTTCCTTCAGCAACAGCAGTAGAACACGCAGTTATCACACCATCAATCCATCATCGTCAGCAAGCAATCCAGTAAGCTAGCAATCAATCAAGTTCTCTTGCTCCCTCTTATGGCAATTTTACAACCGCACCCAAAATTACATGCTTTACAGTTAAAGTGACACACATTTAAACTCACTATCATAGTTTATATATATTATTTTACCCAAACTACGTTAGGTAACCATGTTATTCCTAACAGAGCTCACTGTAACAGCATTGCCAAAAAGGCATTAAGAGTTGTAAATCTAAACTTACGAAGCTTCTCCTCCAGAAATATCGAATTGCTAACTAGAGCATACAAAACTTTTGCCAGACCAATACTCAAATACAGCTTATCAGTCTGGAATCCACACTGCATATCGGACATTAATACAATCAAGCGAGTCCAGAAGTATTTCACAAGAAAAGTACTACACTCCTCTGCTCCCAACAGAATACCCTATATCACCAGGCTTGAGATTCTGGGTGTGGACAACCTTGAACTATGCCGCCTACGGTTAGACTTAAGTGTAGCACACAAAATTATCTGCTACAATATCCTACCAGTCAATGACTACTTCAGCTTCAACCACAACAATACAAGAGCACACAACAGATACAAACTCAATGTAAACCACTTCAAACTCGATTGCAGAAAGTACAACATAGTGGTGAATGCCTGGAACGCACTACCTGACTCTGTTGTTACATCCTCTAACCCCCACTCCTTTAACCTCAAACTATCCACAATTGACCTACAGCTAGGCTTCATCGTTGCAATCTTTCCCATTTGGTCCTTTTAGGAGTGGGATGGTTCTTGAGTCTTTTAAGTTTGGTGTTTACAAAATTGTAGAAGGTGCAGATGGATTTTATACGTAGAAGATTTTCCTCTTGCTTGCAGTAGTAATTTGTGCATTCTGCCTTTATCTGTCGGCATAAGGTGTTATATTGCTTTTTAAAGTTTGCTACATAGCTAGTTTTGTTTTTATGCCTTCCAAGATTTCCAAGACTTCCAGTCCTATGGTTCTATGATTCATAGTATATCCTGTACAAACAACCTTGTTCCAACATATTAGAAATCTTTTCACAGTTTTTCTACTGTGTGAGGATCTTTTATTACATGAGCATATTTAAATTTATGTTAAATATAAATATAATCTCTGCCTTTAAATTTTGACATGTAGTTTCTTCAACTTCTACACATGTGATTCTAATCATTAAATAAAATTGTCTCTTTGTTTCCCTTCTGCTGAATTTTAGTGGTCAAAAGAATATGGTCCCATTTTCCGCATAAAACTAGGATTCCAGGAGATGGTGGTGCTAACTGGTTATGAGACAGTCAAAGAGGCTCTGGTGAACCAGGCTGATGCATTTGCAGATAGGGCTGCAATCCCCATTTTTGAAGAAGCAGTGAAAGGATTTGGTGAGTTATTTCATTCTCCCAGTGGAAGGCATGTTTTTTTTCTGCTCATATGTAGGTACTCCTTCACTTATAACTATTTGTTTAGTGACCATTAGAAACTACAATGTCACTGAAAAAGTGACTTATGACCGTTTTTCACACTTACAACCATTGCAACATCCCAGTGGTAACATGATCAAAGTCAAATGCTTGGCAACTGGCATGTGTTTATGACAGTTGCAATGTCCCAGGGTCATGTGATCACTTTTTGTGACTTTCTGACAAGCAAAGTCAATGGACACAATGGTTAACAACTGCACAATGGTTAACAACTAACTTAACAACTGCACTGATTCATTTAACCAAGGTGGCAATAAAAGTCATAAAATGGGGCAAAACTCACTTAACAATTGCCTTGCTTAGCAACTGAAATTTTGGGTTCAACTGTGGTCATACATTGAGAATTATCTATACATAGTGGTACGTACCTTTTACTTGTGCAGTGTTTTTGCCAGCTTCTCTCCCTTAATACATTTTTTCCCATCCCTCATGGAGCATTTCATCATAACATACATATGATGTGCAGCACAGAAATGCACTGTCGCAAAATCTATTCTCAAGACTACGAAATATTGACAAAATACTTCATAGGTGGAGAAAAAGGTGAAATACCTTGGAGTTACATTGACAACAGAAATTGTAAACTGTTTATAAACAATTTTATGCCTTTGTGGAATGATATCAAAAAAGATCTATTAAGATGGGATAAATTGCAACTATCTTTATGGGGCAGAATCTCTGAAATTAAGATGAATGTTTTACCAAAGATGCTATCTCTACTTGAGACTTTATGAATACTTATAACCCATATTCCATTTAAAGAATGGCAAATAGACATTTCACATGGCAAGTGAAAAAAAAAAGAATTAAATATAAATTACTGCAAAACACTAAAAAAGAGTGTTGGGTTTGTCAGATTTGATCTGTACATTGATGCTTGTTGTTTGGTCTGGCTTAAAGATTGGGTGACTCTCCAAAACAAGAGGTTACTTGATCTGAAGAGCTATGAATTAAGATTTGGATGGCATGCCTATGATAAGGTTAAGATAAATATTGATTTTAACAACTACTTTTTCCTAAGGGTTTGAATAAATATAATAATCCATTTGTGAATGTATTTGCTGCTGAATGCTGGATGAAACCTGAAGTAATCTAGTTGAGATTATCCATATTACTCCAGAAAGCCATTCCTCATGAATAGACCATTAATACTGCCATTTTTATTGTCAGTTTATGAGCGGAGTGGCTGAGATTAAGTGCTACATCAAGATCACACCCACTCAAGCAACTTTATTCCTTAAATTTGGCCAAATTTATCTTAATTTCTTTTTTGGAATATTTGTTTATTGTTTTCTTTTATATATTGAAGAGATGAGGTTCCTCTTCACCAACTATGTCTTATTGTACTCATTGATGAATTTCTGCATTCTTAAAAGATACTGTCAATTTGATTTTCAAGTCAAATTTTGAGATTTTTTTTTGGACTATGCAGCAAAACGGTGCCTGGTATAGGGATTTTTGAAAATTAATAACAGATTATGGGTCAGAAGGATTTGGAATTATAGTTTTGAATAATATCAGGGGGGTCTGTTTGTGCCAGGTGTTTGCTTGGTTTGTGGTGTGGAGATTTTTTTGTTTGTGAGTGCAGGCTTCCAGATAATTGACAGTCTGGTGGAGTCATCTCTTCTATTCATTCTTTCAGGTCTTTTTTCAATCTCTATGGCTTCTCTGATAATTCTGTAGCTGGGGTTTTCTATAGTGGCTAGGGTTTTGGTGCCATTGAAGTCGATGCTGTGACCTGTGGCTTTCATGTGTTGGACTAGTGAGGAAGTGTGTTCCAGCTTTTTTACTGCATTTTTGTGTTCATCTAGGCGGGTACTGATTCTTCTATTAGTCTGTCCAATGTATGTGGCAGGGCATGATGCACAGGGGACTTCGTATATGCCTTGGTTTTCCAGGTCAATTTTATCTTTGGGGTTTCTTAGGATGGCTGCTATTTTTCTGTCTGTTTTGAAGCCTGCACTCACAAACAAAAAAATCTCCACACCAAGCAAACAACTGGCCACAAACAGAAACCCCCCCCCCGATACCTCCAGCTCAAACATACCCCAACCAGGCACCCAGATGAAACCTAGCTTCCTAATAAATGATAGCCGTCCATTTACTCGAAGCCAAGCCACACTAAAAGCCTCCAATACAGGAAACACAATGTTGCCAGACAATCAAGACAAAAAGACACTACAAAACAGACAGAAGATATTAGAAACACCAATCAAGCAGAACACAGCAAACTCCAAGACCAATAAGCACAGACCAAGACTGCCAACCAATCAGGATGAAGGAAAAAGCATTCTAACACAGCAGTAGGCTAGCACCAAATTTAAAACAGAAATGGCTGTGAAAGCCTAACTCACAGACGAACACAATACACAAGCCTGATGATGGCAGATGAGATTCTACCGAAATGTCACTACAACTTTAAAAGCACAACTATAATGACGTGGGAAAACAAAGCTGAATACCATACATATAAATACCCGCGAAAACTTAAGAAAATATATATATAACAGAAACAGATGTCCTAACCAAAGGATTCAATTACGCTAGAGCACCCAAAAAAATCCCCACAGAATCCATCATATGCGGAGTGGAATCCAGCCTAACTAAATTAAGTACAGATGAAGCTGATAGAATAAGACACCAAGTCATTAACATCCTATGCACAAGCAAACCATCCAAAAGCAAATTACACAAAGAGGAACTAAAAGCCCTGCAAACCCTAAGGAATGACAGCAGCATAATCATACTTCCAGCAGATAAAGGTAATGCCACAGTAGTAATGGATAGAAAAGACTACGAAACAAAACTGACAGACCTACTCCAAGACTTCACATACAAACCCATAAACACAGACCCAACCACATATCTGGAAAAAATAACCAAGAAGAAAATCATAACCAGCAACATGAGCAAAGAGATCCAACAGATGATCATCCCAAGAGAAAAATCTTCCAGATGCCTCAAACTATACGGCCTCCCCAAAATACACAAAGAAGGCATACCTGTCAGACCCATAGTCAGCTCCAGAGGAGCACTACTACAAAACCTAGCCAAATACCTAGCAAAGTAGCAACAGCCTCATGCTGAAGCAGCAGCTTCACATGTACAAAACTCATACCACCTCTTGGAAATGATCAAAGATCTACACGTGGAACAAAAAGATCTGCTTGTAAGTTTCAACGTGGTTTCATTATTCACTCAAGTCCCTATAAAAGAAACCCTAGAAATCATCAAAAATAAATACCAATCACCCAAACACCTCATGGAATTAGCAGAACACTGCTTAACCAACACATATTTCATATACAAAGGACAAAGATACAAGCAAATTGAAGGAGCCCCTATGGGATCACCACTGTCACCCATTATTGCAAACCTGTTCAAGGAAGAATTCGAATCCAGAGCCTTAGCCAATGCCACCCACAAACCCAAACTATGGTTAAGATACATCGATGACACATTTGTTATTTGGCCCCATGGAAAAGAAAACCTAAACAATTTCCTAACACACCTATACAGCACACACCCCAAAATCAAATTCACCATGGAAACAGAAACAAACAAACAACTACCATTCCTAGATGTACTAATCTACAAAAAACCAGATGGCACACTAGGACACACCATATTCCAGAAGAAAACACACACCAACCGCTACCTCAATGTCCAATCCTACACCACCCAGCACAGATAAACTCCGTGGCCAAAAAACTAATTGCCAGAACTAAACACCTGGCAAACAAGACACACATAAAGACTGAACTAAGCACCCTGACTAAAGTACTGACAGCCAACGACTTCCACAAAAGCAAAATCACAGGCCTGATCCACAAAATTATTGCCAGCCAATCAAGACAAAAAAAATGCTACAAAACAGACAGAAGATATTAGAAACACTGTCAGTACTTTAGTCACACACCAACCGCTACCTCAACGCCCAATCCCACCACCACCCAGCACAGATAAACTCCATGGCTAAAACACTAATTGCTAGAACCTAATGCCTGGCAGACAAGACACACATAAAGACTGAACTATGCATCCTGACCAAAGTACTGACAGCCAACGGCTTCCACAAAAGCAAAATCACCGGCTTGATCCACAAAAGCAAACTGAGACATAATGGAGACCCAGAAGATGAACAGACCTATGGAACAGCTGTCCTGCCCTACATAAGAGGTACTACAGACAAAATCAGTAAGATACTACACAGACATCACATCAAGACTGCCTTCAAAACAGACAGAAAAATAGCAGCCATCCTTAGAAACCCCAAAGATAAAATTGACCTGGAAAACCAAGGCATATACGAAGTCCCCTGTGCATCATGCCCGGCCACATCCATTGGACAGACCAATAGAAGAATAAATACCCACCTGGATGAACACAAAAATGTAGTCAAAAAGCTGGAACACACTTCCTCACTAGTCCAACACATGGAAGCCACAGGTCATAGCATCAACTTCAATGGCACCAAAACCCTAGCCACTATAGAAAACCCCAGCCACAGAATCATCAGAGAAGCCATAGAGATTGAAAAAAGACCAGAAAGCATGAATAGAAGAGATGATTCCACCAGACTGTCAATCATTTGGAAGCCTGCACTCACAAACAAAAAAATCTCCACACCACTAGCCAGGCAAGCACCTGGGCACAAAAAGATCCCCCCTGATACCTCCAGCTCAAACACACCCCAACCAGGCACCCAGATGAAACCTAGCTTCCTAACAAATGATAGCCGTCCATTTACCCGGAGCCAAGCTGCACTAAAGGCCTCCAATAAAGGAACACAATGTTGCCAGCCAATCAAGATACAAAAAGAGCCAAAAAACAGACAGAAGATATTAGAAACACCAATCAAGCAGAACACAGCAAACTCCAAGACCAATAAACATAGACCAAGACTCCCAACCAATCAGGATGAAGAAAAAACCATTCTGGCACAGCAATAGGCTGCCCCAAATTTAAATCTGAAACCACTGTAAAAGTCTGACTCACAGATGAACACAATACAGAAGCCTGATGATGGCAGATGAGATTCTGCCGAAACGTTGCTACAACTTTAAAAGCACAACTACAATGACGTGGGAAAATACCCGAGCAAAGCTGAATACCATACATGTAAGTACCCACGAAAACTTAAGAAAACAAATATATATATATATATGTATGTGTTCTGTCTCACCTGTAGCCACAAAGTGAGAGTCCAAATGTCCCAAAGAAATAAACACGAACAAATAATATCAGAAACCACAGAGTTAACTTTTCTCTGTAATAGTCGTTGGCAGCTTTCCCAGAAACTGTCTTCAAACCAAGATAACGAGCCGCAAGATAATTCAGAGCCAAAAAGGCAAACAGAAGGCTTCTTCCAAGCTGCGAAGTAACTAACGAAGTTTGATCCGGACAAGGATCGTTAGCTAGCACGCTTCCTTATATTCCTTGAAGGGGCGTGTCAGTCTCTCTAATTAGTCTCTGACTTGACGTTTCCTTTCAAATTGTGCTTGACGTCTCAACCTGCGTCTAGTCCTTGCATCAACCCAACATTCGTCATTTTGATCATCACTCAAGGACTCTGGTATGTTCTGTGGATCAGCTGCTGACACCTGAGGCATGATTGATGTGGAAGGTTCTGGAGAGGATGGTGATTCCGACACTCCCTCATCCTCCTGGCTCACGTCTGCATCTCTCATTAAAGCAGGCTCCAATTCCAATGCCAAACCTTCCTCATCACTCGAAACTGTGTCTTCTGATACACCAGACTCAAAGCTCACAGCAGGCTCAAACCTTCCAGTCACAACATGTATGTATGTATGTATGTATGTATGTATGTATGTATGTATGTATGTTATTCAAACTTAAGAATATATATATTCTTATATATATTCTTAAGAATATATATATTCACGAATATATATATATGGCATTCAGCTTTGTTCGGGTATTTTCCCATGTCATTGTAGTTGTGCTTTTAAAGTTGTAGCAATGTTTCGGCAGAATCTCATCTGCCATCATCAGGCTTCTGTATAGTGTTCAAGATGAACAATATACAGAAGCCTGATGATGGCAGATGAGATTCTGCCAAACGTTGCTACAACTTTAAAAGCATAACTACAATGACGTGGGAAAATACCCGAACAAAGCTGAATGCCATACATGTAAGTACCCAAAAACTTAAGAAAACATTATATATATATATATATATATATATATATATATATATATATATATATATATTATATATATATATATATATATATATATAAAATTTACATTTTGCATTGTCTTTTATTCCTGTTATCTAACCAAACATATCACTTTTCCCAGACTGTATAGTATTTTTTTTTCTTCCTTCTCCTTCAATTCCATTATAAGTTTATTCATTTCTACACAATCCATAATTTTCTTTATAATCATATCATCTGTGGGACTACTCTCTGATTTCCAATTTTGGGCATACATTATTCTAGCTGCTGTCAATATGTGTATTATTATATATTCAATATCTTTCTTGTAATCACCTCTAATTATCCCTAGTAAGAACATTTCAGGCTTAAGTTCTATTTTTAAACCAATTATTTCTTGCAACCAGATCCTTATTTTATTCCAAAATTTCTGACTTTAGAACACAACCACTACATATGAAAGAAGGTTCCTGATGTCTTTTTGCATTTCCAACATATCGGGGAAAAAATTGGGTTAGATTTTGGCCAATTTCGCTGGTGCTAGGTGCCAAAGATAGAACATTTTGTAGATATTTTCTTTGTATGTGGCTGCCATTGTTAATTTATAGTTTTTCATCCAAAGTTTTTCCCAATCTTCTAATTGTATGTTGTATCCAAAGTTTTTCATCCAAGCAATCATTGTGTCAACTCATGATTTAATTGGGATAACTGCCAGAATCCTGACACATTGTTTGTTTCACTGTCTCTTCTTCTCTATCAAATTTCAGTTGGTAGCTATACATTTTAGTTATAATTTTTTCCTTTGGTCCTAATAAGATTTTATCAATTTGTTGTGATCTATGCCAAATTCTTCTATATCTTTTTTGTACTTTGTTTGGAACTGCAAATAAGGCCAGCAATCTATCATTCCTTCGTCCTTCAATTTTTGGTTTGTCTTTAAATTTCCTTGGTTATCTAATAGTTGGGTGTATCTAATCATGTGCTGTCCCAGCCAGTTTATGGGAATTGGATAGTTACTTAGGAATTATGAGCTGTCCCCTTAAGGGAATGCATCATGGTAAATGTAGTTAAAGGTATCTTGGGAAATGTAGTTCATGTCATGTGGCCACATCTGTAATCCCGATTGGTCACTAATTTGACCCTCGATGGGTTGGGGGAGTTTCCCTCACTTTTGCCTGAACTCCCTAACTCATGGGAGCTGCCTTCTATCTCTACGAGATGGGTTAGGAGATAACCATCTTTTACTACAAGGCAGATATACAAAGGATTGGTCATTAAAGAAGAACGTCATCACAAACGTGAGTTATGAGGATACCTGATGAACCAATAAATGTACTTTGTTATGGACGTCTTGTTGAGTTATCTATCTGCATCTGTACAGTTTACAAATCCACCCCTGTACAGGAGACAGAAAAGTAAAAGATGAAGTTCTAACCCATCAATATAAAGTCTGTTAATTTGGGTTTGTGATAAAGCAAAGTCATATTGAAGCCAGGAGTGAACATGCAATGTTAATCTAAACCTGCATGTATCATTCTCTCTCTCTCTCTCTCTCTCTGAGCATCAGAATTTTTTACATGCTGGTTGGATGGTGGGAGGGGCTGGAATTCCCCACGTGCTAGTAACAAAGAGAATTTTCTAACCGCAGAATTGAAAACCAGTAACCCACCCACCCCCCTCTTCTTTGCTCAATTTGTCTTCCTGCTATCTCAAAAACAAAATAATAACAAGGAGAGTCAGATATTTCCCAGCTCTCAGAGGAAAATCAAACCTCTGTCTTTAAACCTTCTACAAATGCAGTGAGAGACTCTGAGAAATCATGCCTGTATGCTTGTCAGTAAAACAAAAGCTGTTCTTCCTCTGCTCATCTGGAAGGCAGGAAAAGCCATAAAGAGGCCAGGGTTATAAAAATTCCTCTGGCCAGAGCCATCTCCAGAGCAATGGGCACATTCCTTCCCCCTGAAGAGAGACACTTAATCTAGCAATGATTTAAACAAAGTCAGCATCTTGCCTTTTGCTATGTTTTTTTTTTTTTACAAAGTCTCTCAAGATTGACCAGAGTGTTTATGCAGTGATGACCCCTTTTTTGCAACTCTTGTGGACAATTTAATCAATTTAATTCAAATGTTCCAAGATTAAATGCAACCTAACAGACTCAAGTAAAGCTGCCTACATATCCATCTGGTGCTCAAGAAGAAATTTACAGTGAAGTCAAATAATACTTACCATTTTTTTTCCTTTTTTTCAAGAGTAGGCAGGAAATTCTCCCTTCTCTTTTTTTCTTCCACAAAGAAGTGAAACCTAAGCAACACTGCCCACAGCTACATCTGGGGCTCAAGGAGAAATTTCCCAAACTTTGATTTTTTTACAGTTTCTCAAATATTGACCAGAGTGTTTCTCCAATGATAACCCCTTTTTGCAACTATTGTGGACCATTTAATCAACTTAATTCAAAGGTCCCAAGAGTAACTGCAACCTAACATGGGCGTCTTCCAGACCCTCTGCTGCCACCTTGTGAAGCAAGTTACAATTATAGGCATATTTCTGCGTTCAGCCCTCTAGTCTTCAGACTTCATGATGCAACCTCTAGTGCCCCCTTGTGTTGCAAGCTCACAATGTACCCTAGAAGCAGCCATATTGTGTGCTGTGCTAGCATCGCCCAGACTCTGCAGTGCCACCTACATGCTCAAGTATTAAAACCACCAGCAATTCTACTTTCTGCTACCTGCTTGCAGTGCCCCCTAGTACAAAAAAAGGGAATTGCACGGAAAACCACTAAAATTTTCCAAAATTCTCCCTTTGCCAATTTGAAGCATGGCAACTTCCTCAGCCATGACAGATGTCTCTGATGTACCAGAAGACCCGAATACTCCACCCACCCTTGTTGTAATCATGGAGCCTGGTTCCCAAAAACTGCCTTTAGATGTCCAACCCTCTGGAGAAGCCGTAATACCTCAGAAGGCCTATGACCTCAGACGGCATAGGAAGCTTACCTCACCCATGGTGACATGCTTCAGAGAGGATTGGGAAAGGCAGTATCTCCATCATGCAGATGCATGGACGGAGCTGTTCAAGATCTGTGACACCCACAAAAGCCAGTTGTCCCTCAAGAGCCTCTTCCGGATGCAGAAGGAGTTAGAGGAACACCTCACATGGTGGAGAGACAGTGAAAATAAGCTTAAATACATACAGTTGAACCTGGACGATCCAGAGTTCCAGGAATACATTCATTGCTTCAAGGAGGTGAACAAAGAATGTGAAGACAGTGTTCGGGAAGGCAGAAACTCCCTCCAGGCTGCACTCCTCATTGCACTACAGAAGGAGCAAATACCGAGGGAGAAGTCCACATCAGACATAGGTCTTCAATCACAAGCAGCTTCTTCCCACCATTATAAGAAAGTCTCCTCCCTCCATCCCAAATCGGCTAGATAGTTGGCAGTGTCTTGTGCCAATTCTCTGCTGCCGGCTCTCACCATCCTTCCAGAACATCCTCCCATCGTAGTGGTGGATCTAAGACGTCCAAAACATCAAGTTACACTGAATGAGCTGTAGAAGCCCAAGTTGAAGCTGCAGCAGCAGAGGCAGATTTATGTATTACTACAGAGGTGATACGGCAGAAAGCAGAATTGGCCAAACAACAGGCAGAAATGGCCAAAGCTCAGGCCAATCAACAAGCAGCGATAGCCCAAGCTCAGGCCCAAGTGGAGTTACTCGAATGACAAAGAGAGACATCAGTGAAAACAGCACGGGTTGCAGCATGGCAGAAAGCGGCCAACACTGCCTCCCTCAACTTCGACCTTGAAGACTTGGGAGAAGAGAGCCCAGATACATGGGTCAAGGCCTATGTGGATGAGCAGCATTCACTTCAAAATGAGCAGGGGCAACCACCTCAGTTGCCTAATAGACTCACACAACCAGAGAAGCACAAGGATGAAGCTCAACCACAGACTCTACGCGTCAGTTACACAGCTGACTTGTACGACCTAAAGTACAAGATTCACTTCAAACCAACAGCAAACCTTCCCCAACAGATGTTGTACATACTAAGGTCTGAGATTCAACATCTCACGCCCTGCTGGCTGAGCAACGTAGCCCACCAGTGCTTACAATGACTTCTCGACGAGTCGACATGCCATCAATGACAACTGTCATACTCAAGCCACAGGCAGCAGCATTCCTGCCACAACCTCAATACCAATCCAGCTCCCAGGCACCACAAGGTAACCACACCCAGCCTACACATCAGCGTGACACTTGACCATCGTCCCCAATATGGGAGAATGACATCCTCTGTAAGTACTGGGAAGAAGACTACAATCCGTTGTTGACTTACAACCCGAACCCACCCTACGAGAATCCAGGGGGAGAACCTTCTACATCCATACCTCCCCCCCAACTCAGCAAATGCTGAAGATTACTGGAGAAACTTGGCTGTACAGAGTGGAAAGCTAAATTTGCATGCCAACGGTGTTTGCAAATTGTCTGACAAGCCAGGCAGCGAATACCTAGTATGGAAGAAACTTTTCCTGCACCCCGTTCACATGGCATGCCTGAACCCTGATGAAATAATTGGACACTTGATAGCATGGCTAGGGCCACAGTCTGCCAAAATACCAAGAGCACTTTTGGCATCCCACTTAGACAACCCGGCTGCTGCCCTATGGTTATCATGGAATAGGCTTGACGACCTGTATGGTGCTTCTGAGGACATAGAAGCAACACTCTTGGATAGCCTCAACAGTTTTCCTAAAATTCCTATCAACAAGCCTCACCGAATCATAGACCTCGCTAACATACTTGTCCAGCTGAGAACGGCACAACAGGATCCCAACTTACCGGCACTCACCTGTCTCGATCACATCGACACGCAGAACAAAATTGTTCGAAAACTTCCACAGGTGCTACTTGAAAAGTGGCTCCAGTTCACTGACACCTTCATGGCCAAGAGTCGCCACCAATTTATACACTTCATACTTCTTGAAGAATTCGTGTCCCACCAGGCAACAGTGTGCAACACACACCAGGCCCCTGGACTCAGAGCTGTTAGTCCACCTGATGACAGAAGATACAACAGCAACCATATATCGGCCTCAGGCCCTATGCACACTACCAGGGAAAGATCCTTCATGATTGTCCATCAAACCAAGATCGACTCCTCATCTACACACAGTTGGGGAGAGAACTCATCAGATACAACCAAATTTAGATCTCCGAACACAAAGAGAATACTGTTTTGTTTTATGCACCACACTCGTCACTCGCTGAACAGCTGCACTGGGTTTGCAGTGAGATCACTGATCCAATGAAAAGAGTTGCTAAGGGAATACCAATACTGCTACAAGTGTTGCGAGTCCAAGTAGTGCACAGCCAAGGTGCAATGTGACTTATGCAATAGTGACCAGCACCCGACCGCGCTACATCCAGACTCCGAGCCACCACCGCAGGTATCTTGTAGCCCTCCTTCGGACAAGGATCGTCAACTTAAAAGAGAAGTTTACAGGGCTCCTCAGCAGACTGCCAAACCGCAACCAAAACCAAGGATGAGTGTCAACTGCACAGCACTGCACGCCGACTCACCATGCCCTCGTTCGTGTCTTCCCATCTTTTTAGCCAAAGTGTACCCTGAAGGATGCCCTGAAGATGCCGTGAAAATGTATGTGTGGATAGACACTCAAAGCACCTGCACCCTGGCCAGACCTGCATTCTTCGAGCTCTTTGATGTGCAAAAGAACGAACTTCACTTCACTGTATCAACATGTCATGGACCAAGAAGCACGCTGGGGAGGAGAGCTACTGGACTCTGCATAGAATCATTGGATGGAAGTTCCTGGTTCCCACTACCGCCCATATTTGAATCGCAACACCTGAGGTCATAAGTAGCATGCCTCACCTACAGCATTGGCTCATCACTTTCCCGCTCTAGATGAAGAGGCTGAGTTCCTACTCTTGCTGGGAAATAATGCCCCACGTGCCTTTCTCTTCTCCGAGTCAGTCGGTGGCCCTGTAGATGGCCCAGTGACCATCAAATCTCCACTAGGATGGGGGATCATAGGAATTGTCAGTGACAATCGGATGCAGGCTCCAACCCAGGCAAATGCCTTAGCACCATCCATTCCAACAGCTTCCTGATGCCCTTTCGCACCATCAAAAACAAGAATGACGTTCCAGCCTAAAAGGCCGCCGGCGATCAGTACACTTTTGCTAGGACACTCTAAACAGCCACCAACAAACACCAGACATCCACTAAGACGCTCTACATGGGCATATGCCTACGCAACACCCTTTCCAGCAGCTTCCTGATGCCCTTTGACACCGTGGAAGCCAAAGTACTGTTCCAACCCTAAAAGGCCACCAGAAGTGACCACCAGACTTTCACAATTGGTACCAAGAATACCTATCAACCCTAAAAGGTCGCTGGAAGCAACCACCAGCACCTTTGCTGCTAAGAGTACCTGTACACCCTAAAAGGCCACCAGAGGTGACCACCAGACTTTCACATTTGCCACTAAGAATACCTGTACACCCTAAAAAGACACCAGAGGTGGCCAGCAGACTTGCACCAAGAGGCCGAACTTGAAGATTGAACCTCAAGCTTTGCATGCTTTGCTTTGTTCGATGCTTTATTAACGTTTACTGTTTTTTCTTAGTTATATAGCTAACTGTTTATCTTAGTCATATAGTTATCTGCTATTCATAGTATTACTGTTTACTGGTTATCTTAGTTTATACTTATTTTTTTTTCCTCTTCTTTTAATAATGGAATTTACAATTCCAGGTGGGGAGTGTGCTGTCCCAGCCAGTCTATGGGAATTGGATAGTTAATTAGGAATTATGAGCTGTCCCCTTAAGGGAATGCATCATGGTAAATGTAGTTAAAGGTATCTTTGACCCTCGATGGGTTGGGGGAGTTTCCCTCACTTTTGCCTGAACTCTCTAACTCATGGGAGCTGCTTTCTATCGCTACGAGATAGGTTAGGAGATAATCATCTATTACTACAAGGCAGATATACAAAGGATTGGTCATTAAAGAAGAACTTAATCACAAAGGTGAGTTATGAGGATACCTGATGAACCAATAAATGTACTTTGTTATGGACGTCTTGTTGAGTTATCTATCTGCATCTGTACAGTTTACAAATCCACCCATGTACAGAAGACAGAAAAAATCATTTTAGAAATATCCAAAGTATTTGGGTAAATTATTGCTTCCATAGTTGAAAGCCAGCCTGGTATCTTAATATAGTGTTTTTTCCTAATTTTACGCCAAATCTCTAGTAATGCATCTCTAATTAAATGTTGTTTTTTTTAATGTGAATATGTCTTATTTTTCTTCTCCCACAAAATGGCATGCCATCCAATTTGTAAATCGTGTCCTTCTAGGGTTAATATTCTCTTATTATTTAATGATATCCATTCTTTAATCCATATTAGTGTTGCTGCCTGGTGATATAATTCCCAGTCAGGGAGTCCGAAGCAACCACTATTTCTATTATCTTGCAATAGCTTTAATCTTATTTGAGGGGTTTTGCCCTCCCATATAAATTTAGTTACCATCTTATTTAATTCCCCATAGAATTTTTTATTTAGTTTTACAGGAACCGTCTGAAATAGATATAACCATCTTGGTAGTAAATTCATCTTTATTGTAGCAATCCTTCCTAAAAGAGATAGCTGTTATTTTCCCCAAATTTCCAAGTCTTTCTTCGTCTGATTCATTAATTTATCGTGATTATCCTCCAAATATCTAAATATTTAATTTTATTTGTAATTTGCAGCTCTAACAGAGCATGTTTTAATGAAGTTGTGAAACAAGAATGAATTGTGATAGACGGCAAAATTATATTTCACTATCATACCCCTTTTCTCTTCAGGTATTGCTTCTGCTAGCGGGGAGAACTGGAAAGTGATGCGACGGTTTACATTATCCACATTACGGGATTATGGAATGGGCAAGAGGACCATTGAAGACAAAATCACAGAAGAGTGCAGTTTCTTAACAAAGACAATGGAGACTTATGCAGGTAGGATGGCATTTACCTCTAATGCTCATTTGGAGCATCTTCAAGGATAAATGAAAATTTAAAAATAATGTCCTCAGTGTTTTTTTCAAATAAACAAGGAGTGTGTTGGGAGTATCTCTTCTCCAACAATTTTTAAAACCATTTCTTTCTTCCCATAAATATGTTTCCTTGTCTAACTTATGCAAAGTATATTTACAGAAATGTGACTTGGCAAAACGGTTGCATAGGAGTTGAATAGTTAATTCAGTGTAACATGGCAGTCTCTAATCAATAACACTTCTAGACTTACTCTTCAATAGATTCTCATAGATTCACAAAATTCTCATCATTTTGCATTTTTATGTAGGTTCTCTGTATTTTTGCAACCCAGAAATGATATGGATCAAACTGAGTTGAGGAAAAAGAACTAAGAGGTGCCTGTGTTAAAAAAAGAACTAAGATGTGCCTGTGTTAAAAAAAATAATCCAGAACAGGGATCCCCTACCCCCCCCCCCCCCCCCAGTTTGGAACTGGGCTACGTGTGTGGCGGGTGAATTCATGAGCGTGCACGCAGCTCCCCTTGCCCCACTAGACTGCTAATCTACAAAACTAAAAGTTCTTCATCTAATTGCCAAATGAGTTTGCATTTGTAGAGCATGTCTACATCATGCTATTGGCTTTTTGGTATACCAGTTGGAATAAAGAAAGGCATGAGATCATCTAGTTTATTAAGCAGTACATATGAATCAAATTTTAGGCATCTACCATCCAGGGTTAGAATTCTAGTCCTTTCCTTCTATAATATTCTGAGTGAATGATATTTTGGTTGTTGTGTTCAGAGATTTGAGAATGGGAAGTGACTGCAGAAATATCTTAATCATTCTGTTCTACCTTTTGGGAACTATTGATTAGATACAACCCTAAGATTTGTTATTATGAAGCTCATAATCTATTTGATCTTTAAAACTGCAATCATTTAATGAGGAAGCATCACAATAATTTTGCCAAGTATTTTATCTTCAAGGAGTTCCACAGTTGCAAAGAAAACATCACTGATGTATGGTCAGATATTGCAATTCTGCCTCTGAGGAACTGAATTACCCTTTAAATACTTTTTTTTCATATTTTTAATCTAAATACTTCAAATACTTCCAACACTAACTATATGATTTTCCAAGATAAATTGTCAATTTAAACAAGCTGATTTTGAATATGAATGCAGTAATTTTTTTTTGATCTATTGTTTTTGCCTAGGAAAAGCCTTTGATGTCACAACTATTCTGAATGCTGCTGTTTCCAACATCATAGTTTTTATTCTCCTTGGGAAACGCTATGAATATGAAGATGCCACATTTCTGCGACTACTGAAGATAGTAAATGAAAATTTTCAGCTTTCGGGGAGCCCTGCTGTGTTGGTAATCTAATTTCCTATTTGGAAAAAAAAATGCCATGAAAAAGAGGCAACAGAATGGGTATCATTCAAGCTTTGTTGAAAAGCAAAGCATGTGGTTCTCATGGGCATCTGTGGCAAGATTTCATCCAAAGACAACATGAAGATGATGACATCAGGATTCAAATCCTGCCCTTACCTACCGTGTTTCCCCAACAATACGACCTCCTCCAATAGGAAGAGCCAGCATGTTTTCTAGTCATAAAATGAAATTAAGCCCCTCCCCCCAAATTTAGGCCTATTTTAAAACATGCAAAATGGGGGGAAGGGTGGGGGGACTTGCCGTTAGGAGTGCCCCGTGGGCAGCAATTCCTCGCCACCAGCTGCTCCTAATGGGTGATCATGGCAGAGCGCGGAGAGCTCCCTACTCCTGCCAAGCACCTTTGTGGCAGACCCAAGACCTTCAGTGCTCACCGCTGTTGATTTCCCTTCTGCCCATGCCGCCGCCGTGTTTGGAGCTGCCACTTGCATGTTTGGAGCACCACTGCTGTTTGGAGCACCGCTGCCGTTTGGAGCTGCCGCTTCTGCATTTGGAGCTGCCACTACGTTTGGAGCTGCCACTTCCACGTTTGGAGCGCTGCTGCTGTTTGGAGCACTGCTGCTGTTTGGAGCTGCCGCTTCCGCATTTGGAGCTGCCGCTGTGTTTGGAGCTGCCGCTTTCGCATTTGGAGCTGCCGCCATGTTTGGATCTGCCGCTTCTGCGTTTGGAACCCCATCACTGTTTGGAGCACTGCCACTGTTTGGAGTTGCCATGTTCACATTTGGAGCTGCCGCCGCCTTTGGAGTTGCCACTTCCACGTTTGGAGCACTGCCGCTGTTTGGAGCACCACCGCCATTTGGAGTGCCACCGCCACTCCAAACACAGCGGCAGCTCCAAATGTGGAAGTGGCAGCTCCAAACATGACGGCGATGCTCCGAATGGCGGCGGCACTCCAAACATGGAAGCAGCAGCTCCAAACATGATGGCAGTGCTCCAAATGGTGGCGGCACTCCAAACACAGAAGCGGCAGCTCCAAACGTGGCGGCGGAATGGGCAGAAGGGAAAGCAACAGCGGCGAGTGCCAAAGGTCTTTAGTCTGCAGCAAAGGTGTTTGGTGGGAGTAGGGAGCTCTCTGCGCTTCGCCATGATCACCTGTTAGGAGCGGCTGGTGGCGAGGCTGCCCATGGGAGCTTTACATGAGGATGCGAGGGGGGGAATTAAGTCACCCCTGAAAAGACATCCTAGCCGTTTTTTCAGGGCTGAAAAAAATATAAGACCTGGCTTTATTTTATGAGAAACACGGTAGTTGTATATCAAAATCTCATGCAAGTATGAAAATCACTTTCAGCATCAGGACCATGTAACTCCTGCTTCATCATTTCCTCCCAGAGGTGGTATTCAGCAGGTTCTGACCAGTTCTCGAGAACCAGTAGTGGAAATTTTGAGTAGTTCGGAGAACCGGTAAATACCACCTCTGACTGGCCCCGCCCCAATCTATTCTCTGTATCCTGAGTCCCAGCTGATTGGCTGGGTCTTCTTTTGTTGCCCTGCACAGGAGAACGGAGCTGGAAAGCAGGTTAGCGGGGTGTGGAGGGAATGAGGATTTTGCAGTAACCTTCCCTGAGGAGTGGGGAGGGAATGGAGATTTTGCATTATCCTTCCCCTGTCACACCCACCAAGCCACGCTCACAGAATAGGTAGTAAAATTTTTCGAATCCCACCACTGTTTCCTCCCCATTCCTTGAAAAAGCTTGTGAACTTGGAGAAGTGGGAGCCTTCATTACAAATACCTTTCCATCCTTCTTTTACTCTTTACAGTACCACACAACTTTACATGTACAAAATAGCTCTCTTGTTTAGCACTGTTGTTGAGTTTCTTTTATTTATCATTTCTATTCCTTGTTTGGGAATCCACACAATGTGGTAGAAAATAAGCACTTCCTCTCCCAAAACCTGCCTGGAGATTTAGTCCATGGGATTTGGGGCTTAATGAATTAGTAATATCGGTTATCCAAAGCTCATTCAGTCATGTGATCTTGCTTGTATGACTGTAACCTTGTTGCTTGTATCCTAATGATTTTTATTGTCTGTTTCCTAGTATGATTTAATTGCTTATTGTACCCTAGGACTATTATTAAGTATTGTACCTTATGATTCTTGACAAATGTATCTTTCCTTTTATGTACACTGAGAGCATATGCACCAAGACAAATTCCTTGTGTGTCCAATCACACTTGGCCAATAAAGAATTCTATTCTATTCTATTCTATTCTATTCTATTCTATTCTATTCTATTCTATTCTATTCTATCCTATCCTATCCTATCCTATCCTATCCTATCCTATTATTATTGGGGGGGGGGGCTGTTGTTCATTTTGTAGACTTGGGGAACATAACAATGTTCGAGATGTCCATCTCAGAAATTCAAAGCATTCATTTCGATAATATGTGTTTTCTTTTATCATTCTTTAAGCTATACAATTTATTTCCCAAGTTGGGGTTCCTTTTGGGTCTTGGTAGAAAAATATTGAAAAATGAAAAAGAGTTCCATGATTTCATACAGACCACCTTCATAGAATATCTCCAAGATCTTGATGAAAATGACCAGAGGAATTTTATTGAATCATTTCTTGTTCAGCAAAAACAGGTAATGTATTATTTTATAGGTGGCTATAATTACAGGGTTTTTGTTTTTACATATTTTAAAAATGTGCCTCCATATAAACTACCTTTTAAGACCCTTCTTTTGAAAATATAGAAGTAAACATATTTACAAAGCAATATTATTCCTTGCCTCTTCATTACTTTTTTTCAGAATCTGCAGCTATTTAAAACTTCTCTTCTCCATTTAAAATGCCATAAATATTGATCTCTTTCTGGGTGAGTGGGTTCAAGTGGGGATAGGAGTGGGCAATCCCTTTGTGCCAATCTTTTCTCTTTCTGCGCAACTGTTTAATTTTAAAGTTTTCCTTCTAGAAATCGAGTAGTGTTGGGGCAACTATAATTTCTCAGGCTATGACCCACATATGAAATGTCATCTGAGACTTCAGGAATACACGTTATATGGATTTCCTTACTAATATTTTCTTTATATACTACAGGAGAATATGAAGATGACACATGGTGGATTTTTCCATAAGGGAAATCTTATAGGTCTTGTAGATGATTTATTTAGTGCTGGTACAGACACAACAGCAAGTACTCTGCGCTGGGCCATACTCCTAATGATGAAATACCCAGATATTCAGAGTAAGCACTTTCATTTCATTGGCTTGCAATAAATATACACAAATTACTGAAAAAGAACTGTTGGCATCTGGAAGGTTACTTGAATGAAGGGAAAGAGATGAACCAAGAATTAAGTTGTTTTTCAAATGAACAAGACAACATTGATCTCACTAAATGTAAATAAACTTACTTCCCAAATGAAATTGGGTTTTAATAAACTCAAATCATTTAAAGCTACATAGAGATTATTAGAATATTTATTGTATTTTTGTTTCCTTTTGATTAGTTTTACATTTTTAAAAAAAGAAATATTTTTTTTTCATAATCATGGTTTTTTAAAGTAATAATAAAACAAGAGAAAATTTGCCCTTCCTACCCTAGTATGAAGCAAGAGTGAAGTGACTTTCTATTAAGAACAATGTATTTCAGTTGTGATCTGATTTTGACAGATCGTCAACACCAAAACACAGATCGTTATGAGTTTCAATTTACATTTCATTCTTTATCTGAGCTGAAAGAGCAAAGTGAGAGTCGATCATTAGTTCATCTCTTCTCTAAATGTAAATATTTTTAAAAGAAGAAGGAAAAAGAGGAATAAGTTTTAAAACAGGAGATCACAGATTAATCTCATGAGATACGCAGCACAAATATACATGGCTTCATAGCCTTATCTTTTAATAGTGCAGATGAAATATTTCTGGATGTACCTAAACAAATTATAAAGTCCAAGGATGATCTCACTTTTATAATTACCACTAATAAGATTGTATGTATCTTTGGTATAGTCCTGTCATGTATGAATTTATTCTCTGTATCTTTGTGATGTTCTCTTCTATATGAATTTGCTGTGTTCCTCTAATATGTAACAAAGTTCCTTCATGGTTTAGGACCAGTTCTCCAAAGATTTATTTCCAATTTTGCTTTTATTGAGCAATCTGGGGAACATATGACTGCTGGTGGTTTTGAGTGGCTTATAGTTTAAAAAGAAAGAAAGAAAAATCAGAAATGGCCTGAAGACCTAGAAAAACCAAAACCTATCTAGTCAGGGCTCCAACCTCAACCTATCACAAAGTCCAGGAGAAAGCCAAGTCTTCAATAGTTTTTTGAATGACATCAGAGTGCCAGCAATCTGGATCTCTGGATGGTACTTTTGCAGAGGGTAGGCATCAGTTCCGTGAAGGCATGCTTCCTGGAGTCCCACTAGATGCCATTAATTGATGGTCCCAAAGTATTTCCACTTGGACAATCTCACTAGCACTTGAATTGCATTCAGAATCCTACTATGAAGACGACTACAAGTCTTCCAAATGTACAGCAGATTACAGTGGTCAATTTGTAAATAATGCATGAATGACTGTCTGAAAGGCCTTCATTCAAGGATTACAGTCAGTGATCGTTGTTTTCATTCAGAATTAGAGTTTTTATACATTAACTCCCATTTAAAACAAAATTCAAAAAAGGAATCGTCTTGATCATTTTGTTTTCCCAGGAAAGGTCCAAGAAGAAATTGCAAGAGAGATTGGTGATACCCAGCCAAGGACAGACCACCGAGCCAAAATGCCTTATACTGATGCTGTAATTCATGAAATTCAAAGGTTTGGTGATATTGCTCCCACCAATTTACCACATGCAACTACCATGGATGTAACTTTCAAAGGCTTCTTCATCCCCAAGGTGATCAGTCTAAATTTAATGTATTATATACAGGCTAGTTTTTTGTGTACAATGTGATGGGGAAAAAAGCAGACCTTTCCTGAATGGAATTGGCTAAATGAAATTATAAGACCGGAGACTGTTATATTATTAGAACAATTTCCATAGATGCCTCTCTAAATGCCAATGGTAGATGTTTTTCTTTAGCATCTGGCATTCCCAAACTGCCCTACATCTTGATATATGACAGAAGCTTTCTTCCGTTGTTTCATTCTTTCATTTCTCCCTCTCTTAGTTTATTGCTTTATAGCCCCTTCTTCTGTTCAGTCAGCCTTGAATATTGGTTTTGGGTCCTGAATTTTGATTCCACAAGTGTAAGGTAAAGTGTTTCAATGTAGTAAAACAGAACTTATTTTTTATTTTTTTATTTAGAAAATGTATATAGCTGCCTACTCACTTATGGCAACTCTAGGCAGCTTACAATCAATAAAAATATAATACAGAAAAAAAATATAATAAAAAATGACCCCATCCCAGCAGCAGCATAAAATTAAATAAGGCATTTGATGGGCTCCCTTGCACTCTGGGTTCCCCAGGCCCACTGGCAAAACCAAGTCTTCAGGGCCTTCCAAAAGATTGCCAAACTGGTGGCCAGTCTAATTTCTGCAGGGATGATGTTCCAGAGGGAGGGGGCCACCACAGAGAAACCCCTTCTTCTGGGTCCTGCCAGATGTAACTCCTTAGGGGAGGAAACTCACAACTCCTTGCCTCCCCATTCTAGTGGACCAGGTGGATGTAATCAGCAAGAGACGATCCCTCAGATAACCTGGTCCCAAGCAACTCAGCAACCAATGCAGCTTCCGTAGCAGAGGTGACCCTGCATTTTGGACCAACAGGAGCTTCCAGATATAATAGTCAAGACAGAAGGTTACTAAGGCATGAGTGACCATGAGAGGAATTACTGGTTTAAGAAAGGGTATAAATGGTGCACAATCTGCAGATGTGCAAGGTCCTCCTGGCCATGACTGCCACTTGCACTTCAAGCAGGAGTCATGAGTCAATGGAGAATCCCCAGATTATGCACTGGATCTGTATGTAGCAATACCACCGCATCCAAGACCAAAGGTGGCAATTTCCATGGACCAAAGAACCCCAAACCTAGAGTCATTCTGTCTTGCCAAGGTTCAGTTGCTCCCCATTCAGCCCCATCCACCCTCAAGGCACTGTGAGAAGGAGGTCACGGCATCGCTTAAATCACCACAGGCTGAGACATACTGTTACTGGTGGCCGTCAGGATATTGATGATACTCAGTCCAAGGAATGATAGATGATTTCACCCAATGGCTTCATGTAGATGTTAAGCAAAAAGCAGAAAGTGGGTACTGAGTCCCATGGGACCCCACAAGCAGTGTACAAGGCTGGAACTCTCACTTCCTATTAACACCAACTGAGAGCAGCCACAGAGGAAGGAAGTGAACCAGGATAGCACAGAGCTCCCCATTCCCCCCCCCCCACAAACCTATTCAGAAGGATACCATGGTCAATGGTATCGAAGGCCACTGAGAAGTCAAGCAGAGCAAGAATTGGTGCACTACCCCCCCATCCCACTCCAGCCAGAAATCATTAAAAAAAGCAACCAATACTGTTTGTTTCCTATATCCAGGCCTAAACTCTGACTGGTAAGGATCTAGATAAGCTGTTTCAACCAGAAACATCTGGAGTTGCTGTTCAACCACCTTCCCCAAAAAGGGAAGTTTGGAGTTTGAAATTATCCAACAGGGGGTAATCCAGTGATGACTTCTTAAGAAGAGGGTAGACCACAGCCTACTTAAAGTGCTGGGGCATTTCCCCCTTCTGGAGGGAAGCATTAGTCACCATCAGAATTCACCTGCATGTCACCTCCCTGGAAGCTTTCACAAGCTAGGAAAGCCATGGGTCTAAAACACAGGTGCTTATGCACATACTCTTTAGGATTCTGTCCACTTCCTCAGGAGCAGCAGGGTCAAATCATTAACAAGGTAACAAGGCAAGAACCTGCCATAGGTTCTTCTACTGGACCAGCAACTATGTCAGCATCTAACTGAGAATGAAATTGAGTGATTTTGTCTTTCAGAAAATCAACAAATTTCTCAGTGTACCCCTTCAGGTGGACCTCCGTATCTTCCTTCCCTAGGAGGTTCACCTTAAAAAGGGCTGCTGGTCGATTATCTGCAGACTCAATTAGTGTACCCTTTGCCACCTGAATTGCCACGAAGTAGGCCTTAATAGCAGCTCTTACCTGTGCTCAATCGAGATCATCCCTTGTCTTCTGCTAGTGGTGCTCTAGACGTCTATTCAGCCATATCGTCCCTCTCAGTTCCTCTGTAAGCAAAACTAAAAAAGAGAAAAATGAGCATTTTAAAAAAACAAACATACATATAAATTGCAATCACATAGCCAGATTCTTTTAAAAACTAGTAAAGTACAAAATCCTTGCAGTAGAAATTGATGCAAATATAAATCCAATCCAATCAAATCATTTCACTATCAAAGGGAAAGTTTTGGAGCCATCAGTTTCCATCCAGCAAAAGCAAAACTATTTCATCACTCTAAAGCAAAGCAGTAAAAAGAGGTTAAAAATCACATTTATAGTCTAGAAAGGGTGTTGTTGTTAAAATGAATCAGTGTACAGCCAAATGATAAATAAAACATATAAGTCAAAAGGAAAAAAAAGTGATGCTTAAAACTGAGGTGCATTCATTGTGTGGAAAAATGGAGATGGGGATTTTTTTTTTTTAATATAAAATCTTGTTCCAGGCCCAGTTTTTACTTCTCAATAAACATTTTACAACACTTCACAAAATCCCTGGATTATTTTTTATAGCCATGCACTAAATGGACATATTCCTTTTCATATCATCTTTGATACTTTCAATTTTTAGGGCGCACACATCATTCCCTTGCTGACTTCTGTGCTCCATGATGAATCCCAGTGGGAGAAACCTCATGAATTCTATCCTGAGCATTTTCTTGACTCGGAAGGAAAGTTTGTGAAGAGGGATGCATTCATGCCATTTTCTGCAGGTGAGATTCTCTGGGGTCCTAGTTTATGTTCTATAAAAAGGCAACCCTTAACATCTTGTTTGGAAAAAAACAACAACTGATAAAAGCTTGATCTCAGAGACCTTATTTTGACAGAGTTTAGGCCTCATGGACAAGGTATGTGGCCAGGCTCACTGACAGACTAGTATGTTGATTCCAGAGTCTGCCAGGGGAATCCTCAGCTCTGGGCATGAATTACTGTTATTCCTGCTACGCTTAATACCACCATCCTTTTGGCAGTCCAGGATGAATCTCGTCTTTCAGCCTTTCTGGCTGGTTGGAGCCTTCAGACAAACACAGACTTTGGGTCTTTTTAGCTTGAAGCTTTTATTAGCATTTCTTAAGCTTTTAGTCAGAAGACATAGCAATGTGACAGAGCACAAAATGTCCCGTCCCCCCAAGCTGAAACCGATCCCATGAAAAGAGTAATGCTGAGAAGAGGGTTTTTTACAGTTTGGACTCCAAACTTCCTGGTCCATACAGCCCAATTTCTGTGATGCTTCAGACCACAAGTAAATGCAGCTGCAAACTTTGCAATCGGCTTGATGGGCCAGGATTTGAATGCAATTCAAAACGAACCTTTTTAGTTTTTAAAAAAGCTGACATCCCACCCGATTGCTTCCCAAAAGCTGCCCTTGTTTTCAGAGCAAGACACCCTCAAACATTAAGCAAAGTTGTAGGGTGGTGGTGGCTTCTCTTGACACCCCACCCCCTGCCCTTGTCTCCATTCCATTGCTTTCAACTCCACTCCCCACCTGTCATTGCCCCCACTTGGACAGCCTGCTCGCTCACCCGTCCAGCTTTCCATCCAGCTTTCCATCCAGCACCTGCAGTGAATTATCCCCACAGCAAATTTCTGGTGTTGAGATATCTTGCAAAGAGATGGCAGCAGTGAGTTGGCGGTGGTGAGAAGGCTGCCTCCAGCTGGCTGTGTTGAGCTAGCAGTATCAAGTCATCCTAGACCCTTTTGATCATGTGAACGTGAGGAACCTGCAATGGTAGTAAGTGTGAAAAATTCTCATAATTTCACTTTTTTCAGTGCCATTGTAACTTCAACATTCTACTAAATGAACTTTTGTATATTAAAAAGTACTTGTAATGGTACCAGGGTAAAAATATAGGTGACTGTATAGGATATTTAATAGCATCCTTTTTATTATTATAATTATAATTATTATAATTATAATTATTATAATAATTATAATTATAATTAATTATAATTATTATTATTCTTAAAGAAAATCTTTATTTTTTAAGACAAAATATATACAGACAAAACATAAAAACATAAAACCATCTTCCAGTTATATACATACAGTGTGTCAGTTGGTTACAATTCTTTTGTGCTATCCTTTCATAGTCCTTACTCACAGGTTGTATAGGTTCTCAAATTGTCAATCTAACATATATATTTATCAATTATTTATCAGTCATTTGACAAAACTATTGTTCCATCATTTTATATGAGATATTCTAGATGTTATTATAAATTTATATTATACATTCATTCAATGGTTATATATTTTTGTATATTATTCTATCTCAATCTATTGGTCTTCTATTATGAAATTTCCTAGTCTATTTCATTACCATATCTTTTTATCTAACCATTGATAAAATAAATCCCATATCATATAAAATTGTTTATCTTCTTGTTCTCTAATTTCAAATGTCAATTTACTCATTTCAGCACAGTCCATAATTTTCTTAATAACTTCCTCCTGCATAGGTATTTTTTTCATTTTTCCAATTCTTAGCAAATACAATTCTAGCCACTGTTAAAACATTTACAATCAAATGTTTCAATTTTTTATTGTATATTTTCGGTATAATTCCCAATAAAAATATCTTTTTATCATTTTATCATTATCATTTTTTCCAGCCATGTGTGGATTTTAGTCCAATATCTTTTTGCATCCAGACATGTCCACCACATATGGTAATATGAACCAGGTATCTCATAATCATCTGCAGTGTCACTTCCTTCTCCTTCTCCTGTTGCAACATCATCTGTATTGTTCATTGTCCTCCAGATGGTAAAGAGGAGGAAATTGGTATTAAGGAAGCTGAGGCTGCTGTCTTTCTACTCATCTTGTAATGCTTGATAAAAAGAGGAGGGAAAAAAGAAACGAGCAGACAACTACCACCCCAATAAAAATAAAAATAAAAAAATAAAAGGGGGAAGGGGAAAAAAATCATCAGGCACTTGTATACCTTAATCCAATTGGTTCCAATTATATAAAAAAGGAAAAAAATGTAAAAAGAAGAAAGAGTAAAAAAATAATAATAAGGAAATTTAAAAAATAGAAATCTGTATATTTCCCTTAATTCAAAAGGTAAGGCAAAACAAGAGGAGAGAGAAAAAAATATACTCTAATTCCTGAATCAAAACGCTAACGTCCAAGCATAAAAATCCAGCTGGAGGGGAAGAAAAAAAAAAGGATAGCAAGCAGTTCTGTCAGAAAGCAAACCACTGCCACTAAATGTCCAAGGCTCTTTGATAAATCAAAACAGAATTTCCAGTCTTCTTTGCAAGATCACTTCAAACTTCTTTCTTTCAATTTCAACTCCAGACTCTGGCTATCAGTAGTTTCACAGAGGAGCACCTTTATAAACAATCTACCATGCTCATCCCATTATCTTTTCAGTAAAAAGCTCAGAGTCCTTGAATGTAACGCCAATGTATAAACAAGTAAAAAAAAAAAACAATGTATCCAAGCCTCTAGATGGCAGTGTTACTTATCTCCCTTCACTTCCAGGAATAGATTAAAAAAAAAGTAAAGTCGTTAGAAAAAAATAAACCTCAAATGAAAAATCTAAAAAAAAAATTCTAATCAAAAGAGACTTTCAGAGAAGGTATTTAACAAATGAAAATTAGAGAAAAAGACCAGTCCAGTTTAAAATTGAGAAGCTTTTGCCAAATTCCAGGTTCCAATAAAAAGAAAAAAAAACCTACAGTTTAATTTAAGCTTAACCTCGCTGCTTGACCTCTTTTATCTTCACTTTTAATTTCACTTTAAGTCTTTTAGGGTGTTCTCTCCAAAAAAACAGTAAGTCGAAATTTATCTCACCAAACTGACACACTTTCTTTCCAGCTTTCTTCCATTCCGGAGCTGTCTCAGCTTCAGCAGCTCAAATGGCTGCCTCTCCGCCGCCAGAAAATAAGGGCTTCTCCTGGATCTACCAGGGACTTTGCGATGTCCCTGGGATCGACAGGATGTGCCCTTCTCTGTCACCATCTCTATGGAATGGTTTAGGTCCGATGGGACCATCCAACAGTGGAGATATCGGCGGTAATCTTGGAGCCTCAAGATCGCACATCATACCACCATGACGCCAGCTCCACCCTCCCAATATAGGTGACTGTACCAACCAATAGGATATTTAATAGCATCCTTTTAAGAAGACTTTCCAAATCAGGTTAAAGGAAGTTTTCTCTTTTATTCCAAGAACTAAATTCCCCCACCCCACCCCAAAGAGCAGACAATTAGATAAGCAGAAGGGATGCCTAGGAAGGCCTAAAATCTTCCCCATGAAGTTATTTTTTCACTCTGTCCAATTGAGTAATAACCTACTCATCCCAACACATATCTTGGCTCCATAAATATCTGAGATATCACCTTGCTCTACAATATGTTAATTGCCCTCCTCTGGAATCTGCTTGCCCTCGGAAGTTGTGGGAGCATCATCACTTAAGACTTTCAAGAAGAGATTGGACTGCCATTTGTCAGAAATGGTGCAGGGTCACCCGCTTGGGCAGGGGGTTGGACTAGAAGACCTACAAGATCCCTTCCAACTCTGATTATCTGTTATCTAGATCACAAACTTAAGTCTACACCTGTTTTCCATCTGCAGGACCAATGAAATGTGATATCTAGATAGTTAAAAGAGGGGCATTACTCCATTTGTTGGCATTGATCTCCCATTTTTTTTGACATTATCTTCAAATTCAGAAATCTGCTGCCATTTAATAGTTCTCAAAATTCAGGAAGTCCTCAACTTACAACCACAATTGAGCCCAAAATTTCTGTTGCTTAGCAAGACAGTTTTTAAGAGACTTTTGTTCCATTTTACAATCTGTTTTGTCACAGTTGTTAAGTGAATCATTGCAGCAGTTAAGGTAACAACATGGTTATTAAATAAATCTGGCTTCCTCATTGACATTGCTTGTCAGAAGGCCACAAAAAGTGATCACATTAAACTATCATTAATATGAATCAGTTCAGTGGTGGGATTCAAATTTAATCAGTTGCAAACATCTAATTTGATCTCACCATCTGTGAGGATGGCTTGGTGGTGCAGTGGTAACTTGGTTGTTGGGCAATGGCAGGTCAAAGAATGATTTTTTTTTAATAATTTTTAATATTTTTTACTTCTATAAATATCTCCCATTCCCACCCCACTCAAGACAGAGGCACAAGACATTGAGAAAACCTGTGAAATAGGGTTTGTTTTTTTTACAAAAAAATAAAAATAAACCCTCATTGTTTTTGCCATCTATGCTTTCTTCCAGGTCGAAGAATATGTGCAGGTGAGACCCTTGCCAAAATGGAGCTCTTCCTCTTCTTTACCAACCTCCTGCAGAAATTTACCTTCCATCCACCCCCAGGAATATCCAAAGATGACCTGGACCTCACCCCTAGTGTTGGACTTACCAGCCCTCCCATGCCTTACAAGACCTGTGCTGTGTTACGCTGATCTGACAAGATATACCAGGGGTATCAGACTCAATTTCATTGTGGGCTGCCTCAGAGTTTTGTTTGACCTCAGGGGCTAAGGTGGGCATGGTCAGGGTGGGTATGGCCATCTTTTTTTTCTTTTTGAAAATTTTATTGATTTTTAAAAACAAACATAAACAAACAGAACATAGAAACATAAAACACCTTTTTTAAAGCAGCCTGATCCGGGTTACATCTCTTCGTGCAGACACAAATTCAAGTTCATGCTCATTTTTATATTCCATTCCATATCTTATTACCATTCTACATTTTCTATATAAGTTCTCCCCTCTTTCAACTTTCTTGATTTTATTTTATTTATTTCATCTCAATTCGAATCATCATACTTATATTCTTTGTCTGTCCTGTTTCAGCTGTCTATTATCTTTTCTCATTAAGCAAAATTTCTCCTGTGATCACTGATTGGAGTATGACGCCTTTATATCATTCCCCTAAAATTATAACACTTAATATAATAAATAACTTCCGTTCGGATTCTGCTTGGTACATTCTAAAACTACACAATGTATTTTTAAGAAAGAAACAATTATAAATATATAACATAATTGAAACAACAATCCATACCAATACAATTCTATCATTAATATTAATATTCATTTAAATCTTAAACATTTTACACATTACTTTTCAAATAAGTATCATACTTCTATGGGAACACTTATAAACTTTTCATAATTACTTCCCCCCCATTTTACTTATATTTTATAAAACCTTGAGTAGTTAAAATGTTCCCATTCCTTCCTAGTTCAATTCTCTCATTTATTTCATTTCATTTATTTTGTTCACAAAAGTTTCACTAAATTACACTGACTATTTTATTCCACTTTTTAATCCTATGTTGTTCCCAATTTTCTAACATTATTTCTATTACAAATATAACAATACAATCTTATGTACCTTTACAGAATCCCCTTTTCAGTTAAATTTTCACCCATTATCTCTAAATAAGTCCTGTTTCTTTACATCTTGCTCCAGACCTTTGTAACTTCTCTTCCCTTCCTTCTTCTTCTTCTCTCTCCCCTTTACCCCCTGTCTCTCCACCTCCATTTCCCTCTTCTGTATTCCCCTTTTCTGTTGCTTTCCAACATTATATCCACTTTTCACATTATTTTCCCCTTTTTGGCTGTTTTTTTATCTTAAATTCTCCATTTTCTTTCCCCCCTTTTCTTCCCCAGATAGAATTACTTGTTCATTAAAAATGGCTTCTTCTTTGTCCCAATCTTCTTGTTGCGCAGTCTTTTCTTCTTGTTTCTTGTGAACACCAATCAACATTTCTAAGAATTGAAAAATGGAGCCAAAGGAACCCTTCCCTTCTTGTTCCTCTTATTTATATTTTTTAAATTCGATTTTCAGTTCATCCAGAAGTGATGCCATTGTAAAGTTTTTTTTAAACAACCCAATTGTTTTTAGTCATTCAAATATAATAACCAAAAATCCCAAAGTCACCAAACAATCCAAATACACACAAGCTGTTTCTTTTAACACTTTCTTCTTTTTTCCCTTTCTCTTCTTGGGGTTACTATTTAGTTGCAAAGTTCCAGTTAAAATGTATCTTTTAGAAGTCTTGTTAAGATTTAACTTTAAATTCTTTTAAATTCCAAGCAATCTCCTCCTTCCAAGTCCTGCTCTTATTCTTTTCCTCTCCCTTACCACTTATAGCAAAAAAAGGATTTTTAATATTCAGAAATCTTTATTGTCCCTTTGGCATTTAATTATATTTCCAGTTTAATTACCTCTTGGTGCCAAAGAGGATTTTTCCGATTTCTTTATTCAGCTCTTCTCGTTGTCAACGTGGGGAAGGAGAGTGAAGAAAAAAAACTTTCCCTTTTCCCTTTCGTTCGCTGCTTCTGACTCTTCTTTGGGAGTGGTGTTATCCTTTGTAAAATTTAAATTCCAGGATACCTTAGTTGTTGCTTTTTGTCCCGGTCAACCAAAAACTTTCACTTCTTAACTTCCTCCTGCACTTTCTTTTCCAGTTGAGTGCTTCTTTGAGGCGGCCATTTCTGACCGCCGCTCTTACCGCCTTCGGGAAAGAGAGTTTAGCCAGCTGAGGAGGAGAGATGTGGCTCCCCTTGACCCTGCTGGGTCTCCCCGTCTTCACCACCTCTATGGGGTGGCTTAGCTCCGAAGCCAGCTGGCTCGGGGCGCTCCAGTAGCGAGCCCAGGCAGAAACCAGGCACGGTCGCGGATTCCTGCCTGCCGCCGAAGAGGGTGGGTATGGCCATCTTGACATCACTTGTGTTGGGGGCTCTTGTGGTGGCCCAAGCACCCTGCCAACAAAAATGGAGTCCGAGTGAGCCATGCATATCTCCCAGGGCCCATTTTTGGCCATGACAGCCTCCTGCTGGCCTCTGTCACAGAGGGCTGATCTGGCAGAGGACTGCAGGAGGCCGTTGCAGTCAAAAATGGGACCTGAGAGTGCATAGCCCTCCCGAGCTCCATTTTTGCTGGCAGGGGCACTGCAGGCCGATCCTCTGCCATTTCCAGATGGCCCCACAGGCCAGTCCTAAGCACCCTGTGGGCTGGATCTGGCCCCCAGGCCTTGAGTTTGACACCCTTGATATATACATTACTTATACTTGATATATACATACATTATATTACAATATATGGATTAGTCATCAATATATCTATATCTAGGCAATATTTAACAACAGAATTCAATATTGTCTATATTTCATGTGCTGTTTAGAAGATAAATGGAAATGGAAATAATCTATAATTTCATGAAACGTAGATTCTGATAAGGGAAGAATAGTAGGGAAATCATGAAAAGCAAAGTGTTTTTCCAGTGGCCATTTATTTCCTTTCCTTTTTACTATTTTACTATTTTTGTCTTTAATTTTTGTCTCTTGCTTTCATTAAGAAATGTAATTTTAATTACATTTTTAAAAACAGTATTATTTTTCTGTAATTGTCCTTATTGCAATTTATGTATTTGCTTGTACATCACCCAGAGTCCCTCTGAAATGGTCATGGGCAGCTTTAAAAATTTAGTCAATAAATAATATTCAACTGAATATTTGTATTAAATTATATTCTTTTTTTTACAAAATATAAGAATTTAGTTGTGATAGAAGTAGTAATGATAATTATGATTAAAATGTTTGCTTTAAACCTGTTAGCATAATCAGGAAATTCTGACCAAAATATTAATTTGGATAACAAATGAGCAACTTTCAAGAAGTAGAACTGAGTGCTAATGACCAGATGACTGCAAGCAATACAAATTCTTTCATCCTCCACCATTCAATCAGAATTGAAGAAACTTCTTGGACAAGAAGCAAAACACCTTCAAGGAAATATAAAGTCCAATTGCCTTTTGAAAAAGTACCTGTGGGACAACCATGACCTAGATGTCTTAGAATCTCCATGGACAAATGAGATTCAGCAACATTCAAGAATTTCCTTTTTCTTAGAAAGAAGCTTTACTTTCTTTGCTATCTAATAGGAGGAATTGCCCAACTTGTCAAAAAACCATATTAGCCCATCTCATTATATAATGTAGATAGTAAAGTTACTTCCATGGCCCCAGGTTTCTTGCTGATTCCAAATCAGCCAGTTTGGTGTGTAGTATGGATGATCTGGCATATATTATTGGGAATTGACTGGGGGTCTATGTTGTGGGAGGAGAAGAAGTCATAGTAAAGTGTCCACCTGGGTTGATATTCCAGTGCAGGGTATGTGTGTAACTATTGCTATGCTACAGATGGCTCAAGATTTCATGGCCACTGTGGCAACCTTGGACCTTTGATTGTTTCATGTACAATGATAAGATGAGATCAGATGAGATAAGATTATTGTCATTTTGTTACTGTGAGCACACCAGCACACATTAAGAATGAAATTCTGTTGCCTGCTCTCGAGAAATTCTGTTGCCTGCTCTCAATACACTCGAGAGAGAGTATATATCTACCCAAACACACACATAACACAAATATACACACATACATAAATATGTAGTGGAAAAAGGAAACCTGAGTGTTCACAAGTTTGATGCTGTATATGGAATAAAACTGACTGATTCTAGATGTTCTGCTTTGGATACCACAAAGACGCTTCTCAGAAGGTTGTGAAGAGGATGTGTAGTGTCCCAGACAATCCTGCAGTCTCTGCTCAAGCATTGCTTATGTGCTATATTCTGGATAGAAGGGAGTGAATGACCAATTATCTTTTCTGCCATCCTCACCAATCGTATTGCCTTCTTGTTCGAAGCAGTAATGCTTCTAAGCCAGACAGTAATGCAGTATGACAGGAATCAAATGTGGGTGGGAGGCTGGATACAATAATGTCTTTCACCAGCCTCTCAAAACATTTCATTGTCAGCTCTCTGGGACAAACCTCACGTTCCCTCTTGAATTCTAAAGGGAGTTCAGTTGGGATGGAGCAAGTGAATATGTCCTACTTCCATGGGGATGGGCACCATCAGTCAGCCATACAACAGATCATCATCTGACCAGAGAAAAGGATTGATGAATAAACAGATAATATCACAATTCCTCTGATGAGGAACCACAGATGAGGAAGCAAAAAATTATTTAACAGACTGTGTCAAGCAAAAAAATCATTTCCCAATACCAAAATAGAAGAGAAATACCTGAGAAGGAAGCTCCAGTAGTGGGGGAATCCCCAAGAAAGCAAGCAGTGACTTGGCATGTGGAGCAATGAGTCAGCAGTTTAGTGCCAGTAAAGAGAGCAGAAAGAGGTGGACAGTAAGTTGGGTGAAAAAAGTAATTAAGATAAAGGCAAAGCAAGAAGAGAAGAATTGAACGGAAGGAGATCGGAAGAAAAAAACTCTGGCTTTTAAAGTGTTGGAATGGGGTGAATAAAGACAAAGGAAGGGGAAAGAAGAAAATTGGTGACAGGAAGTAGATTGGCAGTGTGAGAGTATGTATTGGCTGACAGAGGAGAGAAGGAAAATTGGAAAGGAGCTGAGAAGTGGATGCCACTGGAGTAAGAAATGAGGGGAACAAGCAGGGAAGGCGATCGTAGTTGGTGCAGAGAAAGAAAGAGATCGGCATAGCGGACTGGTGATGGGAGAAGGAATCCGGAATGAGAGAATGTCGGAGAAGGAGATCGGGGATTAAGAAAGTGGTGAGAGAGGGAGAGGAGAAGAAAGTAAACTACAGATGGTGGCTTTAAAATCTGAGGAAAGAAAATAAGAAAGTAATGCTTTAAAAGAAAAGTTGAAGTTTGGAGAGCACGGGAGTAGGGAAGTTTGTTGCACACAAAAGCAGAAGGGAAGACATAGGCGAGAGAGGCTGGAGGGGGGGGAAAAGATGACCCTTTGAAATATAAATTGGAATAAATGGAGAAGTGGGAGAGTGGAATCCAAAGAAGAACAAGAGTGCACAGAAAGAGGCAAGAGATTGGAAAGCAGACTGTAAACTGGGAAATAGAGACAGTTGAAGGTAAAGTGGGTGCTGTGGAAGGAAGGAAGGATTAGAACGTAAGGAAAAGTGATCGTATCCGATGCAAGGAAAGAAGGAGAGCTGTGCATTAGATAGTCAATGTATGAAGGAAAAAGTCCGGAGAGTGTTGGAGAAGGAGACTGGTGGATTAGGCAGATGGTGTGAGAAGGGAGAGGAAAGGAAAATGGACTGTGGACATCGGACAGTGATCCGGCCTGGAGTGGAGACGGAAGAGGAGAAAATAGGCAGGAGAAACCAGAGGAAAGCGCTGATATTTTGATGCAGGAACTGGAAGAGATGAAGAAGTAGGAGAGTGCAACCTGAAGTGTACATATAGAATAAAGAAGTGGTGAAGTGACAGGAAAATGGTAAAATGAATTTAATATAGATAAATAAACAAAGTGGATAATCTAAAATTAAAGATTGCTAAAGAATCAAGTTAACCTATAGAGTTCATAACAATTAATATATTGCATTTAAAATTATTTACTTACCTGTTTTTATTTAGAAAACTAGACTGTGTGAGTTAACATCAATATTTAGACTTATATGATATATAGAAAGAACTGTGAATTTGAATTAGTAGTAATTATTATATTTTGTTAGATTCATTTACTTATAGTTGCAGTTAGAGTTGGATTAAATAGAAAGAATATATAATATACTTTGATATTTCATAAGGTTGTTACAGATAGAGGGAAATAATTATCAAGAAAATATATTTAAGGGGTAATTTGGGAAATATATTAATATACTATAGTTATTTATCAACTGTCTTAGAGAAGTAGGAAGTGGATGGTAGTGTGGGAATATTGGATTAGAGGTTTAAGAAATATGACGAGTACTACAACTACAACCTTGAAACCGGGAAAGAAAATGAAATGAAAATGAAATTGAACCCATTACCATCAGGCACTTCTAGACCAGCCCTCCTTCCCTCCTCCAACTCCAGGAAGCCACACCTGGCAAAGGAGGGAGAGGTTTCCTCTGACTTGGGGGAGAAATGAGATGACTCTGCTTTTCTTCCATTTGAGGGGGAGCCGGTTCCTCCCCTTTCAGATCTTCCCAGCCTCTAGGCACCATGTGGCTTCTTAAATCCTCCCTCTTTCCTCACACCAAAGGATAATAAGAGTGGCCCCTTCTTTCTCTTCGCTCTGCCCCACAGTTATGATTAAGCATTTATGATTTGGTTTTAATTAAATAAATAGATAGATAGATAGATAGATAGATAGATAGATAGATAGATAGATAGAGAGATAGAGATAGAGATAGAGATAGAGATAGAGATAGAGATAGAGATAGAGATAGAGATAGAGATAGAGATAGAGATAGAGATAGAGATAGAGATAGAGATAGAGATATGCAACGTTCCGGGCTTTGGTTTGGCTCCGAGTTTGAGGTCTGGCTATGAGTTATCAACAAACGAATCCCAGCCACGAAAACCAACACCAGACCCAAAACAACACACGATGCCACCACTAATCTTCCTCACCAGATTCAAACCCAAATCCATCCTATAGGCAAAAGGCAACCACCTTCCAGAAACCAGACCACGGCTGCATCACCAGCTGCCACACACCCCAACCCCCAAACCAAGCAAACTGACACACACCATGAACACATAGTCAGACCTCAAACTCAGAGCCAAACCAAAGCCCGGAACATTGCATCACAGTCACCCGCTCAGGATATCACATCACAGAACTCAGGAGGTTACACCACAAAACCTCAGGATGTTACAACACAGCCAACGACCCAGGAGATTACAGCACAAGACCCAGGATGTCACAACAATAGAACTCAGAAGGTCATCACACAGCCCATTACCCAGGTCGTTACAACACAGGAGGCTGATAGACACACAGCCAATACCTCAGCCACACATGTTCTTACCAAAAAGCCAACCAATCTGCAAACATCAACTCCATCAACCAATCAAGAAATAACAACACAGCCAACCAGCCCACTTACAACAGAGCCAGCACACCGCACCTCCCCACCAGTATTTATAGAGAGATGGCAGCTCCGATCACCCTTTGCTCGCACAAGCATAAAGCCAAAAGCACCAGCCTGAAGATGGTGAGTGGGACCTCATCGAAACATCGCCAAGATACTCTCAATCTTACATGGGAAAAGACCCGAACATGCCAAGACCTGCATACCTGTACCCATGAAAATCTACAAAAACAAATATCGTACCTCTACGGGGAGGAAACCTTCCGACTGACCAGGACATATGAGAAATTCGAAGTCCAAAGAGCCACCATCGTACGTGACCTCACATTCCTACGCAATTGCCGAGACAAAAAAGTGATCCCCACATGCTTCCAACTCAAATTCCATTCCAAAACCTCAGCCACTGAAAGGATCCTGAAAAGAACGGAATTAGCCCTAATCAGAAACAAACTCCACAGGAAAAGATTCCTACTAGACCAAACCAACAGGGACCTACTCACTCTCCACCTCAAACTCAGTAACAAAATCCACCTGGCACTCTGGGACAAATCCAAACAACTAGCCCTCTGGAGAGCTGAAACAGAAACCTCCCACAAGACAGACACACACACCAGCAAACTCCACAAACTAGAGAAACACCCAACCCCCCCACAACAACGCATGAAACAAACAGTACACAACATATCAGACAGAACCCTCACCATAGCAGAAACCAATGTCCTTTCCAAGGGATTCAACTTTGCAGTCGCCCTCAAACGCATCCCCACCGAAAACATTATATGTGGAGTTGAAGCTAGCCTAATCAAAATTAACTCTTACATTGCAAAAACGTATTGACTACACAACTTGATCAGGGCAAAGCAATTGACGCTATTTACATAGACTTCTGTAAAGCCTTTGATTCAGTGATACATGACAAACTACTCCTAAAACTAAAATCTTATGGCATCTCCGGACACCTGCATAACTGGATAGATGCATTCCTATCAAACAGGCAACAAATGGTCAAAATAAGGAACATCCTATCAAATCCTGTACCTGTCAACAGTAGTGTCCCCCAAGGCAGTGTTCTAGGACCAACTCTCTTTGTACTTTACATAAATGACCTCTGTGATCATATTAAGAGCAACTGCATTCTGTTCACTGATAATGTAAAGCTATTCAACACCACTGACAATACTGCTACCCTTCAAAATGACCTCAACTATGTGTCAGAATGGTCAAACAAATGGCAACTTCAAATCTCAACAAACAAATGCTCTCTTACATATCGGCAAAAAAAAATCAGAAAATAAAATACAAGCTGAATAATCAAGACCTTGTTGATGACCCCAACTATGTCAAGGACCTTGGAGTACTCATCTCTAATGATCTAAGTGTTAGAGCCCTCTGTAACTACATAGCCAAAAAGGCATTAAGAGTTGTTAACCTAATCTTATGTAGCTTTTTCTCCAGTAATATCACACTACTAACTAGAGCATACAAAACATTTGCTGGACCAATACTTGAATACAGCTCATCAGTCTGGAATCCGCATTACATAACGGATATTAATACAGTTGAGAAAGTCCAGAAATATTTCATGAGAAGAGATCTCCACTCCTCTACTCATAACAGAATACCTTATGCCACCAGACTTGAAAAGTTAGACCTCGACAACCTTGAACTATGCCGCTCTTCGGTTCGATCTAAGTATAGTACATAAAATTATCTACTGCAATGTTCTACCTGTCAATGAATACTTCAGCTTTAACCACAACAATACAAGAGCACACAATAGATACAAACTCAAGGTAAATCGCACCAAACTTGATTGCAGGAAAACAACTTTAGCAACAGAGTGGTCAATGTCTGGAATACTCTACCTGACTGTGGTTTCTTCCCCAAACCCCAAAAACTTTAACTTTAGACTGTCTACTGTTGACCTCACCCCTTTCCTAAGAGGTCTGTTGGGGGCGTGCATAAGTGCACCAATGTGCCTACCATCCCTGTCCTATTGTTTCTTTTTTATTCGTATCCATTTCATGTATTCATAACCATGCTTATACTTATACCTATTATGTAATACTTGCTTGACAAATAAAATAAATAAATAAAATAAAATATAAGAATAGTTTTGGACATTTTAGAATATTATGAAGCACACCCTCAGAAACAGGTAGCACTAATCTTTCTGGATGCACAGAAGACATTTGATAACCTTAATTGGCAGGTCTTGATCCAACAAATTAAAAACATGAGATTTGGAACTAAATTTGAAACTATGATTAGGACAATATATGCCAGGCAAAAAGCTATAGTGATGGAAAACGGAGATTGTACCGAAACATTTGAAATCCAAAAAGGAATACGACAAGGATGTCCTATGTCGCCTCTATTTTTTAGATTAACCATAGAAGTGCTTCTAACCAAAATAAGGCAAAATGAGGAAATAACAGGATTAAATATTAAAAATAAAGAATACAAAACCCAAGCATTCATGGATGATTTAGTGTTTTTTATTGAAGAACCGATGGAAACAGGGACAAATTTGTTAAGGAAAATTGAACAATATGGATTAGTGGCACGACTAAAAATTAATAAAGAAAAAACAAAAATGTTAGTTAAAAATTTAACAGAAAAACAAAAAAGGGGATTAGACAGAGAATTGGGACTACAAGTGGAGAAAAAGATTAAATATTTAGGGATATGGCTTACAGGTCGATGTTTGACTATAAAGGAAGATACAAGAAATTGATGTCACAATGCAAGAAAGATTTAGAGAGCTGGAAAAAGTTGCAAATATCATTGATGGGCAGAATTGCCACAATAAAAATGAACATATTACCAAAATTCTTATACTTTTTTCAAAACATTCCCATAAAACTGGACTGAAAATTCTTTGAAAACTTGAATAGAATGGTGCTTAAATTTATTTGGTTAGCAAAGGAAGCATGTATTAATATAAAGATGCTACAAGACAATAGAAGTAGAAGTGGCCTAGGACTCTCAAAATAGGAACTATACCATCAGGTGGTGGCACTGCTCTAGATTAAAGATTGCATAAATTTAAATAATAAGAGGACATTACTATTAGAGGAGCATGATCTCCATAGATTTTTGTGGAACAAACGGGAAAGGACCCATTCGTATTTTTATCATCATCAAATTAGAGATTCATTAATAACAACATGGGAAAAATTAAGTAAGAAGCATTATATTAAATTACCGGATTGATTGTCACCAACGGAAGCAGTAATTTACCCCAATACAACAGGGAACAAAAAGATGTAAGGAATTATTGGATAATCAGGGGAATTTAAAAACAACAGAAAAATTTAAAGAACAAGGTATAATCGTAGATTGGTGGCTATATATGCAGATAAAAACTAGACATAAAAAAGATATGGATGATTTTGGAATAGCAGGGGACCCCCAAAATTAGACCAAATTTTAGTTGGTAAAGAAGAAAAATTTATCACTAGAACTTATAATTATTTACTCCAAGTAGAAATGGAGGAAGAAGTAGTTAAGGGCCCAATGATTACCTGGGCACTAAATGTAGGTCATAGCATACAGCTAGAAGATTGGGAGAGAATTTGGACCAAGAACTGCAAATTAATGTTATCAACAGCATATAAAGAAAATTTAATCAAGATGTTCTATAGATGGCATTTGACACTGGCGAGATTGGCCAAAATATATCCAAAAATGAAACCGCAATGCTGGAAATGTAAGCTCACAGATGGAATATATTATCACATGTGATGGCAATGCCCCAAAGTTAAAAAATGCTGGGAAAAATTGAAAAAATGGATAAGAGAAATTACAGGATGAGATATTGAATTTAAGCCAGAAGATTTTTTTGCTGGGAATGATTAAAGGAAACCTAAAGAAACATATCCAATACATCGTACAACATATATTGATAGTGGCAAGAATTGCTTATGCCCAAAGCTGGAAAATAGATGATGTACCTTCAGAAAATATGATAATAAATAAAATATTTGATTGTGCCGAGATGGACAGGATGATGAAAAAACTAAAAGGTAAAGAGGAGTCTGAGTTCTGTGAGGTTTGGGAAATGTTATATATATTTGATTAGATAAAACAAATAAGATTTGATATGGAAAAGAATTGTAAATATTGTATTTCGGTATATAAGTAATTCTTGACACAGAATTGTTAAAATGTAAATTTTGTATGTATTTTGAAAATAAATAAAATAAATAAAAAATTAGAGCTATTTTGGATCATGAATGTCTGGGATATCGAGAAAAAGGGCAGATGGCAAGACAGTTAGCAAAGAGTTGGCATGCACCTATAAGTGGGTGTGATTGACAGTTGGTATGTGGAGACAAGGAGGTACATCCAGTAAGGTTACATACTACTGGATGGGCTTCAGAAAAGGGGTATAAAAGAAGGGGGTAAATCACAAATCAGGGCCACCAATGGTAGCTATTCCTCGCTGGACTTAACTATTATCCCTGGACCTCATTGCAATGGGTTGTTGTTAGTAAGTACTATCTTACGGAAATGTTGTTATATTATGATGGCTTTTCGTGTTCCAAATTGCTCATGAAATAAACCTCTGATTTCAAAGTAAAAGCCTGTGGTTTTGTCTGTGTATTTCCTTTACTGAAATATTTTTATAACAGATGGTGTGTTTGGCCAGGAATAAGACAGCTGCTGGAAGAGACCTGCCATCTTGCAAGGACCCCTCACAGCCTGCTCTTATTCAGAAGCCTGTGGTCTACTTTGAATCAGAGGTAATCTGAATCATGGTCCTATTGGGACCATGCTTAGTTAGATAGGGTGTATGAGTTAGATAGAGAGGGTGGGACCTATCCCAAAATTTGGCTGCAAGGGAAGGGTCACACCTGGACTTGCACAAGGGCCAGGCCTGTGTCTTTCCCAGCGTATTTCATTGGCAAAACAGTCCAGGGTGGTGACCCTGTGGCTGGGACCCGGTGGAATATCGTCTCCCCTGAGAACCGATCACTCTCTTGTATTGAAGGAGGGTCGCGCACTCAGTCTGGGTTGTGGCCAAAGCAGTGTGATTCTTAAAGTAAGATTTATTTTGCTGTATTATTATGTGGTCTCGTTTTGGCAGTAGTACTTGCTTCCGCCATTAATGACACCTTCCTGGAAAATAAGTTTTGTAAAAGAAACTAGGGGAAAAAAGAGTTTTCAACCAACTGGCTAGGCTGGTGTTTCATAAGTATATTGTTTTTATGCTGTTATTTTTTGTGATTACAGTTGTATTACAATTTGCAATCTCATTGTTCTAATTGTCATCCTGTGATGAGATTTCTGAATATATGCCTCTTGATTTTTTTGCTCCTGTTTCAACTTTTCTCCAGATGAAGGTAATGCCCCAATGTAACTGGAGCATGCCTCTGTCAAGGTCTTTTTTGCCTTCTTCCCATTATCTGTCGTCTCTCTATTGACTCCTTTATTTCAAATTGTTTATGCTCAATTTATTTTTCTCTTCTTTATTGTCATTTCATATTCTTTATGATACTGCCTAAGTTAATTGGAGGAAGCTTAACCTTGCTGCTAGGATTGAGTTTTCCATTCCTTCTTTTGTCTGAATTGCTATTTTTCATCCTGGGTGCTTTTTCCTTCAGCTTGTTTGCTGGAAGTGTGTGTTATTTTACTTCCTGTGCCTGCTACCTTTCCCATAGATAAGGGTCGGCTCTCCTGCCGAGGTAGCATGTTTTTCTCCTTAATTTTCTTTAGGGAGGAATTGATCTTTTCCATATATAAGGACTGCCTGTGTTGGCAGGGTTCAATTCCCTTGCATTTCCCTAGCCAGCTGTGTCTCTGGACTGCGTCAGTGGATAAAACAAACAGACAGAGAAGGAGAGGGAGAGGGAGAGGGAGAGGGACGGAGGGAGGGAAAGAGAGAGAGAGAGAGAGAGAGAGGGAAAGGGACGGAGGGAAGGAAAGAGAGAGAGAGGGAGAGGGAGAGGGAAAGGGATGGAGGGAAGGAAAGAGAGAGGGAGAGGGAGAGGGAGAGGGAGAGGAGAGAGAGAGAGAGAGAGTCAAAATGGAGACCTAAGCACTTACCTGGGGGAAAAAGGGAAAAATACATAACCACAATTAAGGGCATAACAAAAAGTAATGGGTGGAAACTTGTTAAAGAGAGATACAACCTAGAAGTTAGGACACATTTCCTGACAGTGAGAGCAATTAATCAATGGAATAACTTGGCTCCAGCGGTTGTGGGATTTTTGAAGATTTCAGTATTATGTCACACATGCCAGGAAAAGATCAAATTCCCAATGAGAAAAAAACAAGAGCAAAGTTTAGAAGTCCTTTATTGAACAGAGCAGTCTGAGGATTCAGTAGAGTAGCTGGGCTCTGCCTAATACGTTGCTCTCAAATACATGCTGGAATCCTTTCAGTTTTCAAAGTTCCTTATAATTTTTACTGAAAACTGCTTACTAAAAGGAAATGGATTGGACTGGGGTAATTTTAATCTTATTACTATTTTTTCCTGCAATTATGTTCCTTTTGAAAAGGGGCAGATCTTGGAATAACAGCTCCCCCAATCTCCCTTCGGGGCCCAAGACCATACCCCTTTTGGGAAATCTGCACATGATGGATCTGAAGAGGCCTTACAAAACAATGATGGAGGTAAAGCCTGATCATTAACAAGTCTCTCTACCGTTCTTTGCAAAAACTTGTTGAGATGGGACAAAATCCTGGTAACTTGGTCAGGTAAGTCTCCCTGTGCTCCCTGATTGTGTTTACTGTATATGAAATATTCAAAAAGTGGAGATTCAGCTGGTGTCTGAATACATTTAAATATTCTGGAAGGATTATTTCAAGAAAATCTTTTTCTTAATCAGTATAAAATATTGTAATTGAATAAACAATTTTCTGATTCTTTAGATTTGCAGAAATGTTCAAATCCCAAGGAGCCTTTGGGGAAATATAAATGCTCTTAAGCTGAATGACTGGATATGTACTTAGAGACACTCCCATCTTTGCACATTCTAAGCAGAATTATAAATCATTAAATCAATTTCTGCAGTGACCAATACACAACCAAAATTAAGGGCAGAACAAAAAGTAATGGGTGGAAATCTAGACATTAGGACACATTTCCTGACAGTGAGAGCAATTAATCAATGGAATAGCTTGCCTCCAGGGGTTGTGGGTACTCCATAACCAGAGGCTTTCAAAAATATACTGGACAACAATTTGACTGGGGTGATATAACACTTCTACCTTGAGTAGGGGGTTGGAATAGAAGACCTCCAATGTCCCTTCCAGCCATATGATTCTATGATTCACAGTATGTCCTTCACAGATGACCTTGTTCCAAAATATTAGAAACCTTCTCTCAGCTTGACAAGCATTTCTATTGTGAGGATCTTTTATTATATAAGCATTTTTAAATTGATGTTAAGTATGTTAAATACAGATCAAATGAAAATTAAAAATTGTAAAGAATAATATACCATCACAATTTTCAACAGAACAGAAAATTAAAAATTGTAAAGAATAATATACCATCACAATTTTCAACAGAACAGAAAAAGGAAATAATGTTATATGTGCCTCTGAATTTTGACACACGATTTCTTAAAAACAATCATCTATATATGTGAGCCTAATTATTGATCTATGGTCTCTTTGTTTTTCTTCTGCTGAATTCCAGTGGTCAAAAGAATACGGTCCCATTTTCCGCATCAAACTGGGATTGCAGGAGATGGTGGTGCTAACTGGCTATGAGACAGTCAAAGAGGCTCTGGTGAACCAGGCTGATGTATTTTCAGATAGGCCCTCTGTTCCCATTTTTGAAGATATAACAAAAGGGTTTGGTGAGTTATTTCACTCTGGATTGTAGTTGACAAACCTTTCAGATGGGTGATCAGTATAGATTTTTTTTCATCTGAGGTTTTCACCAGAAGAATCTCAGATGAGTGGAATAGCTTCTGCATATCCAACCAGGATGAAAATCCAACTGAAACCTCTCTTGTGTCACCATGACTTTGTCCCTCAGTGCCAATGGAGATAACTGGAGAATAAAAAGCTGTGTCAAAATTGTATCAAGCCCATGAACCTAACATGCTGCCCACCATCATGTTTCATTTTGCATATTGGCAAATTTGGGGGTGCAGGATGGGTATTTGAGGAATTCCATAGGAATGATTTCTATATATATTTCTCCTCATGTACATGGTTATACAAACCTTATCTTTATGCAATGTTTTTGCCAGTGTCTTTCAGAGATTAAGACCCTTTCGACCAGCCTAGTACTCACTGGTGAATTTCTGCATCCTTAAAAGCAGGGGTGGGATTCTACCACTTTGCACCTATTCCCTAGAACCAGTTGTTAACATTCTAAGCAGTTCGGAAAACCGGTTGTTAGAAGAAATTACTGGCCTAATCCTGTAAGGAAGGCAGGAAGGAAACATTCTGGTGTTGCTTACAGAAACTGCCTCTTCATTAACCCTTATTACATTCTTGGCAGGACTAGACTTCCTGTCTCAGGAATGTCTCTGGAGTTTTTTTACTCTTCCTTTGCTGGTACTTTGCTTGTGTGGAGTGACCGTTCAAAGTTACAATGGCACTGAAAAAAGTGACTTATGACAATTTTTCACACTTACGACTGTTGCAGTCATGAGAGGCCAGTGAGGAAATGCATGCCTCAATGTGAGTGATATTGAATTCAGCCAATAACCTGACCACCAAGCCAATAATCTGACCACCAAGCCATGTTCACTCAGTCACATGACCACCACGCCACAACCAGCACCTAAGCCACACCCACAGAACTAGTTGTTAAAAATTTGAATCCCACCCCTGCTTAAAAGATACTGTAGATTTGATTGTAAAAGTTTTTTTTTAATCTATGATTTTTGGACTATGAAGCAAAAAGTGTTTGGTGTATGATATTTTTTGAAAATAATAATGTATTAAGACGCAATATGATTTGGAATTATAGTTTTGATTCATTTAGAAGATATTTGCAGATGGAAAAATGATGATTGCTCACATTTTTGTTTTGTTTTGTTTGTTTTGTTTTGACAAGGAGATGCTGAAGGCTGGATACCAAAAACAGAGGATAAAGAAAATGGAGCAGAAATCTTAACACAAACTTTGAAATACTTTTCAGCCAAGTTCTTGGACAGACTGGATAAAACTCTTGATCAAATTGATGGAGCATGTTTTAATGAAGTTGTAAAACAAAAATGAGTGGCAAAGGATGGTAAAATTATATTTCACTATCTTACCCTTTTTCTCTTCAGGTCTTGTTTTTGCTCGTGGGGAACACTGGAAAGCGATGCGGCGGTTTACATTATCCACATTACGGGATTATGGAATGGGCAAGAGGACCATTGAAGACAAAATCACAGAAGAGTGAAGTGTCTTAACAAAGACAATGGAGACTTATGCAGGTGGGTCGGTATGCTGTAATGGAGCGTCTTCTGGGATAAATGTAGCATGAAAATATTTTCTGCATATTATATCAAATGACCAAGGAGTGCATTGGGAGGTACCTTCGTGCAAACAATTCTTAAACCCATTGTTTTTTCTCTAGAAATATGCTTCCTTGTTCAATTTATGCTAAGTATATTTACAGAAATGTGACTTATGGATGGCAAAATGGTTCCAGAGGACTTGAATTGTTAATTCAGTGTAATGCGACTTATTCTTCTTTATTTTTCTTTAGAGACTCCTCTAAATCCTCTATTTGGAGTCTGTTGCAAGTCCTTCTAAGCATGAATATATGTTGTAAACTGGAGCTCTTGCTCCTCCCTGCTTTTAATCAAATTATTTAATCTTTAAAACTGCAATCATTTAATGAGGAGGCATTGCAATAACTTTGCCAATTATTTTATCCTCAAGGAGTTCCACAGTTCTAAATAAAACAGCACTGATGTATGATCAGATATTGCAATTCTGACTCTGGGAAAATGAATTGCCATTCAAATACTTGTTCATATTTTAATATAAATATTTCAAATGTCATCAGCACTAGTTCTAGGTTTTTGTGAGAAATGCTCCCTTTTATGTAAGCCGATTTTGAGTATAAAACAGATTTAATTCTGGTTGCATTCACAATTCTTTTTCATCTATTGTTTTCATCCAGGAAAACCATTTGATATCACAAGAATTCTCACTGCTGCTGTTTCCAACATTATAGTTCCTATTCTACTTGGGAAACGTTATGAATATGAAGATACTACATTTGTACGACTACTGAAGATAATTCAGGAAAATGTTCAGCTTGCAGAAAGCCCTGCTGTGTTGGCAATTTAATTTCCAATTTGGAGGGAAAATGCCATGAAAAAGAGGCAGCAGAATGTGTATCATTCAAGCTTTGTTGAAAAGGAAACCGTGTTGCTTCTCATGGGCATCTGAGGCAAGATTTCATCCAAAGGCAACATGAAGATGATGCCATCAGGATTCAAATCCTATCCTGGCAGCAGTCAATATATTAATAACTAAATATGCATTTTCTTTACTATATTCTTCGGGTAGGATCCCCAATAGAAATATTTATATATCGACTGCTGCCAGACTGCTGTATTTGCTCAAAATTGGAAGAGTGAAGAGATACCTAGAGATGAATGTGATTAGGAAAATACTAAAATGTGCGGAAATGAATAGATTAACATTGGCAATTAAGGAGAATATTATATGGTATGGAATTTATTCTATGAATGGTTAAAATAATAAAAATGGAAGCTAGAAATAGGGAAACAAAATAAAGATGATGTGTTAAAAGTGATAAGTTAATATGATGACTAACATGTTGAACACTACTATGTTAAAATTGTATAATCAATTAGTCTAATTAATAGGTGGACATTACTATGTTAAATATTGCAGAATTAATATGTAATGAAGGATGTTATAATTTTGAGTATTGTTTAACAAAGACGTTTGTACCCAAACAACACCCTGTTCAAGTGAAGATGGGATGATTGTATTAAAAATAAAAAAATAAATTAAAAAAAAAAGGATTCAAATCCTATCCTGATATAATTGTATGCAAAACTGTCAGTCAAATATGCAATGTTTGCATGCTTCAACCTTCCTCTCCCTTGACTGTAAAGGCTTGTGAATGTACTTATATTGGAAAAATGGGAGCCTTCACTGCCAATATATTCCCATTTTTCTTTTTCCTTTTATAGTACTACACAACTTTCCATGTACTAAATAGCTGTCTTGATTAGGGCTTGTATTCAGTTTCTTATATTGAATCAACACAATACCCAAAGCTCATTCCATTTATGAGATTTTCCTCATTATTTTGGTGGGGGTTTTTTAGACTTAGGGAACATTGTTTTGATAAAAAAATGTTTGAGATTTCCACTTGAAAAATTCAAACTATTCAACTTCCATAATATATGTTTTCCTTTCTCATTCTTTTAGCTATATAATTTGTTTCCCAACTTGGGGTTCCTTTTGGGTGCTCTTAAAAAAATAATGAAGAACCAAAAAAAAATGCTCCATGATTTCGTACAGACCACCTTCATAGAATATCTCCAAGACCTTGATGAAAATGACCAGAGGAATTTTATTGAATCATTTCTTGTTCGGCAAAAACAGGTAATGGACTGTTTTACCCGTGTTTGTTATTACTGATTTTTTTAAAAAAAATATTTTAAAAATCTGCCTCCATATATACTACCTGCAGGTTGATTAAGATCTTTCTTTTAAAATATAGAAGGAAATATATTTCCAAACCAATTTTTATCATTCCCTCTTCATTTATATCAGAATCTGCAGGTACTAAAAACTACACCTTGATTGATTTCTCTCCCCATTAAAAATGCCATAAATATTGATATCTTTCTGGAGGAGTGGGTTCAAATGTGGATAGGAGTAGGCAATCCCTTTGTGCCAATATTTTCTCTTCTTGTTTAACTGTTTGAGTTTAGAGTTTTCCTTCTATAAATCCAGGAGTGTTGGGACAAGAGAGGCTATTGCCCACATATGAAGTGCCCTCTTAGATTTCAGGAATATTGGTTATGTGGTTGGTTGAGTTTCCTTACTAGTATTTTCTTTTTACACTTCAGGAAAATATGAAGATGGCACATGGTGGATATTTCCATAACGAAAACCTTATAGGCGTTGTAGATGATTTATTTGGTGCTGGTACAGACACAATTGGAAACACTCTGCGCTGGGCCATACTTCTAATGATGAAGTACCCAGAAATCCAGAGTAAGTACTTTCATTTTATTGGCTTGCAATAAAAATATAAAAATTACTGAAAAATAATTGTTGGCATCTGGAATGCTACTTGAATGAAGGGAAAGAGATAGTCAAGAATTAAGCTGAGTAGAGTAGGGTAGAAATAGAATAGGAAAGAAGAGTAGAGAAGAGTAGAGAAGAGAAGAGATTACTTTATTGACCAAGTGCAATTGGACACATAGTGAACTTGTCTGAGGTGCATAAGGTCTCAGTATACATATATACAACTGTACATACAAACTACAAGGTAAAAATATATCAATAGAGTAGGTATTAGAAAAAATGAGAAAAGATAATAATGATGATGATGATGATTTGTGACTAGTGATTTGTGATATAAACCCAGCATAGTTATCTCATTTGCTGTGTACACTGTCATTTTTTGTGCATAATAATAATACAGTCATACTACATGGGTAAATATACATAATATCATTTTGCTTTCCCAGGCAAGGTCCAAGCAGAAATTGCAAGACAGATTGGTGATATCCAACCAAGGACTGACCACCAAGCCAAAATGCCTTACACTGATGCCGTACTTCATGAATGTCAAAGATTTGCTAATATTGTTCCCTCCAATTTGCCACATGCAACCACCATGGACATAACTTTCAAAAACTTCTTTATCCCCAAGGTGATTAATCTGAAATCACTATGTTATATAAGATCTAGTCTCTCATGTTCAGTGTGTAGAAAAAAATAGTCCTTAAATGAATAGAAAGTCCACAGACTGTTATTAGAACAATTTTTATAGATGCACCTATCAAGGTGCCAATGGGAGATGTTTTTATTTGTCATTCTGAAACCGCCCCACCTCTTGATTCATGAGAGGTGGTTTCTTCTCTTGTTTTATTCTTTTATTTCTTCCTGGTCTTGGTTTATTGCTTTATTTCCCCTCCTTGTTTTCAGTAAGACTTTATTATTTGTTTTATGACCTGATTTTCTTGATATTTTTTCTTATTTTTTATTTCCAAGATTAAAATGCAAACCTTAACAGAAAAAAGGAAAACAACAGCAAACAAAGCAAAAACTAAGCAAGATTTAAAATTGTTCATTAAAATAAGCCCCAAACCAGTGGTGGGATTTAGCTGGTTTGCACCAGTTCACTAGAACCTGTAGCTAATTTTTTTTGCTGAATTTGGCGAGCTGGTTAGATGTGTTCCAAAAAATCTGCGTTTTCCAGAACATGTCTTGTTTTTGTTCAACTTCCTTCCAGGTGAGGGAAAAATCCTCTCCCCCAAAGTCCAAGAAAGCTTTCTTACTTTAGAGCAGGCAGCAGGGCTGGGTGGAGCGGGACCTGTGCATAAGGCAGCAGCCCAGGGCCAAAGCGTCAGTGGAGCACCAGAGCTGACAGCCTCACCATACTTTGCAGGGTCCCCTCAGATGAGGAACTTCATTGCAAAATGCTTTCCATAGTGGGAATCCCCTGAAACATCCTGGCCAAAGAAAAAGAGGAGTTTGGCCAGCCAGTCAGGAGGCCAAAGGGCACCTAAGGTCCCACAGAAAGCAGTATAGCCACAGCAAACGTCGAGGGAGCACATGGGGAGGGCTCACTATTCCTACCTCAAAAGGAAAATGAAACAGTTCTTTTAAAAACTAGTAAAATTTTAAAAAAAATGCCTGCAGTAGAAATCTGATGAATCAAATCAAATCAGTAGTGAAATTATCAAGAAGAATGTCTTTGCACTATAGGTTGCCATGCAACAAAAGTAAAATTATTTCACAGCAAAGCAGAGATAAAAAAAAAATTCACATTTATAGCCCCACAAGGGTATATAAAATAAATCAGTGTTCAACCAGGTGTTTAACTAAAGATGTAAATCAAATGCAAAAAAAAGTGATGTTTAAAACCAAGGCCTACCTAAAACACTGGCAGGAAAAGAGGGAGGTGGAAATATATTTAATATTTTTGTTAATTGAATATTGCTGCAGTCCCAATATTTACTTCTCAATAAACAATTTACAAAATCCCTGGATTAATTTCCATAGACCTGCATTAAATGGACATACTCCTTTCCATATCATCCTTTTAGTTTTTCATGTTTTAGGGCATGTACATCGTTCCCTTGCTGACTTCTGTGCTCCATGATGAATCCCAGTGGGAGAAACCTCATGAATTCTACCCTGAGCATTTTCTTGACTCGGAAGGAAAATTTGTGAAAAGGGACGCATTCATGCCATTTTCTGCAGGTGAGTAATTTGGCCCTGATTTCATTGTAGGCTGGGCAGTGGAAGACAGAGTGAATAATGTTTTCCCTTTGACAGACTACACAGAGATAGAGATGTTATTCAACAGGGCACTTACTAAATCTCCCTTCAAGCTATGCCGAGGTCATGCTCTGCTGCCAGTGGGACATAAGCAAACTTCACAGTGTGGCACTGATAATATTAAAAACATTCCAGGAGAGGCTTCAGAGTTTATTTTGTACAGGAGCCCTTGACTTAAAACTTCAGTTGAGGCTGAAACTTCTGTTTCTAAGTGATACATTTGTTAAGTGAATTTTGCCCCATTTTATAACCTTTCGTGCCAAGTTGTTAAGTGAATCACTGCAGTTGTTAAGTTAGAACCACTTGTTAAGTGAAGGTGGCTTCCCTATTGCCTTTCTTCGTCACAAGGTCTCAAAAGGTGATCCAGGGTCACTGCAACTGTTATAGATGTGAGTCAGTTGCCAAGCATTTGAATTTTGACCATGGGGATAAGGCAACAATTATTAAGTGTGAAAAGTGGTCATGACTCATTTTTTTCAGTACATTGTAACTTTGAGCTTCACTAAATGAACTTTTATAAATTGGAGATTATGTACAATGATATCAGGTTGAAAATACAGATGACTGTACCACAATAAGGGTATTTTTTTTTAGCAATTATAATAAAATAGAGCTGGAAGGGACCCTGGAGGTTTTCTAGTCCAGCCCCCTGATCAAGTAGGAGAATCTATACTATTTCAGATGTGGCTATCTAGTCTCTTCTTAAAAACCTCCAGTGATGGAGTGCCCGCAAGCTGTTTTGAAGGCAAGCTGTTCCACTGGTTAATTGTCCTCACAGTTAGGAAATTTCTCCTTTGTTCCTCTCTTTGGTTAGTTTCTAACCGTTATTTCTTGTCTTGCCCTCTGGTGCTTTGAAGAATAATTTGACCCCCCTCTTCTTTGTGGCAGTCCCTCAAATACTGGAATACTACTATCATGTCACCTCTAATTTTTCTTTTCTTTAGACTAGCCAAGCACAAATCCTGCAGCCGTTCTTCATATGTTTAGTCTCCAGGCCTTTGATCATCTTAGTTGCTCTTCTCTGAACCTTTTCTCAACATCTTTTTTGTAGTACAGTGACCAAAATTGGTTGCAGTGTTCCAGGTGCGGTCTTTCTATGGTTTTATAAAGCGTTACTAATACTTCACTTGATCTTGATTCTATGCCTCTATTTATACAATCCATTACGGTATTAGCTTTTTTGGTGGCTGCTGCACACTGCTGGCTAATATTCAAGTGATCATCCACTATGAGTTCAAGTTCCCTCTCAACACTGACTGTTTTTGGGCCAGGTCTCACCTAGTCTGTACTTATCCCTTTGATTTTTCCTGCCTAAATGTAAAACTTTGCTTTTCTCCACACTAAAATGCATTCTGTTGGATAGGGCTCATTGTTCAAGTTTGTCAAAATCTTTTCGGATCCTGAATGTGTCTTCTGGGCTGTTGGCTCTTTCTGCCACTTTAATATCACCTGCAAATTTGATGAGTTCCCCTTCTAATCCCTCATCTAAGTCACTTATGAAGATATTGAAGAGTACTGGGACTATGATGGAGCATTTGGAGCCTCTATGGTGCAGTGGTTAGAGTGCAGTACTGCAAGCTACTTCTACTGCAGCCAGCTGCCTACAATTTGGCAGTTCAAATCCCACCAGGCTCAAGGTGACTCAGCCTTCCATCCTTCCAAGGTGGGTAAAATGAGGACCTAAATTGTTGGGGGCAATATGCTGACTCTGTAAACTGCTTAGAGAGGTCTGTAAAGCACTATAAAGCGGTATATAAGTCTAAGTGCTATTGCTATTGTGGTACCTCACTACTTACTTTTCTCCATGTAGTTGCAGTACCATTAAGGACTACTCATTGAGTACAATTTTTCAATTAGCTATAAATCCATCTAATGGTGATATTGTCTATTCCACATTTTTCTAGCTTACCAAAAAGTAGGTTGTGGTCTACTTTGTTGAATGCCTTACTGAAGTCTAAGTACAACATGTCCATAGCATTTTGCTGGTCTACTAAAGTAGTCAGTTTCTCAAACAATGAAATAAGATTGGTTTGGCATGATCTGTTTTTAACAAACCCATGTTGGCTACTAGTTATAACTTTATTTGCTTCTAGTTGTTCGCATATCTGTTTCTTGATTATCTTTTCCAGAATCTTCCCAGTTATTGATGTTATACTGATTAGTCTGTATTTTTCTAGGTCTGTTTTTTCCGTTTCTTTAAGATGGCAATCATATCAGCCTTCTTCAGGTATTTCACTGGTGCTCCAGGATTTTTTATTATTATTATTTTTATTGTATTATTTTTTTTAGCTCCATTTCAAGAAGTCTTTCTCTAAAGTTTTCTCTATTCCAAGAACTGTTTTCCCCAAAGAGCATAGAATTAGATGTGATGCCCTGGAGAGGCCTAAGATTTTCCTCATGAAGATATTTTGAATTATGTCCAATTCAGTCATAACCCTCTCATCCCAAAACCTATTTTGGCTCCATAAATATCTGAGCAAGAAACTCACCCTAAGTATTTGAATTGCTCTTCTTTGCAATCATTCTTCTCCACTCCTTTACTGCATTTTTATATTTTTCTGTACCTTTGATCTGTTATTGTTTTCCTGTGTGCTGATCTCTTCATGGACATTGGACATTGGAAAACCATGTGAAGTAGTTTAAGAAACCAATAAACAACCATCTCCTTTTTTGACATCTATGCTTTCTTTCAGGTCGGAGAGTATGTGCAGGTGAAAACCTTGCCAAAATGGAGCTCTTCCTCTTCTTTACTAACCTCCTCCAGAGATTTACCTTCCAGCCACCTTCAGGAACATCGAAAGATGACCTGGACCTGACCCCTGTTGTTGGGATTACCTCCATTTCCATGCCATACAAGACCTGTGCTATGGTACACTAAAAATAAAAAAAAATATAACAAGCTGTTTTCTCAGTCTTGAAATGCCTTCATTTGACAGAGGCAAAATTTAATAATAACATTCAGTATTGTCTAGATTTTAGAACACAGGTACCAAACTCGATCATGTCACGTGACATATCATGACTTTTTTGTGAAGCTGGGGTGGGCGTGTTCTGCACATGACACATCTGGCAGGCCACCAGACCTGTTTTAGAAGATGACTTTTAATAATCTATAATATCATGGAATGTGGATTATGATATGAAATGGAAAGGAAATCATGAAAAGCACTTTTCTTTTGGAACCATTTGTTTCCTTAGCTTTTTACTAATCTTTTGTCGTCTTCAGGTTTTTGTATCATTTGATTTAATTAAGAATTAATAAAATCAGTAATCATTCTGCTTTTGATGAATGTTACCTTGAAGGGTACAATATTCCACAATGTTACAGAGACTGGGAGCCATGGCAGAAAAGGCTCTTCTCCTGGATGTCACCAGCTGGAAGTCTTTGATCAACAGGATCTGCAGGGTGTATTTTTTCCAGTGCAGATTGGGTGGGCCAATCCAATTGTGTGAGACAGTTCCTTAAGTTAACCTGGACCAGTGCCATAAAGGACTTAATAGCTAATAACAACACCCTGAAATGATTTTGGCAACCACTTTTGGCAACTTACACAACAACATTTAAAATGGGCCACCCTAGTGGCCCCAAGAATTGTCCATTTGTCTGCATTCTGTGCCAGCTGTAGCTTCCAAATAGTCTTCAAGGATTGCTCCATGTAAAGCACATTGTAATAGTCCCTATGTGAGATTACCAAGCCTGAGTGACCAAGAACTGAGACTGCCAATCCAGAAAATGGTACAACTGGTGCACAACACAAAGTTGTACAAAGGCTCTCCTAGACATAACTGTGACTTGGTCTTTGAGCACGAGTCAAGAATCCAGGAGAATCTGGAACTTCCGGTTGCAAGGCTTCGGCGGCGGCAGGAATCCACGATTCTGCGGGTACCTGCTGCGCTCGCCGCTGAAGTACCCCCAATCCAATTGGATTTGGGGGTTGTCGCTACCCTGGAAAGGTAGCGGAAGATAGAGGAGACCCGGGCAGGGGTCTGGGGACATCGCAACCCCTTTCCCCAGCCGGCTAGACTCCTTTTTCCTGAGGCGGTGGAGCGGCTGTCAGTAATGACAGCCACAAAGAGATCTTCAACCGGACAAGATTTGTGCAGGAGGAGGAATTAGAAAGAGAAAGTTTTTTTGGCTGAACCGGGACATTAAGATACATTTAAACACCCTGGAAATCTGACTCTTTGATTGATACATTTGTTTCCAAAAGAGGCTATCAAAACGGCGGATGAAAGTGCTGAAGGGAAAGTTTACTCCCCTTCCCTACGGAGATAGCAAACAGTCATTGAAAAACCTGCTTCTTCACAGAAGGTAAAAATAAGCTCTTTGTTATAAGTGGGAAGGGAGAGAACTAAAAAATCTTTAAGAATTTGTTGGAGGAGACGCCTTGAAGATTATAAGACCAGAAATTAACTGTAATAAGGCTTTAAAATATATTTTGGGATTTTACCCCTGGAGGAGAAAGTGCAAAGAGAAGAAGAGGAAATATTTTGTGTCTGTTTGGATTGCTTGATAACTTTGGAATGCTTGGAAATTACTTTAGGACTAAAAACATTTGGGTTGTTCTTAAAAAAAATAAAAAGAAGAAGAAGAAAAGGCTTTACAATGGCACTATCTGTGGATGAATTAAAAATGGAATATGAAAAATTAAAGGAAGGAGAACAAGAAGGCAAGGATTCTTTGGGAGCTGTCTTCCACTTTTTAGAAATGGCAATTTCTACTTATCAGCAACTACATGGGGAAGAAGGAGAAGAAGAAGAGGAAGAAGGCATCTTTAATGGACAAAAAAGTTCAACTAAGAAAGAAAATAGGAAGAGGGGAAGGAAAACTGAAAATTTAAGACTTAACAAAACAACCAAGAAAGAGAAAAATAAGGTGAAAAAAAAGGTACAATGTTAGAAAGCAACAGAAAAGAGAGATACAACAGAGAGGGGAAGTTAAAAGACGGAGGTTAGGAGAGGGGGGGGCAAAAGGGCCAGACAGGAGAAGAAAGGCAGGGAAAAAGGGGAAAAAAAGTCACAAAGGCTTGAAACAAGATGCTAAAAAGCAGATCTTTTTCAGAGATAAAGGGTAAAGCATAATTAAAGAAAGATTCTGCAAGAGTACATAAGATAGTATTGTAGTATTTCTATTTGAAATAGTGTATTGGAATATTATAAGATTTAATAAAATATTAAAATATTAAAATGTTTAATAATGATATATTTCAATATTCAATAAAATATTAAAGAGAATGTGTAAAATGATTAATGTTTAGTTATAGTTTAATTTGTTATTGTCTTAATGTTAACATAAATTTACTATTTCATTTTCTTATTTTAAAATAATGTATTAAGTAGAATTAGAATTAGAATGGAAATTATATATTTAACTATATTATAAATTTATTATTATTTTATTTTAAAATGCAACATGTAGAATGTACTAAGCAGAATCAGAATGGAAATTATGTATTATTTTAAGTGTCAATTTAGGGGAAAGATAGAAAGGCGTCACACTTTAAAAGTGATTACAGGAGAAATTTTCTGTTAAAGAGAAGAGATAAATAGATAATTGGAAAAGAACGGACAAAAGATACAAGTATAATGATTTTAAAATAAGATGAAATAAACAAAATATAATTAAGAGAGTGAAAAGAAGGGAGAAGTTATATAGAAAATATAGAATGGTAAATAAGATAAGAATGAGATAAGATAAGAATAAGATAAGGTGAGCATGAATTCGATTTAGGTCTGTAAAAAAAGATGTAACCCGAGGCTAAGCCACTTTCTAAAAAGAAGTTTTATGTTTTGTGTTTTGGTTAGCTATGTTTGATTGAGAATTAATAAAACCTTGGAGGAATAAAACTAAAGGGAGAAACAATGAGAAATTTGGAAAAGATATGTACAAATGATAATTTGGAATTATGTTGTATAAAAGAATGTTTTATTTGTTTTGTCAAAATCTACAAGTAGCCTTCAGAAAGGAGGTTTTATGTTTCTATGTCTTGTTTTATGTTTTGTATTTTGTGTGTTTATGTTTGATAAAACCTTGATAGAAAGAAATATAATTGAATAAAAGTGAAGGGAGAAACAATGAGAAATTCGGAAAAGATATATATGAGTTTAAATGGATATGTGATAATTTGGAACCATGCTGTACAAAATAATGTTTTATTTGCTTTGTTAAACCTATAAGCAGCCTTTAGAAAGGAGGTTTTATGTTTCTATGTCTTATGTTTTGTTTGTCAGAAGTGTTATGTTTTATGTTTTGTATTTTGTGGGCTTATATTTGATTGAGAATTAATAAAACCTTGATAGAAAGAGATATAATTGAATAAAAGTGAAGGGAGAAATAATGAGAAATTTGGAAAAGATATATATGTGCTTAAATTTATATATGTGTTTAAATGGAAATGTGATAATGTGGAACTATGCTGTATAAAATAATGTTTTATTTGCTTTGTTAAAACCTATAAGTAATTCTTAGAAAGGAGGTTTTATGCTTTTATGTCTTATGTTTTGTCTGTCCTTAAAAAATTAATAAAATTTGTTTGTTTGTTTTTTTAAAAAAAAGAATCCAGGAGAATCTTTGGGTTGCACCAGGTCTGTCTGGAGCAGTGCAACCTTAACTAGAATTAAAGATTTTAAAGTCCTGGATCCCAAAGCCCACCCCCACCCCAGCTCTGGTGATTACAGAAAATGATGTACCAGCTCTATTTCACAGAAGAAAGAAAAGAAAAGCACCAGGCCCAGACAAGATAACTCCTTCTTGCTTAAAAGCTTGTGCTGACCAACTGGCCTTCATCTTCACCCACATCTTTAATAAATCACTAGAAATGTGCTATGTTTCTTCTTGCTTCAAATGCTCAACTATCATCCCAGTGCCAAAGAACCCTCCATCAAGGAACTGAATGACTTCAGACCAGTTGCTCGAATATATGTAGTTACGAAAACCTTTTGAGTTTCATGTTTAACGAATAAAAGTTTATGCAACAACAACAACAACAACAACAACAACAACAGCAACAGCAACAGCAACAACAATTAGTAGTCTATGGAGATTCTCAACCATCCAGGTCATGGTTGTCCAAAGGTGCTTTTCAGAAAGCAACTGAAATTTCTTGAGGTTTTTTTCTTGAAAACTTTTCACTTCTCATCCAAGAAGGTTCTTTTTCTTCAGTTCTGACTGAAGAAAAACTGCAGATCTTCTGAAGAACTAAAGAAGTTTCTTGGATGAGAAGCAAAACATTTTTAAGAAAAAAGAAGAAGAAAGTCTAGTTGCCTTTTGAAAAGCACTTTTGGGACATGCCAGACAAGTCCTATTTCATTCTTTGACAAAGTGACTAAATTAGTGGAACAGGAAAGTGCTGTGGATACAATTATTTGGAATTTAGTAAGGTGTTTAATAAAGTAGATCACAATCTACTACTTGATAAAATAGAAAAATGTGGGTTAGATAGCATCATAACCAGATGGATTCATAACTGGCTGACCAACCATACTTAACATGTAGTTTTTAATGGGACTGCATCTACAGCAAGGGAAGTATCCAGTGGGGTACCCTAAGATTCTGTATTAGGCCAGTACTCTTCAACAAGGATCTTGACAAACAGCCATATTTAACAAAATGACATTCAGTGGTGAGAAAAGAAGGGCTTTATGTGTAGGCAAAAAAAAAACCAAATGCACAGGTATAGAATAGGTGTTACCTGGTTCAGTAGATGTAATTGTGAGAGAGATCTAGGAGTCTTAGTGGACAACTACTTAAATATGAACAAGCAGTTTGCTGCAGCCTCAAAAAAAAAAAAAACCAATGCAGTCCTAGGCTGCATTAACAGAGGAATAGAATCAAGATTATGTGAAGTGTTAATACTGCTTTATAATGCCTTGGTAAAACTATTGGAATACTGTGCCCAGTTTTGGTTACCACAAGGCAAAAAAAATTGTTGAATTTCTAGAAAGAGTTCAGAGAAATACAACTAAGATGATTATGGGACTAGAGAATAAAACATATGAAGAACAGTTGCAGGAATTGGGTATGTCTAGTCTAATGAAGAGAAGGACAAGGGGTGAGATGATAGCAATCCTCATAAAGTATACTCAGTTGGTTTGCCAACTTGGTAATTATTATGTAATAATGATGTTTATATAATGGCATATTACTGCTTTTCAAAATTTCAAAATGTAGGCTTATATCAGCATCCTTTTTAAATTTTTAACTAACTTGACAATAGAATAGAATGGAGTGGAATGGAATGGAATGGAGTGGAGTGGAGTGGAGTAGAGTAGAGTAGAGTAGAGTAGAGTAGAGTAGAGTAGAGTAGAATAGAGTAGATAGAGTAGAATAGAGTAGAATAGAGTAGAATAGAGTAAAATAGAATCTGGATGTTTGCATGTTTGTAAACCTCCTTTTAATCAGTTTTTGTTCATTATATTCTTTTCTAGATTTTCTTTGCACTTGCAGAAGAAATAAATTTAAAAAGGTAAATTAAGGTAAAAAGTAGTTAAAATGATATTTTAATTCAAATAATTAGATTCATAAGTTCTGTGTACAACTGAATGCATACATGTAAATGAAAATCTTTGTATAAAAAGCCAGTTTGGTCTAGTGGTTAAGGCACCAGGCTAGAAAACAGGAGACTGTGGGACAAGTTCTGTGTTAGGCATGAAAACTCACTGGGTGACTTTGGGCCAATCACTCTCTCTCACCCCAACTCACCAAACATGTTTGATTTTGTGGAGAAAATAGGAGGAAGAAAGAGTATTAGGTATGTTCGCTACTTTATGTTATTTATAAAAATAATAAAGAAGGAAACAAATATCAATCAATCAATGAGTTTAATTGATGAATATATAATAACCTTCATTTGTCATTACCTTGAGTTATGTCGAAATACAAGGAGGAAGGGAAACATAGGTAAATTTCTCCTCCTTCTCACAATCTGCTATGCTGGAGAGTAACTGCTTCACTTGCCCACAGAACAAGGATGGGGCAAAGTTTAGTGCACTCTTATTCATTCTACTTCCACATATGTACAAATCCAAGGGTGTAATAATCATTAATAAGAATGCATAAGTGTGGGATACATATTATGGGAATGTGTGAGAATCAATTAAACAACAAAAGTAACATGATCTAGGATTTGATTCATCCATGCTGCTTTGTGAACTGCAATTTCCTGATCTCTGTGTTACAAAATCTCTCTTTTGAATAGAACTTGCACTATATCAGTCAAAGCCAAAGAGCAGAATCAAGAACTGAGAACAAAAGACGAACATGTAACACCAACCATGTTTTCATGAGTAAAGGACAGACACAAAGATGAGAATGCACAGATTTTTTCAAGACACAATGAACTAAAGAGAGCGTCTTCTGAAAGTATTCGATATCACTGTTTCTTTCTGCAAAAATGAAAAGTAGAGTGTGTCTCAGTGAATCTCTGTTTCCTTCTGTTGGAAAGAGTTGCTGTTCCTCCATTTTTCTTAATTGACTGCTATTTATGGATTTGATGTAAGTCTGATACTGAACTGTTTTTGACACTGGACTGTGTTATTGGATTATCCCTGGATTGAAAAACTGACTGACTTACCTGTGAATGACTTTGGACTGCTTATTTTGACTTTGCTTAAACTTTCTGGGAGTAAAAACCTACATTTACTGTACAGTGTATCTGTGTACGGTATGTGTATTAGTCAAACACTACTCTCAGATATGTCTCCCTGTATGCACTCATTCTCCTAACGGGGAATTACCTCAACACTGGTTATGGGCCCAGGCCATACCAGGCTCAGATAACTGAGAGTTAGTATGAATACACAGTACTGTATACAGACAGCTGTTTACTGTTTAATTGTGGGTTACTATCCTGGTAAAGATGGCGCAAGACCTGTCAACAAGTCTATCACTGATAACCCAGTTGGATGGACCAAACTATGTTTCCTGGTCTATGAAGTGCAGTGTACTTCTGCGTAGAGAAGGGTTATGGAATGTAGTTCAAGACCCACCGGATGTAAATGCTTGGGATCCAAAAAATGAGGATGATGCCAAGAAGCTTGCTGACTTTAAACAGAACAACGAACAAGCTCTTTGTATAATTGGACTAACACTGAGTGACCAGCAGCTAGTCCATATTCGTGTAGAAGAGTCTGTTGCTAGGTTTTGGGAGAATTTGAAGAGGATTTATGTTCGTGACAGTATAGGTGCACACATACATCTTACACGTAAACTGTTTAGAGCACGTCTTCTAAAAGGAGGAGATATGTTAGCTCATTTAAACTTCATGAAAAGAAATTTTCAAGAGCTACATGAAAAAGAACTGATATTTTCAGAGCTGCATCAAGTTTACATCATTCTTTCCTCATTAGATGAAAGTTATGATGATTATGTATCTTCACTGGAAGTCCTGCCCAGAGATAACCTGACATTGACTGACATAACCGGAAGGTTGCTAGAAGAATCAAGAAGACAGCTGGATAGGGACCAACTGAGGAAGGAACAACCACAAGAAGAGGATTTGTCTTCAACTGCCTATACTGTTAGGAAATGTTTTTCTTGTGGGGCTAGGGGACATACAGCTAGATTCTGTAAGAAGGAAAAACAACAGAATACTAGTAAGCACCAGAAGGCCAAGAAGAATGTTAGTTTAGCTATGTCTAGCAATTCAACTGTAAACCATGATTTGTGGGTTGTTGAAAGTGGAGCATCACAATGTATTACTAAAGATAGAAAAAGGTTTATAAAGATGTCCACGAGTAAACAACATGTATCATTGACAAATGGATGGAAGATGAAAGCATCAGGTGAAGGTACTGCATATTGTTCTTGTATAAATGAACATTTAACTATGTTATATGTACCTAAACTAAAATTTAATTTGCTATCAGTAAGGGCTTTAGTTAATCTTGGTTATGTAGTAACCTTTAGGGGAGATAACTGTATAATAGAGAAAGAGGGTAAAAGGGTTACTGCTACATTAGAGAATGATTTATATGTGATACATGATGACCAGTTGAAGATGGCTAGCTCAGTTTATAACAATGTTAAGCCACATGATGAATGTATACATTTACTGCATAGACGTCTAGGGCACATTAATTTCAAAATGCTCAAACAAACTGTTGAATTTTCGGAGGGAGTAAAATTGAAACCCTGTAGCAAGTATTTAAACTGTAATGCTTGTAGTCAAGAAAAGAGTAAGGTTACTCCAGCAAACAGACTAAATGGGTTTAAGACCAAAGAACCTTTAGAGGTTGTTTTTGCTGACATAATTGGTCCTAAGACACCAAGTTTAGGAGGTGCCTGCTATATTTTGAGTATTATGGACCATTACTCACGATACAGTTTCTGCTATCTTAAGAAAAACAAAACAGAAACATTCCAACATTTCTTTAACTGGCTAAGGTTTGCAGAGAGAAAAATGAAAAGTAAAGTAATTACTTTAGTTACTGATAATGGGACTGAGTTTGCTAACAAAAGATTCCAAACTATGTTGAAATTGGCTGGTGTTGAGCATCTGCACCTTACAGACCACAACATAACTCGTTTGTAGAATGAAGAGGGCAAACATTACAAGCCATGGCTCGTACTATGTTATCTGATTCAGGTTTACCTGAAACACTGTGGGGTGAGGCCATAATGTGTAGTAATCATGTATTAAACAATGTAGTTAACACAACAACTGGAGAATTGCCATTCACTCGTTGGCATGGCAGAAAACCAAATTTAAGTTACCTACACACATTTGAAACTCCAGCATGGGTGCATATTCCCTCACAAGTAAGACTGAAAGGACAACATAAGTCTGATACTGAACTGTTTTTGACACTGGACTTTGTTATTGGATTATCCCTGGATTGAAAAACTGACTGACTTACCTGTGAATGACTTTGGACTGCTTATTTTGACTTTGCTTAAACTTTCCAGAAGTAAAAACCTACATTTACTGTACAGTGTATCTGTGTACTGCGTGTATATTAGTCAAACACTACTCTCAAATACGTCTCCCTGTATGCGCTCATTCTCCTAACGGGGAATTACCTCAAAACTTCCTTAATTCCCACTTGACTGATAGGCAGGTGTTTCAGGATTGACCACTTGGTGAAAACTTCTAAGGAAGTTGGGACTGGAACTTAGATATGCTTGGACTAGAAGTTGAAAAGATGCTTTGCAGGGGGGGGAAGACACTCATTGATATCTTCTAAAAGCTGCAGCTTTTCTGGGGAACCATTTGCTAGCCATACATTCCCAGACTTGCTTAAAGTGAATCAGTACCAAGTCCAGTTACACACCCTCTTTGAAGCCAGAGGCCCATAATAGGCATAGCAAAGATTTCAAGCTTTCACCTTAGCTTTTGCAGCAGAAAAGAATGTCTCTCCCTCTATCTTGGGAAAAATTGATGGACATGTTGCATCCAACAGAATTGATTCAAAGGTTCCATTATAGGGAACAAATGGTTTTGAGTTTAGAGATAAAAGCTGTGATGGAAAAGTCTCTAATCTCAGAAGAAACTATGCAGATGTTTAAAATCTCAGAACAAGTTAATTGTCAGATTCAGCATCAGGGAAACTTAAAGGGGTTGCTAAAAGACATATATGGAAATATTAAAAGCAAAGGAAAAAAGACACGAGCAAAGTGATTTGAATCAATATAACGAAGGGTTGCTCTGGGTCATGAAATATTCAGCTTATCAAAAGGAAATTTATTTTTATTTATTTTTATTTGTCAATTGCTTACAAGATAATAGGTATAAGTAAAAACATAGTTATGAATACATGGATACATATAAGAAAAATAAAAATATATATAAAAGAAACAATAGGACAGGGACGGTAGGCACATTGGTGTGCTTATGCACGCCCCCTAAAGACCTCTTAGGAAAGGGGTGAGGTCAATAGAAGACAGTCTAAGGTTAAAGTTTTGGGGGTTTCGGGAAAAAACCACAGAGTCAGTTAGAGTATTCCAGACATTGACCACTCTGTTGCTGAAGTCGTATTTCCTGCAATCAAGTTTGGTGTGATTAACCTTCAGTTTGTATCTATTGTTTGCTCTTGTGTTGTTATGGTTGAAGCTGAAACATTCATTGACAGGTAGGACATTGCAATGTATGATTTTATATACTATACTTAGATTGGACCGAAGGCGGCGTAGTTCTAGGTTTTCTACATCCAGAATTTCAAGTCTGGTGGCATAAGGTATTCTACAACGAGTAGAGGAGTGGAGAACTCTTCTTGTGAAATATTTCTGGACTTTCTCAACTGTGTTAATATCAAATACGTAATGTGGGTTCCAGACTGATGAGTTGTATTCGAGTATTGGTCTAGCAAATGTTTTGTATGATCTAGTTAGTGTGATATTACCACAGAAAAAGCTACGTAAGATTAGGTTACAACTCTTAATGCCTTTTTGGCTATGTAGTTACAGTGGGCTCTAGCACTTAGGTCATTTGAGATGAGTACTCCAAGATCCTTGATAGAGTTTAGATCATCAACAAGGTCTTAACTATTCAGCGTGTATTTTATTTTCTGATTTTTTTGCCAATATGTAGGACAGAGCATTTATTTGTTGAGATTTGAAGTTGCCATTTGTTTGACCATTCTGATACATAGTCAAGGTCTTTTTGAAGGGTAGTAGTATTGTCTGTGGTGTTGAATAGCTTTACATCATCAGCGAAGAGAACGCAGTTGCTCTTGATATGATCACAGAGGTCATTTATGTGGAGTATGAAAAGAGTTGGTCCTAGAACACTGCCTTGGGGGACACCACTGTTGACAAGTACAGGATTTGATAGAACGCTCCCAATTTTGATCATTTGTTGTCTGTTTGACAGGAATGCTTCTATCCAGTTATGCAGGTGTCCAGAGATACCCTAAGATGTTAGTTTTAGTAGTAGTTTGTTGTGTACCACTGAATCAAAGGCTTTACAGAAGTGTATGTAGATTGTGCCTATTGCTTTGCCCTGATCGAGTTGTGTAGTCCATATGTTTTTGCAGTGTAAGAGTTGCAGATTACAGGATAGTTTTTTAATGAAACCAAATTGTTTATTAGAGAGTAGATTGTTTGTTTCTAAGTGGCAGATGATGTATTGGTTAATAATTGATTCCATGACTTTACAGGTGACGCAGCATAAAGAGATTGGTCTGTAATTTTCAACTAGGGTGGGATATCCCTTTTTTAAGATGGGGATGACCGTGGCTTGTGACCATAGGTTTGGCAAGGAGCTGGCCCTGAAAGATATTTCAAAGATTATGCCTAGAGGCTCTGCTATGGCAGTAGATAGCCTTTTTAAGAAGTAGGCACATATTCCATCCAGTCCAATAGATAGAGATGGTTTTAGATTGCGTAGTGCTTTTTCAACATTGTCTTCTGTAAAATCGATGTGTATTAGATCATTGTAGTTGTCTGTGGTTCGACTAGGAAATACTGGGCATGATCCATTGCTGTTTACAAATACTGAGCCAAAGAATATGTTAAAGAGGTTGGCTTTAATAGTATCATCATTGCAGTCTTTACCATTAGGTCCTTTCCTGGGTGGGATGGACCTTGAGTCTTTTAGTTTGTTGTTTACAAAATTGTAGAAAGCACAGGTGGAATTGGTGCATAGAAGGTTTTCTTCTTGTTTACTGTAATAATGGGTGCATTCAGTTTTTATCTGGTGGCATAAATTTTTGTATCGGCTTTTGAAGTTGGCAACGTGACCAGATTTGTTTTTCTGCCAGAGTGATTTCTTTTTGGATTGAAGCTTCCTTATTGTTTTGGGTAATTTTTTTTTCTGGTTTTGGGAGTTGTTAATGGTACATATAGTTTGATTACTCTTTTGACTTCAAGTAAAAATACTGTATGTTGTAATGGTCTTCTACAGTATTGCATCCAGAGAATAGAAATTGCCAATCAAGGGATGAGAGATCGTTGTTTATAAGATCATAGTTGCCTTTTTTGAAGTTATAATTGGGGATTTCATCGTTGTGATGATTTTTGTGTGGACGTATGTTGAGACAAAAGTCAACCATGTTGTGGTCACTGTTGGAAAAGGGTTCTTTAATTTGTATTCCATAAATTGAATTCAAACTATTGCAGAAGATGAGATTGAGGCAGTTGTTAAGTCTAGTGTTGTTGGTCTTACATGTCTTACATGCAACAAATTTGAAGAAATCGATTGCTTTGCAGTTGTGTGTCATACTCAAGAGCTGAGAAAAATTACAAAGCACAGTGATTCCCAATCTGCTTATATATTCATAAATGTTTCATGCCACCCCAATTATCACGATTCTGGGTGGTTTATTTAAAAAATTCTGGAGAATCAATGACAACAAAGCTAAAACTCCAATATCTCTCTGGTGGTCTCTTCTGGCATTTCATCTACCAGAGAGACCCTTGGGATTGATGCACAATCACAAGTGACATTGGAGCAATCCAATCAAGACCTTTGTTACATGACCAGTGGTGGGATTCAGCCAGTTCGCACCACTTCAAGAGAACTGGTTGTTAACTTTGTGAGCAGTTTGGTGAACTGGTTGTTGGAAGAAATCATTAAGGCAGAGAACCGGTTGTTAAATTATTTGAATGCCACCATTGTACATGACCATTCCAATCAGTGACAAGAAACACCGGCAAACTACGTATCAGCTTTCTAGGATGAACCTTCAGCTCCTTCAGGAATTCTAAAGGTGTATTGGAATGGAGCAAGTAAATATATCCTACTTCCACTGGGGATAGGCAGCCAAACAACATATCATTATCTGACCAGAGCAAAGAATTAATGGAAAGTAAGAATGCTAGACTTAGATTCTCCTAGCAACTCAATTCCAACTGATCTCTATAGCTAAGTTTCAAGCAGAAGTTGCACACCCAATTATTTGGTTGTCTTGGTCATACATGTCAGATCATCCATCCTATCCATCAATAAATCATGAATAACAAAGATCTTACTTCAAACGCAAGGTGTCTAACAGCAGCAGCTATACCCAAGAGCTTCCAAAGAAACAATAACTTGGTTCAGACAATTTTGAGAATGATCAAACAAGTCTAAACCAATACTCCAGCTATGCCCATGAGTGGGCTATGCTCCATTTCCCCCCATTTTTCCCACTGCCCATAACCAGGGGTGGAATTCTCCCGGTTCAGACTGGTTCGGGCAAACCCCTTGTTACGATGATCAGCCGGCTCCAAACAGGTTCGCTCTGATGAGCATGGGCCCACCCACCTGCCTCTGCTCTTTCCTGTGCTTTATGTCTTTTTGTTAGAGCACAGCTGATTCACGCAGCAGAGCGGTTTGCTGTGCCTCAACTGTTTTCTTCAGCTGCAGTTGAAGGTAAGTATTAGCTTTTTTAAATGTGGAGCACACACATGCGTGTGTGCGAAGCATGTGCTTACCAAACCAGTTGTTATACTGGTTGAATCACACCCCTGCCCATAACAATCTTGATTGACTTCTCCTGCCCTCAGTTGGATTCAACTACTTGCACACCACCCAAGCCAAGGAAACAAGTCATATATACCTCAGGGAAGTAAATCTTCTCCAAACATATATACTAAATACCAGCAAAAACATTCTGACAGGATGCAAGAAAAGAAAGAGACATAGCAAAAGGAAATAGGAGGTGTGATGATCCAGTGGACCAAACCTTTATAGTGACCAAGCTGACACATCTCTGTTATTCTTTGGCCCCAGTATTGATCAGTTTAATTCCATTTATTTGTTTATCATATTTATATGGCTGTCCTTAACTAAATAGTACAAGATTTGTTCCTGAAGTAAATAGTAAAATATTTGTTCTGTTAGTTTTTGTTTACAGGCATGAAACTTTCACAATTCATCCTGAATCCTATAATTATAATGAATTATATATAATTATCATAAAAGCTAGTTTGTTGGGCAGGACAAATATGTGAAACCAGTTTTGCAAAACTTTCATAGATCCTATGCATATGTATATAACGTGCAGGGACAAATCACATTCCTGGGGAGGAAACAGAACTGAGGGCAAAGGTTAGAAGTCCTGTATTAAACAGAGCATCTGATATTTCAGTAGAAAGGATAGCTGGGCTATGCCTAATACCTTGCTTTGAAATACATGACAGAATCATTTTAGTTTACAAAATTCATCTTAGTTTTTAGTGAAAACTGCTTACTAAAAAGAAATGGATTGTATTGGACCAATTTTAATTGTATTACTATTTATTCTTGCAATTATGTTCCTTTTGAAAAATGGAAGTTCCAAGAATAACAGCTCTCCCAATCTCCCTCCAGGGCCCAGGGCCATACCCATTTTGGGAAATGTACACGTGATGGATCTGAAGAGGCCTTACAAAACAATGATAGATATAAAGCCTATGATTAACAAGCACGCATATGTTTTGCCAAAATTAGTTGAGATGGAACAAAATCTTGATAAGCTACCCAAGTAAGTCTCATGTGTTCCCTGATGATTTTCAACTCTATAAAATATTTTAAAAATAGAAATTTACTAGTATCTGAATATCCTGAACAGACTGTTTCAAGAACATATTTTTGTTAATGGATGTAAAATTTTCTAAATTTTCTAATTGTTTATTCAATTATTTTTTTAAATTTTCTAATTAAAAACAATGTTTAATTATTTATTCAGATTTTCCAAAATTATTCAACCCTCAGTGGGCTTTTGAGGAAATATAAATGCTATTAAGCTGAATGAAAAGGATATGAACTTAGCAGTACTCCTATTTATTGCATATTTTAAGCAGAATTATAAGTCAAATTGTAATACCTGGTTTCTTAAACCATCTTTATTTTATTTATTTATTTATTTTTGTCAATTGCTTACAAAATAATACCATGTTTCTCCAACAATACGACCTCCCGCAATAGGAAGACCCAGCATGTTTTCTAGGCATAAAATGAAATTAAGCCCTTCCCCCCAAAATTAGGCCTTTTAAAACATGCAAAATGGGGGGAAGGGCGGGGGGACTTGCCCTTAGGAGCGCCCCGCGGGCAGCAATTCCTTGCCACCAGCTGCTCCTAATGGGCGATCATGGCAGAGCGTGGAGAGTTCCCTACTCCTGCCAAGCACCTTTGCGGCAGACCCAAGACCTTCAGCGCCCGCCGCTGTTGATTTCCCTTCTGCCCATGCCGCCACCGCATTTGGAGCTGCCACTTCCACATTTGGAGGACCACTGCTGTTTGGAGCACCGCTGCCGTTTGGAGCTGCCGCTTCTGCATTTGGAGCTGCCGCTGCATTTGGAGCTGCCGCTTCCATGTTTGGAGCGCTGCCGCTGTTTGGAGCACTGCTGCTGTTTGGAGCTGCCGCTTCCGCATTTGGAGCTGCTGCTGCGTTTGGAGCTGCCGCTTCCGCATTTGGAACCCCATCGCTGTTTGAAGCACTGCCGCTGTTTGGAGTTGCCATGTCCGCATTTGGAGCTGCCGCCGCGTTTGGAGCTGCTGCTTCCGCGTTTGGAACACTGCCGCTGTTTGGAGCACCACCACCATTTGGAGCGCCGCCGCCACTCCAAACACGGGGGCAGCTCCAAATGCAGAAGTGGCAGCTCCAAACATGACGGCGGTGCTCCAAATGGCAGCGGCACTCCAAACACGGAAGCGGCAGCTCCAAACATGATGGCGCTGCTCCAAATGGCGGCGGCACTCCAAACACAGAAGCGGCAGCTCAAAACGTGGTGGTGGAATGGGCAGAAGGGAAAGCAACAGCGGCGGGTGCCAAAGGTCTTGGGTCTGCAGCAAAGGTGTTTGGTGGGAGTAGGGAGCTCTCTGCGCTTCGCCATGATCACCCGTTAGGAGTGGCTGGTGGCAAGGCTGCCCGCGGGGCACTCTAGATGAGGATGCAAGAGGGGGAATTAAGTCACCACCGAAAAGACAGCCTAGCCGTTTTTTCGGGGCTCAAAAAAATATAAGACCCGGCCTTATTTTATGAGAAACACGGTAAAAACATAGTTATGAATACATGGATACATATAAGAAAAATAAAAATAAAAGAAACAATAGGACAGGGACAGTAGGCAGGTTGGTGCGTTTAAGCACGCCCCCCTCTTAGGAAAGGGGTGAGGTCAATAGAAGACAGTCTAAGGTTAAAGTTTTGGGGGTTTCGGGAAAAAACCACAGAGTCAGTTAGAGTATTCCAGACATTGACCACTCTGTTGCTGAAGTCGTATTTCCTGCAATCAAGTTTGGTGTGATTAACCTTCAGTTTGTATCTATTGTTTGCTCTTGTGTTGTTATGGTTGAAGCTGAAACATTCATTGACAGGTAGGACATTGCAATGTATGATTTTATATACTATACTTAGATTGGACCGAAGGCGGCGTAGTTCTAGGTTTTCTACATCCAGAATTTCAAGTCTGGTGGCATAAGGTATTCTACAACGAGTAGAGGAGTGGAGAACTCTTCTTGTGAAATATTTCTGGACTTTCTCAACTGTGTTAATATCAGATACGTAATGTGGGTTCCAGACTGATGAGCTGTATTCGAGTATTGGTCTAGCAAATGTTTTGTATGCTCTAGTTAGTAGTGTAATATTACCAGAGAAAAAGCTACATAAGATTAGGTTAACAACTGTTAACGTCTTTTTGGCTATGTAGTTACAGTGGGCTCTAGCACTTAGGTCATTAGAGATGAGTACTCCAAGATCCTTGACAGAGTTTGGATCATCAACAAGGTCTTGACTATTCAGAAGTTACCATTTGTTTGACCATTCTGATACATAGTCAAGGTCTTTTTGAAGGGTAGTAGTATTGTCTGTGGTGTTGAATAGCTTTACATCATCAGCGAAGAGAACGCAGTTGCTCTTGATATGATCACAGAGGTCATTTATGTGGAGTATGAAAAGAGTTGGTCCTAGAACACTGCCTTGGGGGACACCACTGTTGACAAGTACAGGATTTGATAGAACGCTCCCAATTTTGATCATTTGTTGTCTGTTTGACAGGAATGCTTCTATCCAGTTATGCAGGTGTCCAGAGATACCCTAAGATGTTAGTTTTAGTAGTAGTTTGTTGTGTACCACTGAATCAAAGGCTTTACAGAAGTGTATGTAGATTGTGCCTATTGCTTTGCCCTGATCGAGTTGTGTAGTCCATATGTTTTTGCAGTGTAAGAGTTGCAGATTACAGGATAGTTTTTTAATGAAACCAAATTGTTTATTAGAGAGTAGATTGTTTGTTTCTAAGTGGCAGATGATGTATTGGTTAATAATTGATTCCATGACTTTACAGGTGACGCAGCATAAAGAGATTGGTCTGTAATTTTCAACTAGGGTGGGATATCCCTTTTTTAAGATGGGGATGACCGTGGCTTGTGACCATAGGTTTGGCAAGGAGCTGGCCCTGAAAGATATTTCAAAGATTATGCCTAGAGGCTCTGCTATGGCAGTAGATAGCCTTTTTAAGAAGTAGGCACATATTCCATCCAGTCCAATAGATAGAGATGGTTTTAGATTGTGTAGTGCTTTTTCAACGTTGTCTTCTGTAAAATCGATATGTATTAGATCATTGTAGTTGTCTGTGGTTCGACTAGGAAATACTGGGCATGATCCATTGCTGTTTACAAATACTGAGCCAAAGAATGTGTTAAAGAGGTTGGCTTTAGTCATCGTTGCAGTCTTTACCATTAGGTCCTTTCAGGGGTGGGATGGACCTTGAGTCTTTTAGTTTGTTGTTTACAAAATTGTAGAAAGTGTGGGTGGAATTGGTGCATAGAAGGTTTTCCTCTTGTTTACTGTGATAATTGGTGGATTCAGTTTTTATTTTATTTTTCAATTTTTTTATGTTTTTATGTTTTCATGTTTTGTGTTTTGTTTGTGTATGTTTGTTTATTGAAAATTAATAAAATTTTGAAGAAAAAAAAGAAGGTTTTCCTCTTGTTTAATGTGAGGAAAGAATACAAAATTTAACTGTGCGAAAAGAATACAAAATAGACCTATTTGATCAGGGGTAAACAAAAAGTATTTTAATAAATGATTGAAAAATCCTTTATGGACTTTTGCTGAAATCAATTAAATAAAATGTGTTATGTTTTATTCATTAATTAAAAAGTGTTAATACAGGAAGTATATATCATATGTTAAAGAAGGGAAAGACAATAAGCTTGTTTGGAACTGCTGTATAGACAATTAGAATTCACTTGTTTTTCTAATATCTTTTTCCCCCTGCACTTTTTCTTTTATATTTTTAATTTTGTTTAACTTTCTGTTTTGTATTTTCTCAATAGGTGGTCTCTCAAATACCTAGGACCTATGCCATGTAATGTTTATATGTCACAATCAGCCCGTTAAATCACATGTATAAGCAAACTGGTAACCAGTTCTACTGGTGGAGGAAGGGTATCACATAGGCATATGAAGGCATGTCTGACACTGCCTACATTGCCACATTCTGAACTACTTAATGAAGTTGCTTCCAAGAGCAACCGCTTGCAAAGCAAGTGTATTGCATGGCATGAGTAGGGCAAGCATAACATCAATTTTCTTTCATGGATACAAAGTACCTACAAAAAAACCAAACAGCTAAGATAGGCTCAAGATCCAGATGGATCTTGAAAGACTAGAACACTGAGCTGTATCTAACAAAATGAAATACAGTGTAGAGAAAAGTAAAGTCCTACAGTTAGGCAGGAAAAACCAAAAGTACACATATAGACTGGGTGAAACCAGGCTCAATAGCAGTAACTGTGAGAGAGATCTTGGAGTCTTAGTGGACAACCAGCTAAATATGAGCCAGCAGTGTGCAGCAGCAGCCAAAAAAAGCTAATGCAATCCTAAATTGCATTAACAGAGGGATACAATCGAGATCAAGTGAGGTACTAATAGCACTCTATAAAGCCTTAGTAAGACCACACCTAGAGTATTGCATCCAGTTTTGTTCACCACATTATAAAAAAGATGTTGAAACTCTAGAAAAAGTACAGAGAAGAGCAACCAGGATGATTAGGGGACTGAAGGCTAAAACATACAATGAACGGTTGCAGGAACTGGGCTTGGCTAGTCTAGTAAAGAGAAGGACCAGGGGAGACATGTAATGGTCTTCCAATATTTGAGGGGCTGCCACAGGGAGGAAGGGGTCAAGCTATTTTCTAAAGCGCCTGTAGACCAGACAAGGAATAATGGATGGAAACTGAACAAGGAGAGATTTAACCTGGAAATAAGGAGAAACTTTCTGACAGTGAGAACAATCAACCGATGGAACAGCTTGCCTTTGGAAGTTGTGGGAGCACCATCACTTGAGACTTTAAAGAAGAGATTGGACTGCCATTTGACTGAAATGGTGTAGGGTCTCCCGCTTGGGCAGGGGTTTGGACTAGATGACCTACAAGATCCCTTCCAACTCTGATTATCTGTTATCTGTTATCTTTGTAAATTGACTTTTATGACCAAAATGTACTAAGGAAAAGAAAATAACATGGTCCCTTCTATATCCTTTCTTAGAATACTCTTCTTCTAGCATTTTTCCTGAAGGGAAAGAAGGGAGGAAGGAGAGGAAGGGAGAGAGGGATGGAGGAAGGGAGGGAAGGGAGGAAGGAAGGAAAGAAGGAAGGAAGGACACATTTTCCCTTAGCATGTATGATAAGAGGGAACAAAAAGAACCCAATTGCAGCCATGTATAGAAATGTGCATATAGTACATAACCTCAACTTTTGTGCCAACCCTATGCAAATGCCAAGGGAGATGCCCATTTAGATGAGGAGTTTCAATTGTGTGGCAGTTCTTATCCACAGTACATATTTCAGCCCAGTGGTGGGATTCAATTCTTTTTACTACTAGTTCTGTGGGCATGGCTTTGTAGGTGTGGTGTGGCTTGGTGGGTGTGGCTTAGTGAGCGTGGCAGGGAAAGGGTACTGTAAAATCTCCATTCCCTCCCCACTACTGGGGGAAGGTTACTGCAAAATCCCATACCCTCCCACCTCACTAACCTGCTTTCCAGCTCCGTTGTCCTGTGCAGGGCAACAAAAGAAGACCCAGCCAATCAGCTGGGACTCAGGATGCAGAGAACAGATGGGGGCGGGGCCAGTTAGAGGTGGTATTTGCCGGTTCTCCAAACTACTCAAAATTTCTGCTACCGGTTCTACAGAACTGATCTGAACCTGTTGAATGCCACCTCTGTTCCAGCCCTCCCATACAGATAGGCCTTCAGCGATACAAGAAGAGAGAAAGTTTGTCACAGAAATCTTTGTTGTCCAAATAAAAGATCATGCAGAAAACAGAAAACATTCACCTTTTCCTACTCAGAGAGACATGAAAAATCTTTTATCATTAAGTGAAAACATTGGCTAAATAATTGTCTAAATAATGGCTCAAGAAGTTAGATCTTCTTTGGGTTTGATATTGATTAGTTCAATTCTATTTGCAGAATTCCTTAACTGAATGGTGAAATGTTTACCATGAAGGTTTATTTATTTATTTATTTATTTATTTGATTTGCCAATTGTTTACAAGATAATAAGTATAAGTGTATACATAGTTGTGAATACATGAAATGGGTACATATAAGAAAAATAAAAGAATAAGAGAAACAATAGGACAGGGACGGTAGGCACGATGGTGCGCTTATGCACGCCCCCTACAGACCTCTTAGGAAAGGGGTGAGGTCAATAGTAGACAGTCTAAGGTTAAAGTTTTTGGGGTTTGGGGAAGAAACTACAGAGTCGGGTAGAGTATTCCAGACATTGACCACTCTATTGCTGAAGTCGTATTTCCTGCAATCAAGTTTGGTGCGGTTTACTTTGAGTTTGTATCTATTGTGTGCTCTTGTGTTGTTATGGTTGAAGCTGAAGTATTCATTGACAGGTAGGACATTGCAATGTATGATTTTATATACCATGCTTAAGTCAGACCGAAGACGGCGTAATTCAAGGTTTTCTAGTTTTAGAATTTCAAGTCTGGTGTCATAAGGTATTCTACAACGAGTAGAAGAGTGGAGAACTCTTCTTGTGAAATATTTCTGGACTTTCTCAATTGTGCTAATATCAGATACGTAATGAGGGTTCCAGACTGATGAACTGTATTCGAGTATTGGTCTAGCAAATGTTTTGTATGCTCTGGTTAGTAGTGTGATATTACCAGAGAAAAAACTACGTAGGATTAGGTTAAAAACTCTTAATGCCTTTTTGGCTATGTAGTTGCAGTGGGCTCTAGCACTTAGATCATTAGAGGTGAGTATTCCAAGGTCCTTTACAGAGCTTGGGTCATCAACAAGATCTTGACTATTCAGCTTGTATTTTATTTTCTGATTTTTTTTTGCCAATATGTAAGACAGAGCATTTATTTGTTGAGATTTGAAGTTGCCATTTGTTTGACCATTCAGATACATAGTCAAGATCTTTTTGTAGGGTAGCAGTATTGTCTGTGGTATTGAACAGCTTTACATCATCAGCGAGAGAACGCAATTGCTCTTAATATGATCACAGAGGTCGTTTATGTAGAGTATGAAGAGAGTTGGTCCTAGAACACTGCCCTGGGGGACACCACTATTGACAGGTACAGAATTTGATAGAACGCTCCCGATTTTGACCATTTGTTGTCTGTTTGACAGGAATGCTTCTATCCAGTTATTCAGTTGTCCAGAGATACCATAGGATTTTATTTTTAGGAGTAGTTTGTCGTGTACCACTGAATCAAAGGCTTTACAGAAGTCTATGTAGATTGCGTCTATTGCTTTGCCCTGGTCGAGTTGTGTCGTCCATATGTTTTTGCAGTGTAAGAGTTGCAGATTACAGGATAGTTTTTTTCTGAAACCAAATTGTTTATTGGAGAGTAGGTTGTTTGTCTCTAAGTGGAGGATGATGGATTGGTTAATAATTGATTCCATGACTTTACAGGTGACGCAGCATAAGGAGATTGGCCTGTAATTTTCAATAAAATATTATTACCATCTGTTCTAAAAGTCAGACTGTTGAAAAATTCAAACAAGTTTAAACTTTTTTGCAAAGGTTTTGCAGATCCTGCTCATACATAGATAAATTCAGGTCATGTTAAGGGGGAGGAGAGAGAAAACAAGGGAAAGGAGAGAGATTCTCTCTTATACAGATGATTCTGATGATTCAGTAGAACGAGTAGATTAGGCTATGCCTACTTCAGTGCTTTGAAATACATGCTTGTATCACTTCAGTTTGTAGAATTCATTGTAATTATTACTGAAAACTAATTACTAAAAGGAAATGGATTGGACTGGAACAATTTTAATTGTATTACTATTTATTCTTGCAATTATGTTCCTTTTGAACAAGGAAAGATCCTGGAAAACCAGCTGTCCCAATCTCCCCCCAGGACCCAGGACTATACCCATTTTGGGAAATCTGCACATGATGGGTCTGAAGAGGCCTTACAAAACAATGATTGGGGTAAAACATGATGATTAACAAGTATCTTTACCATTCTTTGTCAAAATTTGTTGAGATAACACAAAAATATGATAACTTGTTCAGATAAGTCTTGTGTGTTCACTGAAGTTTTTCAATGTCTATGGACATATTTTAAAAATGAGATTTACCTAATATTTGAATATATACTGCTTGAACAAGGGGTTGGATTAGAAGACCTCTAAGGTCCCTTCCAACTCTGTTATTTTGTTATGTTTATGAGTCCTGGAAGAATTATTCAAATAAAATATTTTTGTAAATGAATATTTGGAAATTGAGTGATGGCAACTGGACTTCTCTTCTTTTTTGGTTTGAAACATTTGGCTGCTTATCCAAATAGCTTCAAGTTGGGACCCCATATACCATATGTCCTCCAGGCTGGTTCCAAGAGGTATGTAAGTCTATTGCTATTTCTCACTTAATCTAGATAGGCTATTAGGACCCATCTAGGAGAAGGATTTTTGACCAATGACCCTTACCAACTCTCTGCATACTCATTTAACTACCCTGGAGTGTCCTTAACTATACGGAGTCTTCTGCCCCAACTTGTTCAGACTGAAGAAGCTACTTGGATAAGCAGCCAAAAGTTTCAAACCAAAAAAGAAAAGAAGTCCACTTGCTATGACTCAACTTCTAGGCAACTCTACCTGGAGTACTGAAAGTCTTCACTGACATTTATTATTAGATGTAAAATTTTGTAACTGTTTATTCAGATTTGCAGAGCTGCTTCAAAATCCATGGAAATGTACATGCTGTTAAGCTTAACTTTTTGAATGATTTCATATGTATGTATGTTCTTAGAGGCACTGTTATGTTTTAAGCAAAATTCTAATTAAAATAATTTCTGCAGGGAGCAACATTAGGTGCAAGATTTTCTTACAGCTTTTTAAGAAGAGGAGGGGGCTATTTTCCTGATTTTCAGAGTCATTTATGAGAAAATATTTTAATTTCTTTCCTTAAGGAATTCCCATGATCATCTTAAGAAACTACAAGGGCACAACAGGAAAGTTTCTGTATGGTCCTTTCAACAACCGGGCAGAGTCTCTTTTAAGTAAAATTCAACTATGTCCAGCAATAGAGGCTTCAAGGCAGCTTTGCAAAATGCTGGAATATAAGTAAACTTCTTGTGCAGTCTTTATCTTCAGTGTCCTATGTAGTTGAGCCCTTTATGGGAATGTTTATGAGAAACATTTATCAATTTGACATGATCATCTGGAGTCAGGGGTGGGATTCAAATTTTTTAACAACCGGTTCTGTGGGCATGGCTTAGTTGGTGGGTGTGGCCTGGTGGTCATGTGACTGGGTGGACATAGCTTGGTGGTCATGTGACTGGCTGGGCATGGCCAACTCAACATCACTCACATCGAGGCACACATCTCCTCGCCTGGCCTCTCATGACTGTGGGATGCTGCAACAGTCGTAAGTGTGAAAAATGGTCATATGTCACTTTTTTCAGTGCCACTGTAACTTTGAATGGTCACTCCATACAAGCAAAGTACCAGCAAAGGAGGGGGAAAAAACTCCAGAGACGTTCCTGAGACAGGAAGTCCAGTCCTGCCAAGAATGTAATAAGGGTTAATAGAGAGGCAGTTTCTGTAAGCAACACCAGAATGTTTCCTTCCTGATCCCAACTGTTAATAGAGGGAACTAGAGAATAAAAAGTAATGGCAAAATTGTAGTAAAAACATTTTGCACCCTACACACACACACCCACACACACCCACACACACACCCCACACACATCAGGTTTGATTCCACTTCTTTGAAAATTTGGTGTGAAGTGTCCCAATGTTATGCATGTATTTCTCTTTATTTTTCTCCTTATATACATAGTTATATACATACCGTGTTTCTCACATAATAAGGCCGGGCCTTATTTTTTTTGAGCCCCGAAAAAATGGCTAGGCCGTCTTTTCGGGGGTAACTTAATTTCCCCCCTTTCATCCTCATCTAGAGCGCCCCGCGGGCAGCCTCGCCACCAGCCGCTCCTAACGGGCGATCATGGCGAAGCGCAGAGAGCTCCCTACTCCCACCAAACACCTTTGCTGCAGACCCAAGACCTTTGGCACCTGCCGCTGTTGCTTTCCCTTCTGCCCATTCCGCTGCCGTTTGGAGTGCCGTTGGAGCTGCTGCCGCCGTTTGGAGCTGCCTCTGCCGTTTGGAGCTGCCTCTGCCATTTGGAGCCGCCGCCGCCGTTTGAAGCTGCCGCTTCCGCGTTTGGAGCACTACCGCTGTTTGAAGCACCACCGCCACTCCAAACACGGCGGCAGCTCCAAACACGGAAGCGGCAGCTCCAAACGTGACGGCGGCACTCCAAGCGGTGGCGGCGGCTCCAAACAGCAGAGGCAGCTCCAAACACGGAAGCGGAGCCACCGCCGCCATTTGGAGCTGCCGCCGTCGTTTGGAGTGCCGTTGGAGCTGCCTCTGCCGTTTGGAGCTGCCTCTGCCGTTTGGAGCTGCCTCTGCCGTTTGGAGCCGCCGCCGCCGTTTGAAGCTGCCGCTTCGCATTTGGAGCACTGCCGCCGTTTGGAGCACCACCGCCACTCCAAACACGGCGGCAGCTCCAAACACAGAAGCGGCAGCTCCAAACGTGACGGCGGCACTCCAAACGGCGGCGGCGGCTCCAAACGGCAGAGGCAGCTCCAAACACGGAAGCGAGCCACCGCCGCCGTTTGGAGCTGCCGCCGCTGTTTGGAGTGCCGCCGTCACATTTGGAGCTGCTGCTTCCGCATTTGGAGCACTGCCGCTGTTTGGAGCACCACCGCCACTCCAAACATGGCGGCAGCTCCAAACGCGGAAGCGGCAGCTCCAAACGTGACGGCGGCACTCCAAACGACGGTGGCAGCTCCAACGGCGGCGGGGCTCCGCTTCCGTGTTTGGAGCTGCCTCTGCCGTTTGGAGCCGCCGCCGCCGTTGGAGTGCTGCCGTCACGTTTGGAGCTGCCGCTTCCGTGTTTGGAGCTGCCGCCGTGTTTGGAGTGGTGGTGGTGCTCCAAACGGCGGCAGCAGCTCCAAACGGCAGAGGCAGCTCCAAACGGCAGAGGCAGCTCCAAACGGTGGCGGCGGCTCCAAACGGCAGAGGCAGCTCCAAACGGCGGCAGCAGCTCCAACGGCACTCCAAACAGCGGTGGTAGCTCCAACGGCACTCCAAATGGCAAGTCCCCCCACCCTTCCCCCTATTTTGCATGTTTTAAACTAGGCCTAAATTTGGGGGGAGGGGCTTAATTTGATTTTATGCCTAGAAAACATGCTGGGTCTTCCTATTGGTGGAGGCCGTATTGTTGGAGAAACACGGTAGTTATCCATTCCTTTCCTTTGAGCAACGTTTCTGCCAGTTTCTCTTCCCTGATGCACAGTATGGTCTAACCTTGATGGAAACCAATAATTTGTAGAGCCAGTTCTTAGTGTCCAGTTAGTGATGGAAATGGCAGTGTACAATAACATTGTTAAAATATAAAAAACAACATATGGAAATTAAAAATTTAGAAAATTTAGAATTTAAAGGATGACTTAAAATTTGTTGAAAATTACTTTAAAAACCAAAGGGAGAGCTCTCAGGGGGCCAACCAATTTTACACATTTGACTGCAACACCTCATCAAAAGCAAAAATATTTTTAAAAAAGAGACAAAAGCTTTCTTTTCTAATAAAAAATAAGGCAAGAGCTTCCACTTTTGACTAAAAGCCAAATTACAGCTACTCAGTAATGAATAACCTATGTAAATTTTAAAAAGAACTACAGAAAGCATCAAATTACACTTGTTTATCCTCCTTAGCCACTCTGCATATTGAAAAATAAAAGAATAACTTTACCAGATAATAAGTAAAGCAAAGGAAACTAACCTTAGAATTTCAAATGTAGATTCTCCAAATAGCCCCAAAACTTTTCTTCAAATTTATCAGTCCACACAACTTCAGTTCCCAACTAAATAGTCCCTGAACATTCACATTTCTTTTCTAATTATTATCACAATTCCATCATCCTTACTAAAGTCATAACAAAAATAGTTTCAAAAATACTGATTTATTCCAAGAAGAAAAATTAATTATGTGCTGAAAGAAAGCCTCTGTCAGACATAAAACTAAACAAAAAAGAAAAAGAAAAATGCTTAGAAATTAGAATGTTGGCACTAGAGTCCTTTATGGGGCTAAGCCCCAGCTGAATGACAAGATAGGAAATAGGAAATTCTCTAGAATTGTGTGAAAATATCAGCTGAATAATTACTCAAAGAAGTACGTAACTGTTGCTCTTTGGATCCAGTACATTAATAGACTAAATGATTCCATTTGATGGATTCCTTATCTGAAATGTTGTTAACAAACAAGAGGATTTCATAATCCAATCCTTAAAAGGTATTGTTCCAAGTATTGGATTACTGTGCAGTTCAAATACATTTAAATATGTTTTGCAATGCTTTAAGCACCACCCACACTGTAAGATAGTGAATGGTAAACAGATAGAAAACCATGGCAAGGTTGGAAGTCATTCAGCATAAGGGCAGTCTGATTATTGAATAGAAATAGTAGCTGGGCTCTGCTTAGTGCAATAGTTTGAAATACATGTTTGCATCATTGCAGTTTTCAGATTTCATTCTAATTGTTCTGAAAACTGCTTCAGAAAGAAAATGGCTTGGATTGGACTTGTTTTATTATTATTGATATTTATTCTTACAGTTTTATTCCTTTTCAAAATGGGTAGTTCCCAGAGTAACAGCTCCCAAAACCTTCCACCTGGACCCAGGACCATACCCATTTTGGGAAATCTGCACATAATGGATTTCAAGAGGCCTTATAAGACAATGATAAAGGTAAACCTGATGATTAACAGCTATGAATGTTCTTTGCCAAAATGTACTGATGCTGATATAAAAGTTTAGCAATTTATCAGGTTATCCAGTTAACTGGAATAAGGTTGATATGCTCCCTGTTGGTTCTCAGGGGTCTATGGAAAGCTATAACAATGACATTAACTTGGTGTTTGCATTTGTTTACATATGCTGCAAGGATTATACAAATAAAAATCTTTGTTAATCGGATGTACATTTTTCTAATTGTTTATCTGAAACTTAAACGGGTGGTTAAAATTGCCTATGACTATGTAAAGGAAGGGAAATGTAAAAATTTTACATTAATATATGTATTAATATAATAATCTGTAGGTTAACATATTATAATAAGTTATATTCTTAGTGAAATGCCCATTGTTCAAAACCTTTGGCTCTATTTCCTGCTCCAGCGAATTTTTCCAAACAGCTGAGTGAAAAACATAATTTTGAACCTTACTCACAGGATTTTAATTCCAGTTTAAACATGACAAGGTTCAAAGAATTAAAGGATTGGAAATGTCTCCCCTTCTCCCCCCACCCCCAAGATTTTGCAGCTCGCTTTAACTTTTTGAAGTTGTTTTACAAAAGTGTATGAAATAATTATTTAAAAAAACCGTCAGGTGTTGTTATAAAATATTTTTAAAATAACTGCATGGGTTTTTGCACTAGATTCCTTTAAATTCTGATATATTATATTGTTTAGAAAATAAATTCAAAGCTGTTGCATTTTTATAGAAGCAGATGAGGTTGTTGCTATTATGCACAATAATCTTTCACATTTCAGACTGGTAAAATGAGAGAATATGTGATAAACGGTGTCATTATAGACTGCATTGAAAAAAAATCCTTCATCCATAGTTCATTGCTGAACATGTGAGGTAGTCTAAAGTTCCCATTTTTACAGCAGAAATGGGGACATTTGTAAACAGGATGACTGGGAAGGAATGAGTAGAAAAACATAATGTTTCAAGACAGAAGCAAATATATTGATAATTTTAAGTACGTTCCTGTTTTTGTTGTAAGTAGCTAATTCTTCCAAACCATTTTGATTGGAAGATCCTTATCAGCCCTGTCCTGTCCTTTAGAATTAAAAGGATATACTTGCAACCTTCGGTGGCAATGAAAGATAGGAGTGGGTTCTGCAGCAGCAGAGGAAAATAACATACCACATCAAGTCCAACATAAATGATTAATAATGTAATGAAAATGTAGTACTTGAAGGACAACTCGGGAGCTTGGAAGTCAGACTTTCCCTGCTTTAGCAGGTGATGGTGTCAGCCCCTTCCTGTCACTTTAGGAAAGATTACAAAATACAGAGAAGTTTCCTGATTTAGACACAGGACAGATCTGAGAATAACTGCTGCCATTTTATTTTCTAGGCACTTCTTAAAACTGTTTCATTTTCTTGAGGTGTTAGAGCTTATGCACAGCTGAGCAGTCAATGTGCCATGTTGTGTGCAGTGGATCAAGAATGGTGCTGTGTGGAGGGATAGAAATTAATACATCAGAAATTGTTATTATTGAAAATGTTCTTCCTGCATAGCTAACTTCTTTAAAATTTCCAAAACTTGACCAAATTCTGTCATGAGTAACCAGTGGACAATAGTACTTGTATACTTGTTAAAAAAATAAAAACAGTATAATGACTTATACCACAAAAGAAAGAAAGAAATACTTCAACGTTGGATTTGTGAGACATGATTTGTAACAGTATTTTCCTTATGTGAAACTAATTGTTGATCAGAACTGTCTCTCATTTTTCATCTGCTGAATTCCAGTTGGCAAAAGAATATGGTCCTATTTTCCATCTTCAAATGGGAGGCCAGGAAATGGTGGTGCTGACTGGCTATGAGACGGTCAAAGAGGCATTGGTGAAACACGCAGAGGCATTTTCAGGGAGACCTATTGTCCCCATTTTTGAGGATTATACAAAGGGGTTTGGTAAGTTGTTTATTCTGGATTGCAGTTGACACTCCTTGCAAAACTCTAATCAATATTATGTACAACTCACTCAGAAATACAACAAAAATATGTTGGTAATAAATGGTAATAAACAGTATTTAAAAAGAACATTTTTTTTCAACCAATGCATGCACTTACACCCAAATTTATTGCACCAAACTAAGATGGAAGCAACCAGTAGTGTTTGATCTTTGCATCTCTCTCTCTCTCTTCCCCCCTCTCTTTCTCCCTGTGTGTCTCATGATTTGTTTAGCAACCCTATCACATAAAAACCTTTTCATCAGAACTATTTACAGATGATAAACAAGGATTACATGTAGAATGTTTAATCTGAAGTTTTCATAGAGGTAACATCAGAGAACTTGGAGGGCTTCTGGAAATCACAACAGATTGACTTGACTTAATCCAGGGGTGGGATTCAAAAATCCCAACAACCAGTTTGTTGTGCGGTTGCTGGGTGGGTGTGGCCATGGTGGGCGTGGCCTTCTGGAACTTCTTGGAGGGCTGTTTTTTGCCTTCCCCAGGGCCCAGAGGCATCCCTCGGGCCTCTGGGAGAGCGAAAACTGCCTCCTCTGGGTTCCAGAGACCTCTGGAAGCTGGAAACAGGCCCATTTCCAGACTTCCAGAAGGCCCGTTTTTCACCTTCCCAGAGCCACCATGCAGACGCTGCACTTACTTGCATCCAAAATGCACCATGTGGAGACTCCTGGAATGGGCGGGGCAGGATGGGCAGAGCTAGCTGGTCAGTTCAACTACCAGTTCGGCAAACCAGGTGTAAATTTAACATCCAGTTTGCCTGAACTGGTCTGAACTGGCTGAATCCAACCCCTGACTTAATCCCTCAGTGCTAATAGAGGCATCTAGAGAACAAAAGATATGCCAATTTTTTATTTATTAAATATAATGGTCACCTATCTAACTACAGGATAACTCTGTAAGGAATAATTGTACTAACAGTAAGAATCCAATCCTTGAACATGTTTGTTTACTTGTTTGCAAATTTAGGGTGCAGGAAACCCCAGTATCATGCATGCATTGTTCTTCATTTGCCCCAAATAATGGTACCTGAGAATTTGCACAGCCAAGTCAGTAGTAAATGTTGGAATAAGCTGGTCCACTGTCTAAGGAAGGAAGTGTGGGTATGGGAGGGGGTGGTCTCCCAAAGTTCCATTTGGATTATCTCCTGCTATTTTTCCTTGCAAGAGACCCCAGGGATATTTTTAGAAGCTGAACTGCAATCCTTAGTCATCATAGGCAGCTTAAATTTTAAACTTCACACTTAAGCACACTGATTTTCAACTTGAACTCTTCTTTACCTCTCCAGGTATTGTTATGGCTCATGGTGAGAACTGGAGGCAGATGCGGCAGTTTTCATTATCTGCATTACGGGCTTATGGAATGGGCAAGAGGATTGTTGAAGACAAAATCAGTGAAGAGTGCAGTGTCTTGATAAAAACATATGAGACTTATGAAGGTGAGTTGGTATTCCATCCTACAGACTTACCAGTTATCTTTCAAGACAATCTGTGCATAGAAAATCTAGAGGAACCTTTTCAGGAAAAATGTGCTAATAACTGTTATTTATGAGGAATTGTTATACGAAATTAGCTGTTGAAGTTTACAGGATAACTTGTTTCCAATATGAACACTACTTTTGCATATGAAAAGGTGTTAGGAATTGGACTTACTTGTTCCTTCAGGCTTTCAGTCAGTGATATTCATGTTTTCCAATTAAGTAGAATAAGTTAAAAACCTAAGCACCAAACCAACAACATCCACCACGATTCTTGGCTCTCCAAGTGATCCACTTTCCTATACCCTCTCATTCATTTCCACCCAGGCATTCCCCTCTTTTAACACTCTACCTATCACCACAAGATCACATTGAGATTATTGCACAATTCCCTCTTAAATCCATGGCTCAGAATGCTATTATCTTCATTCCATGGAACATAATATGCAACTTTCACCAATGTATAAATTCATATTTTCATCCCACATGTCAGGCATACCAAATTTTGAAAGAATGAAGAATGAATGTGGCTAATAAAAATATCAACATCTTTCTCTGTATTTAATGAAATTATTATGGTAGCTCCCATCTTAATACTACATTTTTTTCTCATTAACAATTCATTGCTTGCAATGTATTAAATAATCAGGACGCATTAAACTTGCTAAAACCTTCCTGGAGTCAGCAATATTTCCATATGTTATCTGGAAATACATTGGTCATGATGATCATCTGCTTTAGGAATTAGGTAGTGGAAACTGCATTAAGAAAGAGTGACAAAATAGTGGATGCAAAATCTTCTGAGAAATGTATCAAAGTTAACCTAAGTCTAGTGTCTATTAGTTCTGTTGACAATTTCAGCGTCTCTTTATGGTCCAGCACTCTGTTCCAGATTATATGACTCTCTGTTAACTTAATTCTGCAATGATGGGTGAGGAGTTAGGTCTTTAAGACATCTTATTATAACAGTCTCAAATTTTGAAAGGAATACAATCATTTTGAATAACAGCAAAAACAAATTGTAGATAAAAGTGAGTTAGCTTAATCTCTGATGAGAAGAGCTGGGACTCTGCCCTTCATGATAGAGAGGGGATCTATGCTCTGAAGCCTTAGATCTATTTGTTAAAAGCTTTTGTGTTACTCATTTTATTTTTCCTGCTGCTGGCAACATGGCCTATCTTCAGCTGTTCTTCCACTTCCACTTTGAACAGAGGGACTAGAATGCTCCATTTTATCTGTCATCAGAAACGTAACTGCTTCTCACTCCAAAGAAAGCATATCTCTAGTGCTGCATTCATGTGTAGCTATTTCTGTTTTTAAAAGGATAGGTTACAGAATTATTCTTTGTGTTACTGTCAGTAAATATTAGTTCATAAACCTGCATCTCTTGCTATCTTCTATATCTCTGCAGAGTGCAAACTAGTTTCTATGATAAATGCTATGTATAATCAATCTTATCCTCAATCTTAATGTGACGAAGAACAGGTTTCATTCTGGGATTCTTTCACAATTCTGTTTTAATTTATTGCTCATGACCAGGAAAGCCATTTGAGCCAGCAACAATTCTGAAAGCTGCAGCTGCCAATATCATAGTTTCTTTTTTACTTGGCAAGAGGTTTGAATATGAAGATGCTACACTTCTAAGACTACTGGAGTTAATTGAAGAAAATATACACCTTGTAGTAACCCCTGCTGTGTTGGTAATGTAATCTTTCATATGAAGAAATACATCATCCCTACAGTTTATTAAGATTTAATTTGTGAAATTTGGATCTTAATTAATTAGAAAACTTGATTTATCATATCTTTAGCACTCACATATTTCATAGTTGATAATAATGATGGTGATTTTGGAGAATGTGGAACAAACCTATTTGGATAAAAATGCTTTGAGATGTCTACCAGAAAATATATTCCTAGTATTCAGCTCTCTTAATATGTTTCTTCTCTTATTATTCTATACTGTTTCAGGTATATAATATGTTTCCCATGTTGGGATTCCTTTTGGGTGCTCATAAAAAAATCTTGAATAACAAAAAAGAGTACCATGAATTCATACAGGCCACATTCCTTGAAAATATCAAAGAGTTTGATGAAAATATTCAGAGGACTTTTATTGATGCATTTCTTGTTCAGCAGGAAAAGGTAATAAAGCATTTTATTACATATAGTATGTGAGGAATTGTAACTGATGTTTTTTTCTTTCACATGTTTTAAAAATATTCTGGCTGGTACCAGAAAACATGCAGTTGGGGAAAATCCTTGCTTTAGAAATGTCCAAGAAAATAATTTCCTGGAGTGAAAGCAAGGAGTGAATATGTGAGTATAGTTTGGAATGTGTGCAACCCAGTGGTGGTATTCAGCCGGTTCTCCCCTAATTGGGCAAACCAATAGTGAGAATTTGGTGTGGGTCACCGAACCAGTAGTAAGTTCTGGCTAGCCACACTCCCGACCTGGTCGCCCTTCCGCCCGATGCTCACTCACCTACCCGCCTGAGATTCACCTAAGGTATTTCTTCCCCCCCCCCCGACAATCAGCTGTACATAGATAAGCTGTGCCAGGATTCCCCTTGCTGAGGCCCAGGAAGGCAAAAAATGGTTCAGACCCTTCCCCCATTTGTTGCCTTCCTGAGCTTCAGAGGAGCGTTAGGGGAGCAAAAATGCCCCCCAGAGGCTCTTTTGAGGCCAGGAAACTCCCAAAATGGAGCTTGGAGGGGTGCTGTGCGCCCTTCCCATGCTTTGTTTTTTTTCTTCCTGAGCCCAGAGGAGCTTTAAGGGAGCAAAAACACCCCCTAGAGGCTCCTCTAAGGCCCAGAAAGCCCCCAAAACAGGTGGGGGCTGCAAAAGAAAAGGCACGCTCACCAAGCCATGCCCAAAGAACCGGTAGTAAAAAGTTTTGAATCCCACCACACGTGTAACCTCATTCTCAGGTTCTGTGGGGATATAAACTTGAAACAAAAATAGTAAAAATTAATAACCTCCATCAGCAAGAACATTATTAAACAGCCAAGGCTGATTAAAACATTGATCATGTTTAAAACTTCATGAAACAATATTCAACAGGAGCTGTAAGCAGAGGTGGGATTCAAAAATTTTAACAACCAGTTCTGTGGCTTAGGTGGTGGGCGTGGCTTGTGGTCATGTTATTGGCTGGGCATGGCCAACTCAATATCACTCACATCGAGGCACGCATCTCCTCGCCTGGCCTCTCATGACTGTGGGGATGCTACAACAGTCATAAGTGTGAAAAATGGTCATAAGTCACTTTTTTCAGTGATATTGTAACTTTGAATGGTCACAAATACACAAACAAAGTACCAGCAAAGAAGGGGGAAAAAGGTCCAGAGACGTTCCTGAGACAGGAAGTCCAGTCCTGCCAAGAATGTAATCAGGGTTAACGGAGAGGCAGTTTCTGTGAGCAACACCAGAATGTTTCCTTCCTGCCTTTCTTACAGGATTAGGCCAGTAATTTCTTCCAACAACCAGTTCTCCGAACTGCTTAGAATGTTAACAACTGGTTCTAGTGATTAGGTACGAACTGGTAGAATCCCACCCCTGGCCATAAGCACCTCCAGGGTATAAGATTTCCCATTATTTGGCAACTCCACATCTTCCTGAATTCTTGAGAGATGACTCTCAGAAAGTCTTCTTGCAGCATCCTTGCTGGCCAACAGATTCACTGTCCATGTGATGTCTTTATTCCTTGCATATCTATTAAAGCTACTGCAATGCTGGTAGACCTCTAACTGGATTTTTTCCCTGTAAAAAGTAACACTGTTTTTTGTAGAAGTTGAGTGAAGAAGTCACATGGGGGTCTCACTTAACAACCCCTTTTCTCAATGTCCAATTATAGTTATAAGTCAAATATTCCAGTAGGGAAATAGTCAGGTGAGCCCTTGGGAAGCAACCTTTTTATCTTTATTTACTTTATAAACATTGGGATATTAATTATTGTGATATGGGTTGGGATATATAGTGAATGCTCTTCTGATTGGTCCAGAAACTGATCTGTGCAGGAGAAGAGGAAAGCCATTCTTTCTTTTTAAAGAAATTGTAGCCTAGGGAAATCCATGGGAAAGGGAAGGTTTGCTCTAAAACCTGAAGTCTTTCTTCTTCGTGATAGTTAAAATAAAATCCCTCTTCATGAAAGAAATCATTGACCTGGCATGTATTGAGAAGAACTGGCAGAGAGATGTGGAGGAAGTTGATCAAAATTTATCTCCAAGCTCATTCCTGGTTCTTCGATTGACATCATTCACTGGGACATAATGTGCAACAGCCACTTGACCTATGCACTTTACTTCATAGCCACAGCAAAAGGATGTCCTGAGTTCATGTATCCTGACATTACATTTTTGTCATTTCTGTGGTAATTGATCCTAATTTTAATTCTGCTGCATACATTGATAAATGCCAATCTACAAGATTAAGTTGTCTTCATTTAGATCAAATTCCTTTTCCTTTTTCTCTTAAATTCCAAAACAGGAAACATTTTACTTTTTCTTTATTTCAATTCATTCAGTAATTCATGGTCTCTGCCATATCTTTTTCATTATTAAAAGTCACAGTCTTATTTAACCCTGCCCATAAACAGATGTGCCCATAAACCCTAGTATCCATCAGCTTTTTGGTCAATCAAGACCTTGACATAATTCTTTGTGGAAGGATATGAGTGTTAGGCTCCCTGCTAATCACAGAACACCAAAGATGGGGACCACATCAACTCTTTTCCAGTCCTCTTAAAAATCCAAGATTTTTAAAATATATGGTACAATGCTCCTGAGATAACATCTGCCAGCTCCTTCAAAACTCTGGGATGTAATCCATCTGGTGATTTATATTAAGATCAGACAGGTGTACTCTTACATTCCCTTGCTTATTTTAATTTTTATTTCTAGTCTGTCTTTTACAATTATGTTTTGGTTGGGCTATAGGTTCTTTTTGCGTGAAGACTTATTCAAAAAATGAATTGAGCAGCTCTGCTTTCTCTCTACTGCCTTTTACTTCCTTGCCATCTTCATCCTTTAGTGGATCGTCTGTTTCCCTGACTATTTTCTTTTTATTTATATGATGACAAAAAAACTTTTTAAAAACTATCTTTGACTTTTGTTGCAAGTCCTTATTCATTCTGAGCTTTTGCTTTCCTGACTTCATATTTGCAGTTTTGGGCTATGTTGAAATTCTGCCTTATTTATGTGTCCCTCTTTCCATTTTTTGTACTTCACCTTTTTGTCTGTCAGTTTATCAGAAGGATAACCTTGTAACCATGTTAGTTTCTTTTTGGCTTTCTTTTTATTTTTCAGTGGTATTGTGTTGGACTGGACTTTTATGATCATATTTTTTTCAGATTTTCCCACACTCCTTGAGTTGTTTTCCCCTTTAGAACTTTTATCCATTGAATTTTTTTAGGCTCTCTTTGGGTTTGTTAAAATCAGCTCTTTTAAAGATTAAGACACTGGTTAGATTATATTCTATTCCTTGTGTTTGCATTATATTGAGTTCAAATATGTTCTAGCAACTTCAACTCCCTCTATAATTTCTTCTCTGTTAGTAAGAATATAATATATTCTTATATTCCAATATAACGTGTCCTCTAGTTCCCTCCTCTACCTTTTGGGTAGCAAAGTTATCAGCTAAGTTGGTTAGGAATCTGTTTGATCTGTTTGATCTCCCACTTGCTGCAGAGTTTGTCTCCCAGTTGATATCACAGTAGTTAAGTCTCCCATTACTACTATGATTTTTTCCTACATTTATTTATTTATTTATTTGATTTGCCAATTGTTTACAAGATAATAAGTATAAGTGTATACATAGTTGTGAATACATGAAATGGGTACATATGAGAAAAATAAAAGAAGAATAAGAGAAACAATAGGACAGGGGCGGTATGCACGTTGGTGCGCTTATGCACGCCCCCTACAGACCTCTTAGGAAAGGGGTGAGGTCAATAGTAGACAGTCTAAGGTTAAAGTTTTTGGGGTTTGGGGAAGAAACTACAGAGTTGGGTAGAGTATTCCAGACATTGACCACTCTATTGCTGAAGTCGTATTTCCTGCAATCAAGTTTGGTGCGGTTAACTTTGAGTTTGTATCTATTGTGTGCTCTTGTGTTGTTATGGTTGAAGCTGAAGTATTCATTGACAGGTAGGACATTGCAATGTATGATTTTATATACCATGCTTAAATCAGACTGAAGACGGCGTAATTCAAGGTTTTCTAGTTCTAGAATTTCAAGTCTGGTGGCATAAGGTATTCTACAACGAGTAGAGGAGTGGAGAACTCTTCTTGTGAAATATTTCTGGACTTTCTCAATTGTGCTAATATCAGATATGTAATGTGGGTTCCAGACTGATGAACTGTATTCGAGTATTGGTCTAGCAAATGTTTTGTATGCTCTGGTTAGTAGTGTGATATTACCAGAGAAAAAGCTACGTAGGATTAGGTTAACAACTCTTAATGCCTTTTTGGCTATGTAGTTGCAGTGGGCTCTAGCACTTAGATCATTAGAGGTGAGTATTCCAAGGTCCTTTACAGAACTTGGGTCATCAACAAGATCTTGACTATTCAGCTTGTATTTTATTTTCTGATTTTTTTTGCCAATATGTAAGACAGAGCATTTATTTGTTGAGATTTGAAGTTCCCATTTGTTTGACCATTCTGATACATAGTCAAGATCTTTTTGTAGGGTAGCAGTATTGTCTGTGGTATTGAACAGCTTTACATCATCAGTGAAAAGAACGCAATTGCTCTTAATATGATCACAGAGGTCATTTATGTAGAGTATGAAGAGAGTTGGTCCTAGAACACTGCCTTGGGGGACACCACTATTGACAGGTACAGAATTTGATAGGACGCTCCCAATTTTGACCATTTGTTGTCTGTTTGCCAGGAATGCTTCTATCCAGTTATTCAGTTGTCCAGAGATACCATAGGATTTTATTTTTAGGAGTAGTTTGTCGTGTACCACTGAATCAAAGGCTTTACAGAAGTCTATGTAGATTGCGTCTATTGCTTTGCCCTGGTCGAGTTGTGTCGTCCATATGTTTTTGCAGTGTAAGAGTTGCAGATTACAGGATAGTTTTTTTCTGAAACCAAATTGTTTATTGGAGAGTAGGTTGTTTGTCTCTAAGTGGAGGATGATGGATTGGTTAATAATTGATTCCATGACTTTACAGGTGACGCAGCATAAGGAGATTGGTCTGTAATTTTCAACTAGGCTTGGGTCTCCCTTTTTGAAGATGGTGATGACTGTGGCTTGTGACCATAGGTTAGGCAAGGAGCTGGTCCTGAAAGATTTTTCAAAGATTATGCTTAGAGGTTTGGCTATGGCAGTGGATAGCTTTTTTAAGAAGTAGGCACATATTCCATCCGGTCCAATAGATAGAGATGGTTTTAGATTGCGTAGTGCTTTTTCAACATTGTCTTCTGTAAAATCGATATGTATTAGATCATTGTTGTTATCTGTGGTACGGCTAGGAAATACTGGGCATGATCCATTGCTGTTTACAAATACTGAGCTGAAGAATGTGTTAAAGATGTTGGCTTTAGTGGTGTCGTCGTTGCAGTCTTTACCATCAGGTCCTATCAAGGGTGGGATGGAGCTTGAGTCTTTTAGTTTGTTGTTTACAAAATTGTAAAAAGCACGGGTGGAATTGGTGCTTAGAAGGTTTTCCTCTTGTTTAATGTGATAATTGGTGCATTCGGTCTTTATCTGGTGGCATAAATTTTTGTATCGGCTTTTGAAATTGGCAACGTGACCAGATTTGTTTTTCCGCCAGAGTGATCTCTTTTGGATTGAAGTTTCCTTATTGTTATGGGTAATCTGCTTTTTTGTTTTGTTTTGGGAGTTGTTGTTGGTACATATAGTTTGATGACTCTTTTGACTTCAAGTAAAAATATGTTGTAATGGTCTTCAACAGTATTGCATCCAGTGAATAGAGATTGCCAATCAAGGGATGAGAGATCGTTGTCTATAAGATCATAGTTGCCTTTTTTGAAGTTACAATTGGGGATTACATCATTGTGGTGATTTTTGTGTGGGCGTATGTTGAGACAAAAGTCAATCATATTGTGGTCACTGCTGGAAAAGGGTTCTTTAGTTTGTATTCCGTAAATTAAATTCAAACTATTGCAGAGGATGAGATTGAGGCAGTTGTTTAGTCTAGTGTTGTTGGTTACTAGTTGTTCCAGTCCCAGATTTGTAATAGCATTGTAGAAGGTTGTGTGTATGATTTCAGTTGTACATTCATTTAGGGTCCAGTCAATATGAGGTAGATTGAAATCACCAAGAAAGATAAAAGGGTATGGGCAGGATGCACCCCATGTTAGTAATGTATTTAGCTTGTTTACATGTTCAATGTCATAATCAGGTGCTCTGTAATATAGTCAGAATTGAATTGTGATATTTAAGGATAGTTCACAGATGATGGTCTCAGGAAGAGCAAGCTCCTGGGTAACTTGGATATTTTTTAGATGTAAGGACTTTTTATAGAAGATAGCAACACCACCTCCTCTACAAATTTCACGATCTGATCGGTAAACATGATAGTCCCTTACTGTGGTAATGGAGTCAGGGAGAGATGCATTGAGCCATGTTTCACAGACAAATATAATGTCGAATTTAGCCATATTTAGTAGGAGGAAAAATTCAGGTATTTTATTCACGAGGCTTCTTGCATTGAGTAGTTTGCATTTAAGGCCAGTAGTAGTTGGAATTGAGGTAGTTAGGGGCGTGCATGCCTAGTCTTGGGTGATGGTGGATCGGTTGAGGTAGGGTTGTGGTTGAGGGTTAAAGCTGAGTTGCGGGTTGTGTGGCTTACTTTTGATACAGTCAGCATGGTAGTCAATGTACAGGTCCTTCTCTCCATTGTCTAGACGTTTTTTGAGTTCAGTGCGGAGTACACAGGAGCGGGCACGTTGCTGTATGGTTAGGTCAGGGCGACAACGGAGGTTCTTATGGTTGGTGTTGGTTTTGGTGAGTGAATTTATAGTGTAAATGAATTTACATTTGCTTGATTCATTTTTGCAGATGACCCTGCACAAGCGTGGGGCCACAGAGCCGTCTCTGTTTTTGAGCTCTCGGCCAATGCAGGAAATGTCAAGTATTTCATCAGCGGAGATGGTTGATGCTTGATAATCACTGATGATGTTTCGGACAGTTGTGATGTCATCATTGTCATTGATGTCCTCTAGACCAAATAAGATGGCGTTTGGATGTTTCCGTTCACGCTCAACAGCTTCTCTGATGAGGATTGGGATATCAATATTTGTCTGGGTTGTGTTTATTTGTGGATTGGGCTTTGGATTGGGTTGTGGTTGTTGGGTAGAGATGTGGTTTGTAGCTATTGGATGTTCAGGTTTTTATGCGTTGTGTCTTTTTTTTCAAGGTTGGATATTCTTTCTTTTACGGCGTCCAGGGATGCTACTATGGTGTTAAGGGATGTTTCAATGGTTTCGATGGTATCAACTCTTTCAGACAGATCCAGTTTGGGTCTGCATGATTTGCAGAGATATGGAAACTCATTGGATGATTCTAGGTATTGAATCATTTGCTCAGGTAATCCCAAGCAGTCATGATGAGCGTATTTTTTACACAGAGAACATTTGATGGAGTTTTCATTATCCTTTAGATTTTTGTAGCATTTAAGGCATGTGCAGGAGTCTTGTGGTTCATTGGTGGGGATTATCTTCTCTTTAGGTTGTGGTTTGACATTGGATTTTCTTTTTGGCATGGTAGGTTTGTTAAGATAGTACGTTGATTGAATTAATTAAAGGAACAATTTTGGGTAATCTATATAGCCAATATCACATCAAACAATCAATTGCAGTAATCTCTCTAGTCAGATAATATTCCTGAGCAACAATCAGCCTAATCAATTAATTACTCTAATCACTAATCAATTAATTTATTTTCAATTAATTAATCAATTAATTAATCAATCAACCTAATCAATTAATTACTCTAAACACTAATCAATTAATTACACTAATCATTAATCACACTGTTCATTTAAATTCACTAAATCATTGATTTTACTATTCAATTAAATTACATGAATCTTGATCTTTTCAACTAGTCAGTAATCACACTATTTGCACTAAACATTCTAGTCACACTAATCAATTAGGACAATAAATCAATTGAACCATTAATAAAATATTTTATAGAAATTGATTATCTAACCGTTGATATAGGTGATGAGGTAGAAAAGTTGTAAGTTTTGAGGTAATGAGTTAATCAGTGTTTGATTAAAGTAATGAGGTAGTATTAAGAGTCTGCAAGGAAAGGGTTAATGCTGTTGTTGACTGAGAGGAATTTGTTGCTCTTAGTAATAGTAGATTGCTATTACTCTGTAGTTGTAACACGATGCTCAAAGGGTTTTTGAAATAGTGTAAAACTTTCTTAAAGCTCTTCAAGTTGAGTAGTAGAAAAAAAAAACAGTCACGTGTGGCTTGGGTTAACTTATCCGATCTGTCCTTTACTTCCAACTAAATCTGGTAGTAACTCCGGATCGTTAATCGCAGCTATTTTCCTCCTTAGAGTTCCACTTTCCAAGGAAAATTCCACTGCAGAAATTGGAGTGATTTTCCACCAGGATTAAGCACGCTGTTGCAAGATCGCTCCTTTCCTTTTACTTCAGCCACAGCTTTGATCTAGCCACGCCAAGTCTCTTCTTAGTTCGGATGGAGGGGCCCTCTTCGGGTACGAGCCTCAGGGCTTTTTCCTCCCTCCTTGTTTATTTCTTTTTTCTGCCAGCTAACAGATGTGAAAACTGCGTGGGGGATATTAAAAGAAATGCATTGTCTGGCGTGGAAGACAACTTCTATCAGCTGTGTGAGGGATTCAAATGAAGGTAGGTTATTTGCTCTCTGTAGGCAGGCTCCGAGTGAAGGAGAGGGCTTTGTTTCTCTGGGGAAGGAGAGGAGGGCTCCGGATCTGTTAGCAGGAATATTTGGGCTCCACCGGCTTCAGAATCTAGCGTTTTTGGGCTTGTTTTTTGGGCTCAGGTTTACTCACGGTTACTGATGTAACAGCATCTTTAAAAGTGGTTTCTGGTGCGGGTGATGGCTTTATAGGGAGGTAATGCTTCAGGAGCGAGGTCTTCACCTTCCTAGTTGGGCGTCGCCATCTTGATTGGTAACATATATTTGTCCATTGATTAGCAAAGAGTTCACCTATTTCTTCTGCTTGGCTGTGGGGGGGATGTAGTATACATCTATAGCAATGTCTTTGTTTCTCTTTTATATTGACCCATATGGATTCTAGGAGATTTTCATCCTTGGTTTTGTGTATTTCTGTAGAGGTATAGTAATCTTTTATATATAATAAACTCTCACGATATCCCGACACTGGAAATTTGGAGGCCACTACTTTATATAAGCAGAAATCTACATGATCATAATTGGTCAATCATGGTCATAATTAATCATGCTCATTATTAATATATAACCCGAATTTTAACCCTAATATTTATTACAGATAAGTAACAAAGTGTACTCCAGTTCTTGTGAACTACATCTCTCACAATCTCCTGACACTAAAAATTTGGAGGCCACTGTAACATCTGTTCATGTATGTAAATTATAGAATACATTGAATGTCCTTGATATGTTTTCTTTATACTCTTCAGGAGAATAAGAAGTCAATAGATAGCTATTTCCATAATGATAACCTTATAGGTCTTGTGGATAACCTATTTATTGCTGGCATGGATACAACTTCAAACACTTTGTGCTGGGCAATACTCCTAATGATGAAGTATCCAGAAGTTCAGAGTAAGCAGTTTTTATTTGACTGATTTTCAATAAAAAGATAAAAATACCTGCCAAATAACAAGGGGTGGGAGAATAAGAAGCAAGAACGAGTTGCCCTATTTATTTATATTTGAAGGTATTAATGTGAGGTGAGAGTGAATATATAAGATGTCACCATATGAAGGCTTCACACATGTACTTCAGAGATTTCTGAAAGATATATCAGTCACAGAATGTGTGTTATGCACTTATCACCTCTCATTACTGCTGAATATGAGATAAGGCTGGAGAGAGTTTTCAACTATGAATTATACATTCCAAGCACAATCATCCCTTAATAGACTTCTTATATCTCACTAATCATTTCATAATTTATAGACCTTAAAATATAAATAATCAGTGATTAATCAATCTTTTTCTGCATGGGCATAATCATAGAATAAGACATATGGTGAATAAAGAAAAAAAAGTACAGTAAGAAAAATTACAAGCATTGATCACAAATGATTATCTTCAGATTTGTGTGATGACCCAGGGTGTGGCACAAAGGCAACACAGTTAGATAATCAGTAGGAGTCCCTTTATTAGCTCAAACTTTGCCCCCAGGGTTACCTTCTGGCTGGAGAAAACTCTCCCAGGAACAGCCTTTGGCTGCAGAGAATCGAATCCAAAATGTGGTCAACAAAAACTGTAACTATAAGTCCAATCAAGGCAAGATAAGTCCAGCAGGGCAAGAGAAAGAATTCCAGACGTGAAGGAACAGCAGTAATTCAACACAGTTGGGAGTATGCCAAGAATGCAGATAACCAAAGTCAACACAAGATAAACTCATGTTTGTTCCCAGAAGACCCCGGACCTCAGCTTGCATCTGTTTTAAACTCTCATTCCCAGGTGTGGCTAATGAAGAGAATCAGGGTCCTTTCCTCCCCCATAAGCCATGGAACCCATGTTGTTCTCTTCTCCATTCCTCTCTGCATGCCCTAGGATGAAGATGGGATGGGCCTGGGTCTTCCTCTGAACTCCCTCTTCCTTGTTCTAACTCTCCGCTGCTCTGCCCAGCCGGACTTTGCCCTTCCCCAGCCTCCTCCACAGCCAACGGAGCCACACTCCCATTCCCTGTCAGCTGCTTGTCTTCCTTTTCGGATTCAGATTACAACAGGAGCATAACAATCTATACTATAAATGTACTTTGGAATTTTTGCATAAAATCTCCTTTAAAACAAAATTGATGTGATTCTATTCTCCCAGAGAAAGTCCAAGAAGAAATTGCCAAAGAGATTGGGGTTCGTCAGCCAAGAACAGAAGACCGAGTCAAAATGTCTTATACCAATGCTGTAATTCATGAAATTCAAAGGTTTGCTGATATTGTTCCAACCAATTTCCCCCATGCAACCACCAAGGATATAACTTTCAAAGGTTTCTTCATTCCCAAGGTAGTTTTTGTGAAATAATAATCTATGCTTGTTTTTTTCCTTAAACTTTTTTGAACTACTATGTTTCTCCATGCATAGTATTTATTACACAGTACTATTAATACTATAGTAAATTTAAGTATATAATACTATAGTATGTTTAAATATATTTGTTATACTTAATACTATACTATTACATATAATAATAATCTTAAAAATAATTTCCCTGTGTTATCAGACATAAAGGATTTATATTCTTTGCAGTCATGTGGTCATTAGCTGTCTTTGTGAGAGTCGGTCCATTCTCCACCATTCAGTCAGAACTGAAGAAGTTTCTTGGATGAGAAGTGAAACCACTTCTAGCAAAAGAAGAAAGTCCAGTTGCTTTTTAAAAGAAAGCACCTTTGGGACTCTGTCAAAGCAATTAACCTAATCAGGGCAAATTATCTTTTTTTTATTATTTGATGGAAGAATTTGGCACTGATAGGCTCTTGCAAACAAAAGGAA